>NC_057852.1:20646545-20949575 GCF_015237465.2 Chelonia mydas | reverse complement strand
AAAGCTGCACAAAGTTCTCAGTCCAAGTAGGTACTAAAGGAGGACACTGGTTAACTTCACTACTTCTAGAATATGCCTACTTTCCTGTTCTCTTTAGGAAGTCACACAAGGATTTGTCTTTTGGGGGGGGGGTGGGAGGGGAGAGGGGATGAAATACCTGGAGGCCTGAGGTTTTACCTGCTAACATATAATATTCTCTACAAGTATTTAATACAAATAACTACATGTTAGCTCATTTAGAAAAGCAAAGAATTTGTGCAGTTTAGATCCTAGATGAATGACTTGGCAAAGTCCTGTGGGTCAAAAAGAGAGACATGGAGGGGACATTACCCTGGGTCATGAACAGGAGCTGGGATGGCCTGAGAGCAGTTTTATTTTTTTAAGCTGATACAGTTCAGGGCATGCAGTAGCAGAGGGCCTCAGACTGACTCCTCCTAGCGTCAGACACTCTATTTGCATGTCTGAGTCTCCTTCTCTCTTCCAACCCTCAGACCCTGCCTACATTTCAAGATGGGAGGGGAAGGGCCTGAGCTCAGGAGTAGAAAGAGAAACTTGTACAGGGACTTAGAGGTGGGCTAGCCTATGGCTGTGTGCCAAGAAGCCAGCAGAATCCCCCAGGTCCCTCTTCACCTTGGTAGGCCCCTCCTATAACCTGCTGGGGATAGAGAGAACCAAACCCTGTTACAAGGGGAGAAGTTGCCATTTGTTTTCAAATCATCCTCCCTGGCCTGGTGAGGGACAGGGGAAAAGATTTCCTGGGCCTGTTGGGGAAAATGAGAATCTACAGAATGACTAGGGTGAGCGAGAGAAGCATGTATGGGGTGAAGATGAGATTCAATTAACAGGTGACTGGAGAACCAACAGAGAAAATGGATTCCAGAACCCGACAGGAAGTGGCACCCATTTAGTTCCAGCATCCAGAGAGTTTGAATGGAAAGAAGCATTTCTCACTGTTATAAATAATGAATTATAACTGGCTGGGGGAAGTGGGATAGGGCACCGAGGGAAGGAACTATAATTGAGATTGGCATGGCTGAGACTCCTACTGGTGTCAAAGCCAGAAACAGTTGTCCTAAGTTGTTTGCTTAATGATCTGTGTGCTGTACCACACATAGCATATGGAAAGCCCATAAAAATGATTGAAAAATGCAGAGCATATCAGGACAGTAGAAATGAACAACCCCTAATAAATTGCTTGTACTGCTATTTGGCAGTGAAGTGGTTAACAGCTGTGACATTTAAGTAGTGAAGATTTGTTTTCTAACTTAACATCCCATTAAGCAAAACAGGTCTCTTGATGCTGTTTTAGGATGCATGGGTACAGAATCCACAAGGCATTAGAAGTTCCAGCGTACATGAGGACTTTCTTTCCAATCAGAAAAACCAGCCATCTTTATATTTATTTTGTGAATGGCAGCTTTGATTCTGGACAAACAGAAGTGACTTTGGAACTCTAAACACCATAGACTTGAATTTCAGTCTTTAAAATAAGTTGAGGCAATGCTCCACCAAAACGAATATTAAGAGTGCAAATGTGTTAAAATGTTACCCTCAGTTTTCTTTGGGTCATGGCTGTTTCCAACGCTATCTCTCTAAGAGGGTCTCTAGTGATGTCCAGCATTGACGTCCTACCCAGGTCTCCTGGGTAGAGGCTTAGTCGAGACTGCCTAAGAGCCATTCTAGCCTGCAGCTGTATCATTTCCTCTTCTTGACGCTTTAACATTATTTCTTGGCTTATCAGGTTGCCTTCAGGTGCTGCTTCATACTGCCTACTTAGTTGGAGGGGAGGAAAAAGATACAGTTATGATTAAAATACAGTTAAGCACTAAGACACCATGGTGATGGGTACAGAATAAGAACCTAGACCAGACAAAGCAGGAATTCTAGTGTAATAATTTTTTGGGACATTTATTTATTCAGCAACTGAGGAGTTAAGGCAGAATATTCCTGGACTAAAACAGCCTACAGCAATAAATTAATATGGAAAATACCAGGAATACTCCAAGTTTCCATCACTGTTTATCATTTATTGTATGGGAATAAATGTGCAATTGCAGTCTCTCTACCAAAAACAATGCCACCAAAAAAACAACAACTCTATAGCTGGAAAAAAAAAACTAAGAGTGTTCTGATAAAGATCAGACTTCTCTTTTCCAGCAAGAGGAGTGGATAAGTATATTTTAAAATCTGGCATTTGAAAGTAACCGGAATGCATAAACTAGATGACATTTAACAGGCTTACATAACGCTTTCAACTATATTGCTGTAGCAAGTCTCTATTAATTACTTAGATGGGACTGTAAGACAAAACATCTTTGCCTGAATCAGATACAGTTTAAAACATTCGGCATTCAGATTCCTGTAAAATGTTGCATTTTAACTTTATCACTCTGCTGGAAAAAGAGGTCTTGTCTTTTAAAATCTGAAAAGTCAATCTTGCCCCTTTGCTGGCTTTTGGTAATGTCTATATAACAAAGAGTCGGGGGGATGGGGGGAAAGACATTTCTCCGAAGTGGTATTTGTGAACGACTCAAAGCCTCCCACCTATCATTTGAGGGCAGAGAAAGCTCTGAATCAAGTACTCTAGCCATCCAAGGAGCCTACCAGGAAAAAGAGGAAAGAACTACTTTTCTTAAGTCAAAAAACAAAAACAAACCCCAAACCACCAAAAACACAAAAACAAAACAAGAACAAACAAAGTCTTTGCACAAAGGAAAAATATCCTTTTTTGTGCAAAAGTTATTTTCAAGACTTCTTTATACATCAAAAAAGGGCACAAATATACTTGATTTCTTCTCTTTTGCAGGCTGCTTATTCAGAAGGAATCAAACGTGTGTGGTATATATCCTTGGGACCCACAGCCAGGACTTTTCCACTGGTGAAAAGCACCCCACCTGCTCCCTCTGCTGCGAAGGGGAAGTCCTGTAGCAGATAAGAAGTCTGCTGGAACTGGTCCCTGTCTGGGTGCCCATGAATGGGGCAGGGTACACTGGAGCATTTCCCTCCAAAGGCATGTCTACATTGAAAATTAAGGTGTAATTGTAGTGCAGGTAGGCAAATCTAGCTAGCACAGGTAACAATAGTAGTGAAGATACAATAGCAGAGGCTTCAGCACTGACTGGCTGCCCCAGTACAAGCCGGAGACCCTGTGTATATACTTGGGTTGCTAGCCCATGCCGCTGCATCTTCTCTGCTATCTCACTCATGCTAGCTAGATTAAAGCGAACACTGGTTTAACTACCTGCACTACAATTACACCTTACATCTGCGCTGTAGACATACCCCAAGAGAGCTCCCTCAGGCACATTGCCTCATAATGCTCTTGCTGGGGCACCAACCAATCTCTTGGATGTCATAATTTTACTCATTTTCCAGTCCCGCAAGCAGTCCCTAGCCAAAACAGGGAAGCCAAGACCTGACGTTCCTGATGTTAAACACATATGAAAAAGGTGGGGGAAAAACCCAAAAAACCCCACTCCAAAAATACCCACACTCGCTCACTCTCTCCTCTTCAGGCCATCTTTACACCTCATAAAGGAAATAAAAAGCATGCTCACAATTTTTTTTTAATCTTTGAGAATCATCTTTAAATTTGAAGGGATGGAAGAGGTTAGAGAGCTTTGTATACTTCTAAAAGAAATTATTGGTACTTCTACATGCATGTCAATTGTGACGAAATAGTAGGGTGATGGGTATCATAGAAATAAATCATCTTAATAGTTACATACCACAACGAATTATGAATTCAGATTATTACACCTTTGTGAAACTGTAGTTAAGGTTTTCCATTATTATTTATTACTATCAAGAGTAAACAAACGTCATAAAAATACAGTCTTTCAGATTAAAATCTGATTTATAGCCTTCTAAGGCAAGAAAAGAATATTGTTGTATATATTTAGACTTAAGAAATTGTTAGATCTAAGAAGCAGACATATTTAGAAGAGATAAAACCAGCTAAGCGGATGGTGCAGTTATTGACGTTAATTTGTGTGTGTGGTTTCAGAGATGTGAATATATATATATATATACACACACACACACACAGAGTATATAGATACACACACACACTTGCCCTATTCTTAGCATTTTATTCATTAGAATCACTGTTATGGAAAAGTGTGTCTGTGTGTGTGTACATACATACATACATACATACACACACACACTTTTCCATAACAGTGATTCTAATGAATAAAATGCTAAGAATAGGGCAACTATGTCTACATAAAATCAGGATATTCTGTTAAATCTGCTTCACTCTGGACATTAACTGGCATAGAAAATTCTCACAACAGGAGGGATTTAAACAATCAAAAGCAAATTCAGTCATTTTTGAGTTGCAAGCATGCCAACAAATTGCTTAAGATACTTGTATGTTTCTTTAAATGGAGGCTTGGGTGAAAAATAGAGTATTTACAGAAAAAGCTATTTATTTAATCACCTAATCTGCAGCTTCTATTATATTGTTTCCCCTCTCACATCTCCACACTTTGTTCCATCCTACAGCAGACCCAAGCAAATGTTCATGCAGGATCAAGTAATGAGATAAGGCCTCAGTCCCACAAAGACTTACACACATGCTTATCTTTACATACAGAGTAGTCTCCTGCTGTGAAACTGTTAAAGTAGTTCCCCATTCCTGCTGTGAAATTATTCACAGTGGACAAAGTTAAGTATCAGAGTAACAGCCGTGTTAGTCTGTATTCGCAAAAAGAAAAGGAGTACTTGTGGCACCTTAGAGACTAACCAATTTATTTGAGCATAAGCTTTCGTGGGCTACAGCTCACTTCATCGGATGCATCATGCATCATCGGATGCATCCGATGAAGTGAGCTGTAGCTCACGAAAAGCTTACGCTCAAATAAAGTTAAGTATGTATATAAGCCTGGGTAGGATCAAGGTTAAAGGTTGGGCATTGGCTGAGATAAGCCACATTTGGAACACGAGTAACTCTGAGAGTTAACAAGTGGGATACAAAAATATGAGAAGTTTCAACAGGCTATATCAGGAATTGTTTGCCCTGCAAATTCAAAAATGACTTTTTAATAATATATCTACACTATGGTGACTAATTCTATTATTTGGAAAAAAATATACCTATATATTCATTTATTTTTGAGGTACAGCCAATGCATAATACACTTAAGCAGATCCACCACATTTTTATTAAGGGTTTGTTTGCTTTTTACATTTAAAGCTTGGAGGCATATTGGGCAAATGCAACATCTGCACAGATGCAGCAGATTTAACTGTTAAGGTAAATGAGCTACAAATTGAGGACTCTATGCAATGATTTACATAGGGAGCCAGCATGATTCAGCAGATAGGTCACCAGAACGGGAGCCCATTTTCCCTTCCACTAAATGGAGAGTATTCCTGCTGCTGACCAACTTTTATAAAGAACTTTGAGATGTACAGCTCTTTGCAAGGGCCAAATATTATTACTGTACCAAAAATCCCCTGCTGCACCACAACATTGTGCAACCGCATGGCCTAGGGCCACAATGTCAGCCTGGATTTTCAGCCACAACCCTGAGTTTCTTGGTCTGTGAGCTGAAGTCAGATCTCAATGAGTTACTTATTAAGAGTGCTGGTGGATGACAAGTCAAGTGGCAGATTAATTCCTATAACAGTGGGAAATGAGTTAATTCATTACCCAATGTACTTACCAAGAAATTACCAGGTATTGGATCAGAGAAGGAAGCTGGGGGAAGGGATGAATTACGTCTTATCTAATGAAAAGTGCAGCAGAAGGATCAAGAGAAGAACTGATTGAGATAGGTTTCCATTTCCAGCTCTTATCCCTCTCAGTATGTCCTATCAGCTACTTGGAAAGGAAAGACAGCAGTGGGAGAGGGAGTAGATCCGTATTGGCTGCTGCCCTTGGAAGAAGAAATAAAGAGGGGAAAAGAAAAGGAAGAAGAAAAGAGGAAAACAGACGCAAAGGAAGACTATCCATTGCTATGGTACCGACAGCAGTCCAAGAGGCTTAGACAGAGGACACTAGCAATACCCATTACAGAACACAAAAAGGATTAAAAATATTCTTAAGCAATTTAAATGCCTATCGTCTCCGCTAGCTCATTACTAGACCGGCCCTTGTGAACAGCACACTTCTGATAGGCGGAAGATTCTGAACAACTTTACCAATCCTCTGACACAATCTATATATTTCTATTGTCCCAAGTTTTGCATCTATTACAAACCTGCTCTTTTATCATGGTTGTTGCAAGGATAATTAAGCAGGCTGCCCCAGGGGCATGCTACGTGGGCAGTGAATTTTATGAACAAGATACAGAGATTTGTGTTTGTATAGAGATGATCTCTGAACAGTGTCAATCAAAACAAAGAAATGTGCCATCAAATGCTAAAGGGACCACTATGCCATAGCGGCAAAGAGTCCCCTGGCACCTTATAGACTAACAGACGTATTGGAGCATGAGCTTTCGTGGGTGAATACCCCCTTTGTCGGATCCGACGAAGGGGGTATTCACCCACGAAAGCTCATGCTCCAATATGTCTGTTAGTCTATAAGGTGCCACAGGACTCTTTGCCCTTTTACAGATCCAGACTAACATGGCTACCCCTCTGAAGCTTGACACTATGCCACAGTAACTCATACACACTTCATAGTACCCTGAACTCACAGGACAGAACTAACGAATACATGCAAGATTCCAGCCAACTGGGCACTTTTTGTGGATGGATGAACAGGGCAGGGTTGATTTACAACCCCAAGTAGGGAACAGTAACTTGAAAAAATTAAAACCTGGCAGTCTGCTCTCCCTAGAGGTGTGGGGGGTTTTTTGTTTTGTTTTTTTTGAGGCACTGAAATGTACTTCAGTAGCTGTAAATTTCCATAATACGAGAAAATGCATCTGAACTCTGAGAAGTGTTTTTGTAAAAATGGCACCTTCTTACTTCACAGATCTGCTCTCTGAGCTGTACTGTAAGGGCTCGCTTCCAGGTCAATAAGAAATTATAGCTATTTTTACACCTGTAAACACTGCAAAGTCCATACATCTATTGGAGAGTGAACTTCTTTCTATTCTGCCTCATACAATCAATAGTAATGTTAACGAAGCTTCTACTGCAGGATCAAATTCTGCGCTGGGTTATATCTGCGCAACTCCACTGTTTTCAGTGGGGCTTCTAAGTTATAATTGAGAGCAAAGTGTGGTTTCAAAATCTTTATACTTTAAGAATCCAGTTTGACTTTCAGACCTCAGATGCATTTGCTAGGCTGGCAGTTAGAAAAGCCATGTCTTGGGAAGAGAGCAAGCTCACGAAAGCTTATGCTCAAATAAATTGGTTAGTCTCTAAGGTGCCACAAGTACTCCTTTTCTTTTTGCGAATACAGACTAACACGGCTGTTACTCTGAAGCTTATTATGGAAATCAATAAAAACAATAAACATGGTAGCCCACACACTGCCATTTTTGAGTAATTTTACAGAGCAAAATGGCACTTTAAACAAAAGTGGAGAGATGGGCCTAAACAAACTCGGGATCCAAATATCACTGAACCTTGGAGTAAGATCAGAACAGCTTTGAACTTTGCAGAGCTCAACTCTAAGCAAAACAAATGATTTGCATTTTCAAAACAATACTTTTCCCTCTAGATTTCACATCATACAAATTACTACCATTAAATTTACTAAACTTAAAAAATATATACAAAGGAAAGCAAGAAAATAAGGTGAACTAAGAGAAAGCATGTTCTCACTGGCTTAAAGAAGGACTTTCAGTGTTGAAATCGGCAGCATTTCAACAGTCTGAGTCACTTTTATATCACATATTCCTTACCATATCCAAAATGCCTTGTTGTAAACAAAACCAAAAGATCTCACCCTCTCTCACTGCCTACCTACTACTGCTGCTTTATCCTGCAGTTCAGTCATAATGCCCCATCTGTGATTTTACCATCATTTCCATGGTAATTCTCACAGGATTTAGCAGCAGCAACAGAAGTAGTCAAATAGGGAAAATTATGGGAAAGGAAATGTAGAAAGTTATAAGATTACTCTTTGTGTAGAAAATAGTCTCCTTTCACCCATTTACTCTGGTAGGAAAGTCTCTTTTGATTTGGAATTAGAATAAGAAAAGGCACAATAGAAACATACAACACTATTTTCCAATGGGACTCCACGAAACAGGAATCTGTAGCAGATTACTATAAAACTTGCCTTAAAAACTCATGAACTGGCCAAAAATCTCCTACATCAAGAAGAACCAGACCCCTAATATTTTCTACACACCTACTGTTTGTGTAAACATCTATACATTATATACACATGCATGTCTTGTATGTGTGTGCAAGTATACAGTCATGCAACACAATATGTATCTACTCAATTCCCTGAGAATGTCTCCTACACAACTAATACACACACAAATAAACAAAGTTTTGTACAGAATAATATAATTTCACACAAAATACACATGTAAAAATGTTATAGTTGTCAAATGAAGCACTGAAAAGTTTGGAAATGTCAAAATTAAAATTGTTCATGCAACTTTAATTCTGCTCCTTTGGGCATATGTGTTAAGATACAATTTTTAATTACATGATCACCCATTTGTCCATAGGACCACTGCCTCATTCAGGGCACTGAGTGTATGGTGCACAATGCACAAAGTCTCACTGTTCAGTCACTGCACACCATCCTAGACATGAAGGATTCTCTGGCGCTTTCAAGGAGCCCTTCTACATTCACTGAAATGGCTTCCATTTCCAGGTGTACTTTTCCTTTCTGCATGAGAACTGCTTTGCAAGCTGTACCTTAATACGTATGCGTTCACAAACATCTTTCAGAATGAGGCAGGGATCCTGCCACCAATATACCCCAAACAGTTGAGGCCAAGAGTTGTTAAAACAGTCTTTTCCCACTCTCTTACTATAAAAAATATCTGAACCACTTTTGGTTGTACTTTCCAGAGTGATTTGTCATCTGGCAGAGATGAGACATGAAAAATTTAAGCCTGAAAGGTGAAAGTTTGTGAAAGCTTTAAGCAAATGAAAAAAAAATAGCACTTTGTAACGGAAACTCTTATATAACCTTAAGTATATAGCAGATGTTGCAACATGCTCTCACTGGAAGATACATGAAGTAGGACCTGCTTTTTCACTTACACCAGTAACATGCCATTTTAATGAGAAAACTGACAGGAAAAATAGTTGTAGATAGTATTGTTGTAGCTGTGTCGTTCCTAGGATATTACAGAGACAAGGTAGGGGAGGTAATATCTTTTACTGGACCAACTTCTGTAAAACCCTCTCTGAGCGCACACCCCTAATTGTCACTTACTATCCCACAGTGGAACCCATAGGGAGTATCATCAAACAACTACAACCCATACCTAATGGGGACCCCATCCTGAAAGAAATCTTTCCTGAGCCCCCTCTTCTGGCCTTCAAACAACCCCTCGACCTTTTCAAGCTCATCGTTAGAAGCAAGCGCCCTTCTGACCAGGACACATTAACTCAAAAGTGGCACCAGACTCTGCCAGAACAACAGATGCAAAACCTGCAGACATATCTCTACTGCTACAATGATCAACACCCCCCACAACATACCTTTCAAGATGTCTGTCACAACATGTGGGGTACCTCAGCCAGTGCACGAAATGCCCCAACAACTATGTGGGTGAAACCAGACAGTCACTATGCTCTCGAATGAACTCACACAGGAAAATGATAAAAGACAAAAACACCCTATCATCTGTGGGCGAACACTTTTCACAGAGCGATCACTCTATGGTCATGTCTACACTTCACTTTCATCGTTAAAATTTTCATCGCTCAAGGGTGTGGAAAAAACACCCCCCTGAACGACAAAAGTTGTAACGATAAAAAGCGCTGGTGTGGACAGAGCTTTGTCGGTGGGAGACGCTCTCACAGAGACGACGCTGCCGCCTCTTGTTGGGGGTGGTTTTATTTTGTCGCCGGGAGAGCTCTCTCCCTGTGACAAAGAGCGGCTACGCTGCATACCTTACTACGGTGTGGCTGCAGTGGAACAGCCGCGCTGTTGTGAGGTGCACAGCGTAGGCATAGCCTGTAGCTGACCTATCAGTCCTCATCCTCAAAGGAAACCTGCACCACGCTTTCACAAGATGGGCCTGAGAGCTTAAATTCATAACTTTGCTAGACACTAAAAATCATGGACTCAATGGACACTGGATTTATGTCTTATTACAACAATCTATTACCTAAAAACAGCCCCCCAAAAAAGCTCCTTTCCCCTCCCTGCCTTTCCCCCCTATGACTGAAGGGGTGTTAAGAGGCCTCTTCACCTTGAATGGTCCTTTGAAATACGTGTTAACTAATTATGCTAAACAATCAGTTCCAGTTTGTGTTTAGCTGTGACATTCTGAGTGCCTTTCCCAGACCTGAAGAAGAGCTCTGTGTAAGCTCGAAAGCTTGTCTCTCTCACCAACATAAGCTGGTCCAATAAAAGATATTACCTTACCCACCTTGTCTTAGGAAGAAACAGTGTCCACTCTACAGTATGATACATTCTGGTGACTGTACACCATGGATAAAATTGCCCTACCCGTCAGTTTAAAATTATGCTTAGTGTTACTTGTACAGACAATGAACAATAGCTTACAGTCATCTCTGTGCTGTCTGCAGTAAATATCCTGCTGTATGGCCCTTTGACTCATTTAGCAGTCATATTATAATAAGGGAATGATCCAAAAATGAACAATTTTGATACAGTCCTTCAGTGTGTCGATATTTTCAATAATCCTCTTTTTAAAAAGGCATGTTTGAAGTAAAAAATGAATATTATACCTCCTAGCAGAAGATATTACCTGAGCCTCTGATAATTAAGACAATAATTTAGGGCCCAACCCAACTTCCATTAATCAGACTCTTACTTGCCATGATTACATTACTACCAGGATGTGTCATGAGACTTCTACTGGAAGCAATACCCACTGCTGAAATGCTGCCACCTCTAGCGTGGAATAAGGCACATGATTTACTACTACTTGCAACACTAAACGGAAGTTTAGGACAGACAGTGAAATAAATGATTTGATTGCGACTAAAGAATAATAACTGTGAGAGAGAGCAAGGACTGTAAAATATCATGATTTCACGCAGTTTACCTTGACCTTAGAGGATGAACTTGACTTGATGGAGAGATATCATCAGCTCCTGGTAAAGCAGCACCAGAGTCATCTCTCTTTAAACCCTCATTTCTTGTCACTTGCACATAAAAAGGAAACACAGATAAATTAATACCTGAATGGGCTAGAAACCATGTAAAGGTAATCCTACCTAAAATTCAAGGATTTATCAGACACATGAGATTACTTAGAAAGGATCAGTTTCATATGCACTGCACAATGGCATTATAGTATTAGAGAAATTGGCATTGGGAAGTCAATTTTAGTTTTCAAAGAGATCCTGTTGTTTTCCTTCTGATGAGAGCTGCATAATCCTTTGAAGAAACACGTTTGCAAGGGGTTTAAAATACAGAATTGTTAATATACTTCTGTAACTTCAAATGTTTCATTGTCAGCTGAGGCTTGAGACATCTGAATACGAAGAGGCAAAACCGATCTGTAGAAAGTTATGTGCCCAGAATAGTTTCTTTCACAGCAGCTGGTAAAGATTATCTGACTCAGAACAAGGGAGTTAAACATCACTATCTTGTGGAGCTTCCACTTTTTATTTTTGCCTTGATTCTTCTCCCTCTCCATGGTTTATGCAATACTGGATTCTCCTTTTTGACAACAGAAGTCCTATTTATTAATGTGATCTCCATGAGAAAGTCAATATTTACTTATAGTAATATCAGAGATACTGCAGTTAGGGCACAATTCTGCAAGATGCAGAGACCTCTATTTTTAACTCCCACTGTCCTCAACAAGAGGGGATGGCCCTCAGCACTTTGTGGGAGGTACTCAGCAGCTTGCAGAATGTATTTCCTAAGGATATGAAAATAGCAGCAGCATTCTCAGATATGCGTCACTGATTACTGCTGTGTCATCTAAGTGGTTCCCAAACTTTATTGGTTCACATGTCCGCTTCTTAAAAAACTGACGTTTAAAGTACCACACACAAATTTCTTTGTGTGTGTCCATTTGTTTTAGGTCTTAATAGACTTAAATACTTCCAGACTCTACAGTAAAATAAAGGCCCAAGAAAGCCTAACGTGTTTGATTATAACTACAGCTAGCCAGAAAACAAGAATTCCATTTTGTGAAAAACTTTGAGGTGTCCCTATGTTTTTGTTCTGTTGTGGAACAAAACCAAGACCTTTTGGAACAGAAAGAGACAGACCACCCCAGATCAGCTAGTAGCTTGGTGCTTAGCACTTGTACCTGTGACATAGTAGACCCGGGTGAGTTCCCTAACCACAGAGGTATTTCTCTGTATTTCTCTCTCTGGTTTTGACTAGAAATTCCATCCCAGGCCTGAGAAAACTTCCCTACAAAAAATTAATCAAAAGTAATACGTTTCTGCAGAAAGTTTTGGTTCCGATGAATCAGCATTTCCCAACAAAAAAGTTTCAAAAAAGTTCCCGACCAGCTCTAATTAGAACATCCTTTTTATACATCTCAGGTTTTTTGACAGGGCATGAAAAAGAAACACAATGAAGCAGCCATTATTATGTACGATTTGTTAACTCAAATTACAAGAAACATTTATGATGTCCTGTCATATTTTGGTGTGTGCTACTGAACTGTGTCAATGGCTTGAGTCTGTAACTTGTCTAATTTAAATCGGAAGTTCCTGTTAATTCTGATCTGGATTATGGCTGAACAGGAGCTAGAGTTCACATTGTTTGCCTTTACAAAATTTAAATCAATACAAAACATTCAGAGTAGTTATTGGGGAAGTGGGGGGAGAATAGCATTAATGAGAAGGGGGTCTGTGGGTAAAAGGGCAGGGGGCTCTGGCATGGTGCATGCAAAAAAGAGAAAGGGGACTCAGACAGGAGAGGGCTCTGGTACGTGTGTGTATATAAAAAAAGGAAGGAGGCTCAGAGGCGGAAGAGCATGTGTGTGCGTGCGGTGTGTGTGTGTGTGTGTGTGTGTGTGTGTGTGTAAAAAGGGAAGGGAGCTCAGGGGGGAAGGGCATGTGCCTGCGTGCAGTGTGTGTGTGTGTGTGTGTAAAAAAGGGAAGGGCGCTCAGGGGGGAAAGTACGGAGGCACGGGAGTGATGGCTGGAAATGGGGGCTTCTGCTCCAGGAGGCCTCTTGCTCCTCAGCTACTCTGCCCCCTCCTCCTACAATGCTGGGCAAATTTCATAAGGGCTCCCCTGCTGTGAGAAATCTCAAATTGCAACCAGCTGGCTGCTCTACTGCTGAAGAGCCAGGCTTTCATCCACAAGCCCCAATCAACCACCCTCGTTCCCACCTTCCCTGTGAAGACAAGAGGGAATTTCCCATGAGCTTCCACCTCCCAGCCCTGCAGGGGCCAGACTGCAACTTCTGAAGGGCAGGAAGTGCAGGTAGCTGCCTGTGTAGGGGCCCTTCCCTCTCAGCGCTGAAGTTGCAGGTTTCGTAGCCACTCTGAACTCGCCCTGTGTATGACCATCTTTTTGGACAAGAGGAGCTCCAGTGGCACAATAAGAAACTTCATGAGTTAGCCTCAGTAGCTTGACCTGTGTGACTCAGGGTAAGCTGGAGGCTAGGCCAAGTAGAAAGCCAGCCAGCTGCACACCAGATGAGAAGACAGCACCCATCTGCACAGCCACACTGCACAACACACTACTAAAGAAAATTACTTTGTTGGCATGGTCAGCAAGTATTACTCATCACTATAGCTGAAAGCAGGCATTTTCTGGTGAGTTGTGGTGGGTGCATGGACTGTTTGTTTGAAACGGATAGGGTTTTTTTGTTTGTTTGTTTATTTGAAGAGATTTTGGCATACCACTTCCAACAAGCTCACGTACCGCAATCGGGAACCTTTGATCTAAGTACATTAAAGTCTTCTCCATTTTTCCCAAAGATTGGAAAACATAACAGTAGTTACAAGGAGCAACACATTTGCAGATGTAGCCATTATGGCCAGAATGCAATTCTCATTTCAAATGACATCAGTGGAGATATAATTACATGCACTGAGATTCAGTCACCATACAGTTCTCAGATGAGATGGAAATTCATTTACCAAACCGTTTGTCTATAATTTTCCAATTATAATATCCTAGAACTGAAATGCATTCACCTTCAGGAGTTTATGCAATCACAGCAAGTGATTTGCTCTCTCAAGGTTTTGCAAATTTATTTTCTCTCTCTTCCAATTGTCTTGAAGTAAATACCTTTGTTGTTCTTTGTAATACTAACGCAGACAAAACAAAAAGTCAAACTGGTAAATGACTAATTACCAGTAAAATATTAGCAGTTTCAAGTGAAGAACTTTGTACTGTGCTGGCTATATTACGTAATTCCCTGTAATTCTGACCATATCATCCCATCTTCTAAGCCTTTCACTAGCTTTTGCTCTCCTTCCACAGTTTGGTCAAGCTCTTTGCCCTTACCTTCAAAGCTCTGTACAGGTCTGTACTGTTACTTCTCTGCTTCAATTCACTCTACACCCTTCTTGCTCTCTGTGCTACTCCATTTCCTCTCTCTCCTGCATGCTCCTTTTGTCTGCTCTTGCATTTCTGTCTTTTCATTAGCTCAGAACATCTTCTCTCATCTTGTGTATAGAAAAGCCTCCCCCACTCTCTGGACACTAACCACTTTCCCTTCACTTCAACACTAGCCTCTAAAAGTCCCCGCTTTCACAAAACTTCCCTAAATTAAAACCTCCACCAATGCCTCCATGCAGTTGTCTGGTATCACACATCTATCTGAGTCACAATATAAACTCAGTGGGCCAAAATCAGAGAAGAATTTAGCCTCATGTCTTTCATAGAGGGCTATGTATAGTTATGGCTATATATAGCTATAAATACTACTGCTACTACAGCTGAAAATTCAGAGGACATGACAAGTCTTATTTACAGCAAACATTGTAATAAAATGTTAATTATTTCCACCACTTCCTGTTGATTTCCCTTACGCATCTCCAATATTCCAGATCCAAACCTATACTAAACAGACTACAAATCATGCTAAACTATGTAAGATGATCTCATATAATTACATCTTCATACTGTTCTCAATTACCAGATTTTCTAGTGTAGGTTTTTGTTTTCTGCGTACTCATCGGATTTTTTTTTAAATCTTCCATGTGTGTGCATTTGTTTACTTTCTTTTGAGTTGGTCTTTATTTTATTTTTCACAGGTCTTACCTTGTCTGCAATCTGGCTCAGAAGAAGTAAAAGATGGACTTTCACTGGAGGTACTATAGACGTCGCTGTAGTAAGATCTGTACCTTCTCAACGGTTCTAAAAGTTGAAGGCAAAGTGTTAGGAAAGCAAAGGAACAACAATTCTTAGGCAAAATCAAACGTGAACGGGTATTTTAAGCGACCCCCTCAGAACGTCTAAACATTTCTGTAGCCACAGTTTTAAAACATAAAAACAGTCCCTGAATATTGTGCTGCCCCATCCTGCCTGAATATCCTCCTTGGTCTTGCACACTGTTCAGTCTCCCTTACCTCCTTCTAATCTCTCAGCAGACCCACCTCTTTCCAAACTCTCTTCTACAATGACTCTCGCAGTAAACTTATCACTGTTAGTTCAATTAAAGCCAAAGCTTTGTTACATAGCTGGACAGTACTGAGTACAATGGAGCCTTGATGCTTTTTGGAGCGAGGGGGACTCAAACATTTTCGTAACAAAAATAAAATACGTATTAAAATTGTGGCAGAGTGGGATATGATACTATGTACTCTATTTTATACTACATGTGGAAATACTGGCACTAAGGCTTCCCTAGTCTGGTCTTGTACTGCATCCCAGACAGCTGCCCTGTGCCCGAGACAGGTTTTTATTTTTTACATCATGTTGAAGGACCATCATAGAGCAATCTGGGGTTCTCTCTTTGAACGAACCAACTACTGGCCCACCCATGACATAATGGTCCTTCAACATGAAATCTCACGAGGGACATGAAGGAAAAGGATGACTGGTGGATCAGGAGCTTCTCAGTTTGAGTACATGGCACAGAAAAGGGTGTATTTCACAGCAGGGTCTGATCTGTGCAGGGAGCCGACCATCATGAGACACAAGAGAGAGGGCTGGAGGGATGCTGCCCGGCCTAAAACACAGAAAAATTTCAGACTTGTAAACAAGGTGAGCTCAGACTAGAAGAGGGCGGGTCTCAGGACTTCGTCAGTTTCAATTCTCTGTAACTCTGCAGTGCTTTAAGAGTAAAGTGAGTGAAATTAAGAAATTCCTTCACTAAGCCTGTGTTCCTTGCGTTCCTGCTACACACCTTGTCTCTGAAGGGGTTAAACAAGTAAGCCCAGAGTGACCACTGCCTAGGCAGGACTGAGGGAGCATATGGAAGCACCTGCTGGGGCTCAGGAGGTCTTAGGGCTTGTCTACACCACAAACGCTACAGCAGCATAGCTATCACACTGCAGCTATGCCAGTGTAATGCCATCATGTAGACACTTGCGACAGCAATGGAAGGGGTTTTTCCATTGCTGCAGTTAATCCACCCCTTCAAAAGGTAGGTTGATGGAAGGATTCTTCTGGCGACCTAGTACTGACTACACCGGGGCTTAGGTTGGTTCAGTTACATCTCGCAGGGTGTGAATTTTTCACACCCCTGAGCAATGTAGCTAGGTTGACTTAAGTTTTAGATGCAGACCAGGCCTCAGACACAGCTGACTGTGTTTCTAAGACAGTGGCATCCCATGGCCAAAGGAAGGGCATCAGATAAGAGGTCTGAGCCTGACAGTGTGCCTTAGAGCCCCAAAACTAGAGTTGGTTTTGAGGCACATGGGAAACATAATGAGTTGGCTTGGAGGCTCAAGGGACCCAGTAACTGGGTCCAGGCACAACAGACTGGTGACTATCTGGTGGGGTAACTGGGCCAGTTTGTAAAAATTATATTAATTTACTGTGTCAATTATTAAAAATAATAACAAATACATAATATAATAGAAAATAAAAGAGCCCACGAGGCATATTCTTGCAATACAGTCTTCATCCTATTTTATGTAAATCTACCTCCCTTAAGCTTGATGTTCCACCCTCAAGCTTGATGTCATCTCTTCCTGCATCACGTCATGTAATATCTAACCAACTCTACAATCCTCAGTGCAAGAGCCATATCCTAATTTTCCTCTGTAAAGGGCAATGAAGACTACTAAGGTTTTTATTAATACGAATATAAAATATTATTTAAATTACCGGTAAATGAATTTGTGTGTAGAACCACAATTTTGTAAAGCAGCACAGACTTATAGCCTTTCAGAACCAATATAACACTAACGTTACATCTACATAGTGGTATTTTCCCTGTGGTGACACAACGGGTTCGTAATCACATGCTATTTCTGATTTTCCTTCAACAGTGTTCAGAATAAGTTTACTTTCTTTAGCATAAACCATGACTGATCTAGACTTACATCTCTCATCTTTGCCTTACTCTCATATTGAAGTGTGCTCCAGCAAAGCTCAAATAGTTTCTCTGATTGAAAGCTAAATAAATAAAATCTTCCTAGTTCCAATGGCTTGGCATAAGGGCTGCAGGGAGGATGGTATGAAGAATCAAGAAGGGTATTCAGTTAATACTAGTTCAGACTGATTTAAATACATATGTCAGGCTTAAAGAAAAGATTCTACTTCCTTAGCCCAAATGTCAAGCATTTACTTTTTTCTCAAAAAAGTTACCTGCCCTCAATTTATTACCAACTCCTTAAAGAGAGACAGTACACAAGCCTTTTTAGTCTTTTTTCAAAAGGACAGAGCAACTCAGTTTATGCCAGCTGGTTGCCTGAATATATATATAAAAAAAGGGGTTTAACAAGATTGCTGTATATTACAATCAGTAACATTTAGCTATTTCACATATCGTAACCAATTGTAGCAACACTCCTAGCTCATGTCAAGCAACAGATACCAAGACAGAAAATTACCGAGTTTTCTGCCACAATAGTTTGCAAGGAGTGGATTTAGTGTTTCAGATACAATAACTGTTATACATAGTCCTGTAGCATTATAAGATTCAAAGAGACACTGGGTCAGGTAGTGTTGCCCCAATATGTTGACTGTGTTTTAAAAACAAATTTCACTAAACGCTAACATACCAATATTCCTGTTGGGAAGGCTTCCTGCAATTGAGAACAACAACTAAAATAAATCTGTGAAAATATTTCTTATTTGTATATACAACATTCTCATCAGTATTTGCTACACAAGCACTGCTGCAGTCAATGCATGAGAACCAGAAAGGGAAAGAGACTAGTTTGCAAGGTAAGTGAAATGTAAGAAATACAAAATGGCATGATTAGAGAAAAGAAAGGCCCCATTCTGCAAGTTGTTTTGTGCAGGCAGATTTTGTCTTGGGTTTGTAACAACTCCATGCATGTAACAACCACTTGTCTACGTTTCAAGCAAGACTTCAGTCTGACAAGGCTGGCAAAGATACCGTACCAAAAACCTGGTACCAAAACACTGACCTTGAAACCACAGCCCCTCTTATCAGTAGCTTGTTCATGATAGATTTTGAAGTGTGTTAAGCTGACTCCAGGGGGGAAAATTTAAAAGGTTTTAATAGTCCATCTAGTCAATAATCTGGGTTTCCCAAACTGAGAACTGTGGCTCGGAGGAGTATAAAAAGGAATTATTGGGGGTGGGGAAAGGGTGTCACAGGGAATATAAAAATTTGCAACAAAATAAATTTCAAAGGATAAAAACCAGATACACAAGGTAAGACTTGTGGTGGTGTTTTCCTTTAGGGGACAGCAGGACACCTGACTCTACAAGGAGATGTAGGGCTTTACTGCTGACTTAGCCTGTTAGAAGGTGTTAAAACTCAGCAGCAAACTAGCAGGCAAGCTCATCAGCCACGGAAGATAGAATAAAGCTCCAACCACCATTCGGTGTAGGTCTCTTTCTTCAAGCCTGGTTTTAACAACAAGATATGCAAAAAGCTCCAAATAATGCCAGCACTGTGTGAGAGCGGGCATTCCACCAGCTGGCAAGGGAAACTCTTTCCCCACAGGCCCCAGCCCCTGGTGCACAGGGAGCCCGCCACGGCTGGGGAGGGTCATGTTAAGGCAGGATGGGGAGTAGCTGGAGAGTGCTGCTCTTTGGCTATACCCAGCTGGCATATGGTCTCTGGGTCCAGGGCAGGGAATCAGACCTGCCCGTGGTTAGGTCTCAGCTTCATTTCCCCCTCTGCTGGGTTGTTCTGAGTGGCTGTGTGTTGGGAGAGATCCCATCTTTGCTAGGGACTCCCCTAGGCTCAGGCAAAGCCAGTTGGGCTCCTATCCTGTTCTCCATGGGGCTCCTATAGCCAGAATTACCCTCCCACTCCTCCCTCTGCAACGTAGCATGCGGCAGACCAGCAGTGAGGAAGTTGCTAAGCGGTTGCAGAAGAGAGGAACAGCAGCTTCTTCCAGCACTGCCAGCTCACACCAGAGCTGTACCGGGGGCAGTAGGTGAAGCAGTGATGGGAAGCAGCGGGGTAGCCTGCATCTCTTGTCACTTCCCTATGGTGAAAGGGCTGATTCAGATGCTTCAGTTTGAGGCACCATCAAGGGCCATAGACTGGACACCTCTATACTGTGAATTTGCTTACACTACAGTATAATACTGTATTGGATCTACTATATTATTAATACTGGGAAAAACCATGAAATCTTTTTCTCAAGACAAAATCATGAATTCTTTTTACTCGGGCAAAATTCCCATTGACTTCAATAGACCACATTTGGATTTAACTTGGGAGTGGAATGAGAGTTTTGCCTGAATAAGTAAAAAAAACAGAGTTTCCCAACTCTCACAATATTCAAGCCTCACCTCCTGGCATCATCTGATTGATTATGTGGGAATCTTAGCTTTCATTTTTAAAATGAAAGCAAGTTTCCAAGGACTGTACTCCACAGACCACTCAGACTAGAAAGTCTTAACACCATGTCTCTCCTAAAGGCTCAAAACCAGAAACAAATAGAAAGAACCCAAAGTTTATTATTTTTGAAAATATCATGATTTTGGGGGTTCCGACTTGTGAGTTTTGAATGCCTGTAGTTCAAAATGTTGAAATATTGAACAGGGATTTCTGGATTAAGCCCACTCTGCAGTAATATTCACATGTTACACAAATTATTACACTACCCATTATATTGTTTCTTGTATAAACTAATGCAATATTGTAATGTTGAGATTTCAGTGTTGTAACTAGGGTGGAGTCTCCTAATAACCATAATGTCTCAATCATTTAACATCTTAGTAGATCCACCTTGAATTAAAATGTCTTATAAACAGAACTGGTGAGCTGTTAATTAAACTGTAAATTACAATGAGGAGCAGCCACAATCTAGCAGTGAACAAAGTATTATGGCTCGCAAGCCAGTGCACATGGTTTGCACTTTTTCAAGCTGCCTGTCAAAATCAGGAAAGCACAACCTTACAGCAAAGCACTTAACACTAACAGGACACACCACGTACCCAAGGCAAGATATGCAAGCCCAGACAAGTAACATACAGAAAGGCTCATCCCAGCCAACTGCACAACAGAAATCAAAGACCCACATTTAGCCTGGAATTTTGTCATCCTAAACACATGACTCAAAGTACAGAGATACAGGTTTTCAAATGCAGTATTACAAAAATTACTGGCTTTACAAAAGATAGAGAGAAGAAGAGGAGGAGGAAGAGAGTGAGAGATGGGGGAGTTAAACAAGTATTGCAGAGGGATTTTTTTTTTTTTTTTTTTAAGGAAGATGGCTAAACCATTTCAAAAGACTATTATTTAATAGGAAAAAACCCAATACTGTGAGTTCTGACCATTTTTCCCTTTAAAGGGACATAGCCAACTTAAATATGGCCCAAATTAAAATGGTATACAAAAACCCAAGCTTTTATAAAGCTTAAGGCCGTTAGAATGGTTTCCATATGTTTTTTTAAAAAATATTTTAATGAAAGCACCCCATTGCAGTGTCTGGAGCCCAAATATTGAAAGTTAAATTGGGCTATAAAGAAAAGCAAGACCAACTTCCCTGGGTTTTCACTGTTCAAATCAACAAAAATGCAAAAAAAAAAAAACCAAAAAACAAACCAAAAAAACCCCCCAAAGAACAAGAAGTGACAAATAAGTCAGATTTTAAAGAGTCATTAAGAAATCCTGTGATTTAAAATTATGGTATTTTTTTCCCTCTGTGAGAAGCCAATTTACAAAGTCTTTGTGGAATTCTTTATGTAAGTGAATGAAACATTATCTCCAACATATAAAATCATTTTATTTTTCCACTCATCAGCCACTAAGATATAATTCTTGAACACTGGTCTAACACAAAAGTTCAACCCTCTCCATATTGGACATACCAATCGTGACAATCCATTTTACCAGCACTAACTTTTTAAAACCATACTTAAGCATGAGGATTACACGTGCAGTTGTGAGATGTCTGAACAGAGCCTTTTTTGCTGTTACACAGAAACAATACATTACATTACTCACTTATAGCACACTCAGATCTCCTGCTAACTAAACCTATGTACAATAGGGCAAGTAACTAAGGTATTGGAAGACAAAATATGTATTTCATTGCCTTTGTAAGATTAGTTCATAAAAGTATCCAACTGTTTAGTCTATGGGTGTTGATATTTTTATGGGGAATCCCCCAGCCAATTCATGACATTTTTATGGGGAACCCCCCAGACAATTCATGAACATTTTTTATTCCAACCCCAGCCACCTTTCTGACCAGCTCCAGATTAGACCAGAGGTCCCCACTGTACAGTCTGTGGCGCTCTGGTGGTCCACAGTGCACTTGCTGAGAGCTGTCTGGACACATGGGGCTTCTTCTCCTTGTTTCAAGCTGCTACAACACATTAAAAGACATCTTAAAGAGAGATTTAAAATGTTCCTAACATCACTCTTCCATTTCCTGTAGTTGCTCCAGGGACGTTATGCAAACACAGACTGGATAAATCACGTGGGTCTTCAGGATCAGAAATGGAATGACATTAGTTTCTGAGATAGTTATATTGAAACTCTGTATTGAACTGTGTAATTCAAGAATACCAGATTAAGGCTATTACAATGGACAGTGTAACTACTTTGCACATTTTGAAAGAAAACAGAAACACAAAGGTATATAAACCGGGGATGGGCCCAGAAACAAAACCTGAGATCCAACCTCTCTCTTCTTCATTATCTGAATGGGAATCTGAATTTTGCAGCTCACACCAACCTGTAAAACACATCTTTAAAAATTAGCAACGATGCAAGTACTATTTCTCATTAATATCCTCACTGCGCATGTGAATGATTGACATACATGACAAAACCCTTGCTTCAACTTTCACATTGTGTGTTTCAACTTCTGCATCACCCCCATTCCAACACTGCACCTAAAACTGCAACTCTCAAGGGCAACCTAGTAAAAAGATTGTTATGTGATGAGTCTATTTCATTAACAAGGTGAGGTTCTCGCTCCTGCATGAAAACATTTCAGTTGCACAACTCATCAGCTCAGACATTTATTCAGCCATGTAAGAGGACTGTAGCATTAATGCTGCAGTCTCACTGAATACTTAGCCTGGATTCTTGTTTTCATTGCAAATGCCAAACATTCAAAAGCTTAGCGAGAGTAATAAGAGCAAAATATCTTGATATTAGGTACAAATGAGCAACTAGTAATTCTGGTGTGAAATAGGTTCACTTAAGTACTCCTTATTTACTTATCCACATTAAAGGAAACCAGTTTTATCCAATTCTCCTCCCAACAGTGAGGAGTAGAGCCAGAGGAATGTGGATTGGTGCTTTGGCTTTTTGGAGGCAGAGTGCTGCTCCAACTGAGCTACTATTCTCTTACTACAGAAGCAGAGCACAGAAGAAGCAAGCCCACCTGAATGCAGTATTGCTAATTGCAAATAATAAACAAATTTGAGTTGGGCCACAAAAATAATGAGACTGGCTTAAAAATCACGAGATTTAAGCTCACGAAAGCTTATGCTCAAATAAATTGGTTAGTCTCTAAGGTGCCACAAGTCCTCCTTTTCTTTTTGCGAATACAGACTAACACGGCTGTTACTCTGAAACCTTAAAAAATCTGGATTCTTCTCATTTGCCTTCTGGGTTTTGAGCCTTTATGGGTCATGTTCTTCCAGCTCTTCTCTACAGTCAGGATGGTTAGAAACTTTCATGTTATAAAAAGTAAGCGATGCTATCACATCACTCCAAAAGCTGGGGCTTTAAGAAAAAAATCCTGTGTCACAAGACTTGCAATAAAATTGTGAGAGCTGGCAGTAGTCCGTGTGAAAGCAGCCTGAGAGAGATTCCAACACCATGGAAAATATCAGAGGGGCCGCGGAAGTGGTTTACTAGTTAATGGGTGAAAGCCTTAGGTATCATAAAATGTTTTGTTTTACTGTGGTAAATTGAAAGGGGGAAATAGTGGTGGAGCCAGGGGACAGACTGAAAATAAGGGAAAGGTGTAATGCAAGAGGGCAGAATGAATGGCAGAGTAAGAGGGGCAGGGGCAAGGACAGAGAAGAGAACTGAGGAACACAGTAAGAGGAGGAAGAGACAGAGACCAGACTCCTAGCTATACAACATGTTGTCAGTCACACCTAGTGGTTGTTTCAAGAAGACACTGAAAAGCACAAAGGGAGGGCCAGATCAACTGGGATAAAGGTAGAAAAACTGAAAATAAAAGAGAGAGGGAAGAACTGAAGATGGCTGTTGGGATTCTTTAGCATTCAAATGCTTCCAGATTGCACATTTAACAAAAACATCCATGGGATGTTTTCTTAACCTTCCTGGCCTCTTCACACCTGGATTCAGCAAGATCAACTTCTGCCATTCATAATGACAGGTTTCAGAGTAACAGCCGTGTTAGTCTGTATTCGCAAAAAGAAAAGGAGTACTTGTGGCTCCTTAGAGACTAACCAATTTATTTGAACATAAGCTTTCGTGAGCTACAGCTCACTTCATCGGATGCATCCGATGAAGTGAGCTGTAGCTCACGAAAGCTTATGCTCAAATAAATTGGTTAGTCTCTAAGGTGCCGCAAGTACTCCTTTTCTTTCTGCCATTCAGGATCCCTCCCCTGTGTCTTCCCTGCTTCCCCATTGCATTCACAGCATGCTACAACACCAGTGCTTATCTATACTTCCCTACTTTTGTGCCACAAGATCCCTTCAGTGCATAAGCAAGCAGATTCCTGGCACCCCCTCTGCATCCCATTTAAAACATGAGCTTAGTACTCCAGAATTTCGAAGACCACCATGTCAATACTGCTGAGAAAGACATGCATATTAATCACAGCAATAAAGCAGTTTAATTTTTATCATGTTTACCCTTGAAAATGGTAATTAAACACAGCAAAAAGTCATAAACACATAAAAGGATGGGGGAGGGTACAAATAGACTAACACGGAAACATCACCAAACTGCAGCATGCTATACTGCCAGACCCAATCAGGGGCAGGCCTGGGATCTAAAAACCGGTCAGCTTTACAGCTTTGTGTCTTTCAGAAGATACCATCAGTTTCATAGTTAAGAAGGTAGAGAAAGTGAGGGGTGGGGAGGAATGAACAATGCTAACCATGCTCTTTGAACAGCAAGCAGTGCTTGCAAAATGTACAGGCTAAATGACATTTCCCACTCTGTATGACGACGCTTGCCTGCAGGTGCCAAGCAACTGCCGCCAAGTTTCCAGAGAACAACAAAACTAATTATTCGCTTTGGAAAGACAAATTTACTGCTTAGCTGCATAATGTATTATAACTTCACAACTGGAAATCCCATGACTGCTCTGAGATCACAAAAAGAAAGATACAAACTGTAACACACTAAAAGATGTCCCAACACTTGAGAAACAGCAGACATACATGGACAATGAATATGGACATTGCAAACATCTCCTTTCCATCTCCTCACTGTCTGCCAGCCTCTGTGCTGTTGAGGGGAAGGAGAATATCAAGCTGGAGCAGAGGGAAACAATCCCATAGTTGGGACCCTCCTTCCAGATGATGTCACGGAATCCTTGCACACTGAGGATACCTCTCCAGGGGAGAGGAGAGGACCCCTTTTATTAGGAAGAGACGGGTAACAGCAATGGGGGATATGATAACTAGAAATACAGGGTCTGTAACAACTGGGAGAACCACATGGTGAAATGCCTACTAGGGGCAAATGTTGCGGACCTCTTGAGACATGTAGACAGACTTACGCACAGTGATGTGGTTGTGGTTCATGTAGGCACCAATGATATAGGGAAAGTTAGGGAAAGATCCTGGAGGCCAAATTTAGGCGGCTAGGTAAGAGATTGAAGTCCAGGACCCCTAAGGTAGCATTCTCTGAAATGCTTCCAGTTCCACACGCAGGGCCAGTTAGACAGACAGAGAGCTGTAGGGTCTCAGTGAATAGATGAGATGATGGTTTACAGAGGAAGGATTTAGGTTTATCAGGAACTGGGGACCCTTTGGGAAAGGAGAAGCCTATACAAGAAGGATGCGTTCCACCTAAACCAAAATGGAGCCAGATTGCTGGAATGTAAAATTGAAAAGAGGCTCAAATTACGTGTATATGCCAAATTAAAAAAACAAAAAAGCAGTAGGAGGACCAAAAAAATGCCACCATGGCTAAATAACAAGTACAAGAGGTGGTTAGAGACAAAAAGACATCTTGTAAAAACTGGAAGTCAAATACTACTGAGGAAAATAGAAAGGACCATAAACTCTAAAGGAATAACGGTCTCAAGTTGCAGTGGGGGGAGGTTTAGGTTGGATATTAGGAAAAACTTTTTCACTAGGAGGGTGGTGAAACACTGGAATGCGTTACCTAGGGAGGTGGTGGAATCTCCTTCCTTAGATATTTTTAAGGTCAGGCTTGACAAAGCCCTGGCTGGGATGATTTAGTTGGGGATCGGTCCTGCTTTGAGCAGGGGGTTGGACTAGATGACCTCTTGAGGTCCCTTCCAACCCTGATATTCTATGATTCTAGCAAGTCAAGTGTAAAAGTATAATTTGGCAGGGCCAAAAAGAATCTGAAGAGCAACAGCAAAAGACAAAAAATAAATAGCAATTTTTTTTTTTTAAGTACATCAGAAGCAGGAAACCTGCCAAACAATCACTGGGCCACTGGATAACTGAGGTGCTAAAGAAGGACTCAACGAAGACAAGGCTGTTGCAGAGAAGCTAACTGAATTCTCTGCATTGGGCTTCACTGCAGACGATGTGAAGGAGATTCCCACACCGGAGCCATTCCTTTTAGATGACAAATCTGAGGAACTGTCCCAGATTGAGGTGTCAAGAGAGGTAGTTTTTGGAACAAACCAATTAATTAAACAGCATAAGTCACCAGGACCACATGGTATTTATCCAAGTGTTCTGAATGAACTCGGATATGAAACTGCAGAACTACTACTTGTGGTATGTAACCTATCGCTTAAATCAGCCACTGTAACAGATGGCCTGTGGATAGCTAATGTTACACCAATTTTTTAAAAGGGCTCCAGTGGCAATGCTGGCAATTACAGGCTGGTGAGCCTAATTTCAGCAAATTAGTTGAAACTTCAGCAAACAACAACTATCAGACAAACAGATGAAGAGGATATGTTGGGGGTAGAGTCAAAATGGCTTTTTAAAAGGGAAATCATGTCTCACCAATCTATGAAAATTCTTTGAGGGGGTCAATAAACATGTGGATAAGGGTGATCCAGTGGATATATATTTGAACTTTCAGAAAGCCTTTGACAAGGTCCCTCATCAAAAGCTCTTAAGCAAATAGGCAATGATGGGATAAGATGGAAGGTCCTCTTATGGACCAGTAACTGGTTAAAAGACAGGAGACAAAGCGTGGGAATAAATGGTTAATTTTCACAATGGAGAGAGATAACTAGTGGGGTTTCCTAAGGGTCCATACGGGACAAATGCTTTCAATATATTCGTAAATGATCTGAAAAAAGGGGTAAACAGCGAGTTGGCAAAGTTTGCAGACAATACAAGACTACTCAAGATAGTTAAGTCTAAAGCTGACTGTGAAGAGTTACAAAAGGAATCTCACAAAACTGGGTGACTGGGTATCAAAATGGCAGATGAAATTCTATATTGATAAAGGCAAAGTAATGCACATTGGAAAAATAATTCCAACTTTACATACAAAATGATGGGGTCTAAATTATCTGTCACCACTCAAGAAAGATCATGGAATCATTGTGACTAGGTCTCTGTAAACATCTCCTCAATGTGCAGTGGCAGTCAAAAACGTGAACAGAATGTTAGGAGCCACTAGGAAACGGATAGATAATAAGCCAGAAAACATCGTAATGCCACTATACAAATCCATGGTACACCCACACCTTGAATACGGTGTGTTTTCAGTGTTCATAATTGGATCATGCATACTTGAATTCAGAGAAGATTCCCCCACCATCTTCCAGCTAAGCACCTTGACAATCAACAACTACCTAAATTTTCATTAGAATAGAGAAATTAAATGACCTTATATCTGAGCTGAACACAATACTGCAAGTTAATGAACTAAGCACCTAGCATGAGTTATCCTTAACAAGTTTATGAAGTTAAACTTGAAACATTCCGTTTCAAAACCCAACTGCGTATTTTAATATAATGCAGCTTATGTGGTTTGCAGCTTTTTGCAAGCTGCTGTATTACAGTGCTGCTATAATTAAGGTCATGTCAGCCTTTCAACTATAAGCCCTATTTTTCAGGAGTTTGTAATTTGGTTGTCAAATGGGTTCTGAGTGAAAACTTTGAACACCAGATCCTATGAGTGGGAACATTAAAAAAAAACAAAAAAAAACCCCACATTCAACCCTTTAAGTTACATGAACAACACTAAAGTTTGTCAGCTTAACTCAAAATAAGATAGATTTAAAAGTAAGATGTGGCTTTTTGTCTTCTTAAAGTTCCTTTGTGATGCAAAAAGAAAGTTATATTCAGCACAGTTTAGTTTGCACTAAGATCTAATGCTTTTTTGTAATTTGAAAAAAACAAAAAAGCAGAGATTTATTGACCTGTATATGTAGTAACGGGGATGGACTAAGGACAGCTGGGACCTTGAGTAAACAACATTTCAAATCCCCCCCCAAAACAGGTCTTGCAAATAGACACTTCTTTCCAGCCAGGACAGTACTATAGTTCTAGCTCTTGGCCAGCATCAAGGACCTGTTCCGTCATGCTAAATACCCTCATTATTGAGATACCCTTTCCTCCCCATAACCTCTTCCTCTAGAGGCGGAACATCATCATTTTCCAGCAGCCCCTTCCCTCAGGTCACTCTGGGTCAGGTGTGAAGATGTGATGATCTGATCTGGGGAGGAGAGAGGACACTGCACTCCTTTTCTCATGCTTTCTTCTTTCCGAGCAATTCCTTCCTAAGCGGAGATCAGCCTCCTACCTGTCAGCTGTGTGATGTTCCGTGGGAAAGAGTCAGACAGCCTCCTATGAGGTGCTGACCTAAGCCATTGCTATCTGCTTCCAAAGGATGGATAACAGATTCTACCTGAGCTTCCTAGGGGAATCAGTAACTTCACCTATGCACCTCCTCTGAACTACCTCAAAATGCTGCGCCTGCTTTTAGGTTCATGTATCCATTCCAAGTGCACTCCAAAATATTACCACCATATTTGGAAGATGTAAACCATCTGCCTAGCAAAGAGAGATTTTAAAAGTGGTTGACAGTGGTAGTATACTACATAACCTACTTGCATGTGATTACGTTCACCTCTTCAACAGAGTAAGCAAGTAAAAGACACAAATCCAGCACTCACTCTCTCCAACCCCTAAACTCTTGTCATACATTTTAAGGGTCTAACCCAGGGGTGGCCAACCTGTGGCTCCGGAGCCGCATGCGGCTCTTCATAGGTTAATATGCGGCTCCTTGCATAGGCCCTGACTCCGGGACTGGAGCTATAGATGCTAACTGTGGGGTGCTCACTGCTCAACCCCTGCTCTGCCCCAGGTCCTGCCCCCACTCCACCCCTTCCCCCGAGCCTGCCATGCCCTTGCTTCCCCACCCCCTGCCCACCAGAGTCTCCTGTGCACCATGTAACAGCTGATCACGGTGAGTGGGAGGTGTAGGGAGGGAGCGGGAGGCATTGATTGGTGGAGCTGCCACCTGGCAGGAGGTGCTGCAGGTTGGAGTAGGGGGAGCTGATGGGGAGGGGAGGGGGGCTGCTGACGTATTACTGTGGCTCTTTGGCAATGTACATTGATAAATTCTGGCTCCTTCTCAGGCTCAGGTTGGCCACCCCTGGTCTAACGTATTTTAACAAGAGGCAAGATACTGTATGATATAGTAAGAAACGTGGAGAGAAAAAGAGGAACGGAGGAAATGAAAAGAGGTAGACATAGTTCATATTTTATGAAATGTTTGCTTCATACAAAATAAGTCAGAGAGAAGTGTGTAACATTCAACAGACTTCTCGTGCAAGTTATAAACACAGATGAAGTGTGCCTCTAAAAACCCTTCACACTCCAACTTGATAAAAAATATTCCTCACAGAAAACCAATGAAGAGTAGGTTTTATTGAGAATTCATATTTAAAACAAGATTTTAGTCCAGTCATTTGTGAATAACGGACACACACAAAAAACAGAACAGTTTAAAAAAAATGAAAAGCCATATTTTTGAAGACTTGTCTCTCAAAATGGCTTCTCTAAAAATTCCGCAACACCCAAAAGCAAAGCTCTCCTTTGGCCAAGGACTACATGTGATAAATCAATGCATAATGATGTTTATTTCACAATTCTTTTTAAGGAGAATGTAAAACGTACATGTCACAAGTCAGGTCTTTGCTGGAAACTGGCTTACAACCTGTTCTATCAAATAGCTATTGCGAATTCATAATGATGGTAAATGAGTCATTAAGTATTGTCTACACCCTCTCAAAGCAAATTTGCCATTCAACAGCACTGACTAGGAAGCCAGAGCATCTGTTATCCCTAACTGCACTTTCACCCTTTCATTACAGGAATCTAGTAGTTTCATACATTGGAATCATCTCAAAAGCTTTCAGGGCACGGACCTACAAGATTTTCTTCAGAATCGCTAAACTGTCTGAATGGGAATGATAAATTCTTGCTCATCAGTTGGATTGTCTGTCTTTGGTTTTGCTGTTGTGCAAGATTAACATGCACAAAGCAGAGAGCTCTTAAAGGGTGGGACAATTTATTATTTTCTTTACAGGGAGTGGCCTGCTCTTTGGTTTCATAAACTGCATATGTTCAAATATTGATAGTTAAATTAATTCATATATTAGTCAGATTAGTGTAGTCTGGCTTTAAAAGTTTTCAAATAATATTGCCAGGGATACTGACATTTCAAAATTAAGGAAGTGAGGGTGTTTAAAGAAAAAAAAAAAAGCCCTTTGTTTCAACATGACAAACCCTGAAAAAATAATGTAACTATATGGCACAGCTCAGAAAGTACTGATGCTTTTTATTTTATTTACTATATTTTTTGCACTTTTCAAGACAGAAATAAGAGATGATACAGTCTCCTTAAATTAAGATCCTTAAATGACAAAAGCCTTCACTTACTACCTTAGCGTATGCATTTCTAGTGGGACAGAGTCTAATTCCAGGTACACAGTGGTTATCTCCAGGTATCTATCTTCACCCACTTTCATTCTATTGCTTTAAAAATGTAGCATTTATCAAAGATGGTAACTTGATAGGACGAGCAGGGCATTTCAAGCTTCCCCACCCCATCCCGAACATGCTTCACCACTGACAGGCAAGAACCACCTCCGATAGTAAGATGGTAGTTTGATCTCTACGCCTTTCAATCCTAAATCTCCATTGAGATGGCCAAAAGAGGTGCCGATAAGCAATTTTTGTGATTTAAGCCACACTTCAGAAAGGTGGCTGACCATCTTGTCTAAATGGGGATGCGTTCCTGAAATAGTGCCTTAGACATGCCCACTAGAGCCTGGACTGAAACAGCCATTTCACATAGGCAGTCTTACAGCAGGCAGACCACAATGACTTTTCAACACTACAGACCCTCACATTCTGATTCAAACCAGTAACCTAGCAGTGAAATCTTTGTGTCTATCTAGCTCTGAATGTCAAATAAATATAGCTATTCTGTCTTGTGCATTAGGTGATTTTACAAGCTATTCAGCAAAGCATGCTGCCTATTCAAGGTCAGAATTTGTCCCTTAGTATTACTATTTGTCCCTTACTTACACAACTAAACCCATGAAAACACGAGCAAGTTTTTAAAACAAAATATTGCAGCCACACCCATGGGGTTTTACATGCAGATGATTTGATGAATGTCTACAGAGCTGATAAAAGAAAATGTTTTTCATATAAATGCTCAGTTAGCCCATGGGTCTCACTGCCACTCAATACCATTGAGCCAACCTCTTAGCAAGATTCAAAAAAGGTTAACAAGATAATTCGAAGTTATTAATACACAACCAACGAAGAAGGTTGGAAGAGATATAATCCCTTCTGCTTCAGGGCATAAACCAACTCTCATTATTGGGAGTTAGGAAGAAGCTTTCTCTGGAGGAGAGTTACTCCATAATTGTCTACTACAGGGCTTTCTGCAATTTCATTTGAAGCATCTATTGTGGGCTAATGTCAAACAGGATACCAGCCTAAATGGGCAACTGGTCCGATCCAGTATAGCAATAGCTCTGTCCCTACCTCCGCACTGGCAGCAGCCATTCTAATGCTTTGTCGTTTACTTAAAAACCGAAGAAAAGCAAAATCTCACCTCCTCCAAGAGGTGCTATGGAGATATTAACTTAACCAAACGGAAGAAGCCTCTGCATAAAGTAACCCCCTCACCAACAAAATGTAGAAAACCACGTTCACCTTCTACGTTCATGGCTTCCCTCAGAGCCTGCAATTTCTTCTGTCTCTCTCTGATTCGGTCAAAGGCACAGGATATTGCTGCAGAGGTGGATGACTCTGGCACCGGGCGCACCTGCTCCAGTTTTTGAGGGCCAAAGACATCCAGTGCTATGCTTCCATCAGAATACCTTGATTCCTTGTTCCTAGTGGTAGTTGAAGTCCGTACTGTAACTGTCTCATAGTGATTGTTGTGTCTGTGAGACTCTGCAGAATGGTCTGTCTCAGTTGCTTTGTTAGTTGTACACAGCAAGTCTGTGGAGGAAGCCCAAACCTTCTGTTTGGGAGCACTGTCTGCTCCAACGTTACTTTTTCCCCCCAAGTCATCCGTTCTACACCGATAAGGACCGCAAGCATCTTCACGTCCAGAGTAGTAATCTGAGGATATGCTTTGGAAAAAGTCTTCCTCGCCTTGTGCTCCTCTGATGGACAGGAATCCCATAGATTTACTGAGCCCTTTGTTCAGCATGGCCTGTTGAGAGAATTGAGCCTTGTGTACTTCTGATGCATCACCCATTAAACTTTGTCCTGGAATGAAAAGAATCCATCATGTATGTACTGTCAGTTCAGTCACTGGAGTGCAACAAAAGTTATTGACTTTGTAAGGTATACACTATTTTAAAATGCAGCTTTTGGTTTATCATGCAAATGCTGGAAAAAATACTTTAAAGGATTCCTCACTGAATAACCCAAAACAATGCTTATGTTATCAGATACTTTCCAACATTCATTTTCTTTGTTTCTGAAATATGTGAATTCCTGGCCTAGTGGAGTTGGGTAACTAATAACATTTGAAAACATACAGAGTGAAATAAATATTTTAACAGTTTTCTCCCATCACCAAGTGGTCTTTTGAAAATAATCTGAAGCACTCCTGAAAATATTAGAGCTATAGTTTACATAATTCCCCAACATGCTCTAAAGGCATCATCCACATTTTTATTGCTTTATGACAAGTCTAGGTTTGTTCTACTGATTACCTGGATACACTACAGTATTGGCTGCAATAGGAGATGACTATGTAACTTGGAATTTAAAAAATCCTGGATCTTACAGTAATTACTCTTTTTGGATGATAGACTCTTGAGTTAACTTTCTGAACTTAAGATAGGCACTCTGACAGAGTTTTCAATAACACAGTAATTGTATGAGCTTTTCTACTTTACATTAAGGTAGCATTTCAGGCAAGTAGGCTATTTTGAAATTACTTACAAATAATACTATCAAAGGAGATATTTCTTCTACAAATGTACGTGGAAAAATGCTAAACTTTACTTAACCTCAATATCACCCCACTAGCCATGAAAACTGTCAGTGTAAGTAGAGGTTTTAGTCATGAAACTTTCTGAAAACTATGGGCCCAATTTCACAAACAGCTACTACTAGGAGAAGTACCTACAACCATAAGTAACCACACCAAAATCCTTGGGACTATTCACCAATGCAAGCATTTTGTTAAATAACACAAGGCCTGATCCTACAAACTACATATTTATGTATTTAAGGCCATGGCTACACTAGAGAGTTTACAGTGGTGCACTTGCAGAAGCTTCTCCCACCAACACAGTGCTGTCCACATCAGTGCTTTTGATTTATTCACCCCCGTGAGGGACATAAGTTATGCCAACTTAAGCTGTAGTGTAGACAAAGTCTAAGGATGAAATGACACTTGCTTAAAACTACTGTGTAAAGATTTAAAAATTACTAATATTCAAGAGGTAGAACTACTAGTTACTAATATTCAAGAGGATAAGACGATATCCAACTACTGTTACTCCTCTGTTCTATACACCTTGATACAGAAACATTTGAAAACTTTCAGTACAAAGTTATGGAAATTTGCACAAAAAAAACCTACCATGTATTCCTAACATAGAGTAGTTTAGTCCCATGTATATTACAACTCCAGAAATATACTGCTAAAAACTACAAGGATGGTGTCTACCTGAGGTGTACGCACGTTATACATGTCAATTTTCACCCCATGATAGCATCCCTGCTGGGAAAAAACGGATTGAAAACAGTCTCTGGCATGTAGCCAAGTCAATCCTTCTGCCAACCCAGCTAGAGATATAGTAGTGCACGTTGTCTCTCAGAGCGAACTTTTAACAATATCCCAGATGAGATATTAGCCTATATTTCTTCCCTCTGAGTCAGCCTTGAAGTCCTCTTCACAAAAGAAAACAATCCTAGAGCTCAAAGTAATTTGCTGCACTGAACCTTCTATTGTGAAAGACAGTTCTGTAATCTGAACTGCTGCCCTTTGTTACAGAGTTGATCAACCCCCATCAAGAGCCACACTTGTGCATTAGGCTCCTGCTGAGCTGCCAGTGAGTCTATTACTTTTTATTGTATTTTATCTAGTGCTCTAAGAGTTTCTACAAACACTTTGAAAGCTCACTGATTTGCACCCCTAAGCTTTGACTGTCTACTCTTCTCTGGTTACCATTTTGGCCTGAATAAGACCTGGCATGATAAAATAAGCATTTCTTATCCTTGCAAAGTCATAACATTTTAGTGTTCTGAGCTTCAGAAGAGACTAAATGTCTTCAAGGCAGCACAGAAGCTGCTGTGTGTTCCAACTCATTCAAAATACTAAAATGCAAGGCTTTGTCAAAGGGATAAAAACATTCCAAAACTGATTGTTACACAACCAAGTCAACATTCCAAAATTAGGGTTAAAGCCCTAAGCCTCAATTAAAAAAATAAAATAACCCATGGCTGGCCACCATCTTACCTAGGGCATCTGTTGATGATCGGTGCCACTGATTACCAGAAGGCCCCTGCCTAGCTCAAATGTTCAATGGCTGGCTGTCAGCCAGTTTGCACATAAACGGCCTTCAAATGGCCATAGGCCACAATGCCACCACAAGTGAGTCTGCTGCTGCCAATGGCCCCCTCTCCCCACCGCGCATTGTCTGTAAATGTGGTTTAGGAAAGGGTGTAAATACTGCAGCAGATGCAAACTTGGGTGGGTGCACTTTGGCAACAAGTCAACTCATAAACTTTAGAAATGTATTTCAGTATTTTCACTATTTATTTAAGATTCTTGGGGGTGGGGGGGAGGAAACACACATCAAAGTGAAATCACCAACTTTACCATCCCCACCCCCAAAGTTTCAATTCTAAAAGTCAGATTTTTATCTGGAAAAATTGCTTTTGCATTACTTCACCTTATTGTTTTACTTTCCAAATCAGACTGCCTAAACTGAAATTAAATGCATGCAGTAAATCTAGCGAAAGAATGATGTTAAAGGAAAATGAGGAATGCCCCCACCCCACCCTCCAAAAAAAGGATGGCTATGACTCCCATGTAACACTTTTATTATATTTCAGGACAACTTATGAACCATGTAGGCCCAATTCAAGAAAGTATCCCTGTTCGAGAAGGCAATTAAGCTTGCACATGTTTAAGTGCTTTCCTGAACTGGGGCCATAATAGCAAACACTGAGTCCAGGCATATTATAACCACCAATTAGGTTCCCATACAGCAGCAAGCATGTCTATTGTACATTGACGGAGAGTGCCATAAGGGACTGTGACCTGTACAAATATAGGAATGAGAAAGCTTGAGTGGGAAGAGACGGGCATCAACCTCAAGCGTTGATTGTCTATTGTAGGTAGTAGGTGGTACAATACTCCCTACAACAGACTCCCTGGCAAGCCCTACTAGATGCTCTGTTAAAACCAAAGGCTCAGCAATGAGGAGACTAACTCTTGACCTCAGCATATGGGAATGTTTCCCATTCCTTAACTCCCATGCACACTTGATCTTTCCTCGAAAGGAGGAGTGAGTGCCCTAACCAATATCTCATCATCAGGGACTGGGAGAATGCTCATGGCTGCAGCATTGCCACTCATTTGGTAATTATATGGACAGGAGAGGAGATGAGCTATCTTGACAGAAAGCAGTGCATGAAGTGGATGCCTGATAGACGCCCATTTCCACACTGCTATTCCATTCTGCTGATTGGGATGCTTAGAACACCATTTTTAAACGATTCACACATTGACTTTTGCTGCCCGTGTTTGCCTTTAACATATGACCAGAGGGAAATCAGTGCTGGCCTTAGCATTTAGACATTAATCTACAAAACAGTTTCACTCCAATCTCCTGTGATTACATCACAAAGCACAGGATGGGGCTGAGGATTTTTGGGAAGGGTTGTGTAAATGTTTGTTTGCATCCTCCTAAATCTTCAGTCTGCCACCAGGCCACCCTGTTGCAAGAGGAATGGAGAACCACCAGCTTACATTGAGGCCTGTATTGTAATACTGAAGCGGGGGGGGGAAAAAAGCGAAGGAACAGTTCTTCATCTAAACTGGGATTTTTTTGCACTTTCGTTGAATTTTAAGTATTCCCCCCCCTTTCCTGCATTTCACTGTGGATCACAGAACAAACAGCAATATTATTGTAACACAAGTGCTCAAAATATCACCCCTTTCCCCACAAGCTCACAGCTGTAAAAACATAATAAAGTTAAAAAAATCACTGCTCTTGCTTATTGCCTCCCTAGATGTCTTTATTCCTTTTTATTTCTTCCTGTTCTGCAACTCATTCTACATTGTTTTTCTCCCTGCTATTCTTTTCTTCCCAATTCGTATTCCTACTCTGCTCTCCACCCCCTTGCTCTCCCCTATATTGTATTTTCTCTTCCTCCTTAGTCTCATCTTTTGTTCCTCATCCCATCATTCTCACCTGGTCTCCTCACACTGTACCTTTAAGGTCTTCCCCACCACATACACACGCTAATTCCAAATGAGCACTGACTGAACTAGTATGTAATTCTTTTCAAGCAGCTGTTTAATAGTCATCACTACAGCGATGTAGTTATTAACCCCATTTTACAGATGGGAAAATTAGGTGACTTGGCCAAAGCCACAGAAGGATTCCAAACCAAGATGAGAATACACTTGCTTAGGTCTGTAGACAATGCTGACCCTTACACATGACAGTCACTTTTCTTATCCTCTATAGAAATGCTATTTTGAAACTACTTATATCAAGACTCTTTAGAGGGCCATAGCAGATCTGTCTCATGCAGTTTCATAGCCACAGATCCATTTCTCCAGCTAATCAATTGGTAGGCTGTCTATTATAGCACAGAGGCTAGTATTGCCATAAAATAAAACATCTTTTCCCTCCATTCAGTTTAAGTCAGCACTATGGATTTGGTTTAACATGGTCTTTATCCTCGTGATTTGATCACTCTAGCTGTAGGAGAAAGTTTATTTATTTATTGTACACTCTTGGCTTTTAACTGTGTGCACCATCACCACTTTAAAATACTGGAAAGATTATGAGGGAAAGCCACATATGAGGATTAAATATCCAACACAGAGAAGAAAGGGAATTTGGCTGGATAAGACCAGGATTGTGCACTTTTGTGCCTCTGAAGTAGAGTGAAAGATGACATACTTACTGTGACCTTCTTAGCCTAAATCTAAATTATTAACAGGAAATGGAAGATGGATGGTCTGGTGGTTACATTTGTGGACTGGGACTCTGGAAACCTAGTTTCAGTTTCCTGATCTGCCACTGACATTTTGTGTGACCTTGGATAAGTCATTTAGTTGCTCTCTGCCTCAGTTTCCCATTCACAAAATGGAAGGATAGTACTCCCCTACCTCACAGTGGTATTGCAGGGACAACACATGAATAATTGTGAGGCATTCAGGTACTTCATTGTTGACCATATAAGTATGTTGATCATATAAGTACGTATGATAGACCACTCAGCCTTTCCCCCAAATTACCCTTGGAAGACTCAGATGCCAGGGATGGGGGGGAAGGAGCAGCAGATTATAGCCTCCCTTATCACCTTTAGCACAGAGGTTAGTACACTCACCTAGGAGGTGGGAGACCAAGGTTCAATTTCCCTCTCTGCCTGATGCAAAGAAGGGATTTGAACTTAGGTCTCCCACATGCTAGGTGAATACCCTAACCTCTAGGATACATAAGCATTCGCTTTCCCTGTCCCAATGACTATTAGGTCATTATGAATGACAATGAATAGTCATTGAGCTAGGAAAAAAGAGTGAGATTGACTCTGCAACTCCCCTGCAACGATATCCACATTTGCAAATTTCTGTGGTACAATTACTACCGAAAGGCCAAATTCTGCCATCTTTACTCACACTAAGTAGAACAATGCTCTCCAAGTAGTCTCACTGATTTCCCTCCAAGCATGAGTGCCAGACTCTGGCCCTAAACAAGCTCCATATATTAGTCTGCCTCCAGCGGTGCATTAACTGTGCAGTACAGGCAATTGATCAGATGTTATGTAACTGTGGATGCTGTCAATGCAGTTTATCTGACAGTTCTAGAATGCAGGCTATATTTATTCTCATTGAGTGAATTTAGTTCAAGCCTTTTAAAACAACACTTTACCCTATCTTTTTTTTTCCCTGGCCAACATAAAATATATTTTCCTATTCAGGCATATGATTACATCTTTTGTCTATACATAGCTATCAGTGTGGCACTGGAAGCTCTGTAAAGAGGAAGTGATTACACTAAAGTTTAAAAAGATCTCCCAGACCAGCTATCATTGCAGGATGCAAACAGAAAAATCCTTGTCACAAAACAAGCAGCTAGTCACTCAAATGAGAGGGGGAAGCTCTTAAAAGAAGTTGAATTTACAGTCCCTTAGGGGCAGACTGGGAGCCAGAAAGGAGATAATGAGCCAGATGTGGCCTGGGGGTTGCTTGCTGGAAACATCCCCCCCATCCCGCACCCTTTTTTTTGTTGTTGAGAAATCCCAAGTAACAGATTAAAGTTACTGCATTCCTTGTAAAAAGAAAAGGAGTACTAGTGGCACCTTAGAGACTAACCAATTTATTTGAGCATAAGCTTTCGTGAGCTAATGCTCACGAAATGCCTAAATGGTCACATCGCTTCCCTCTTGATATCCAAGGATACCAAATGCTGACGGTATCTCGGACTAATGCCTAAATGGTCACATCGCTTCCCTCTTGATATCCAAGGATACCAAAAGTTGACGAATGAATGCGTCCAATGAAGTGCGCTGTAGCTCACGAAAGCTTATGCTCAAATAAATTAGTCTCTAAGGTGCCACTAGTACTCCTTTTCTTTTTGTGAATACAGACTAACACGGCTGCTACTCTGAAACCTGCATTCCTTGTAGAGAACGTGAGCTGGGAGAAATTACTCTTTGAAGAGCTGAGAGTAAAAAGTGGCAAGAATGCAAACCTTTTAGCCCTGCACATGTTTTGCACTAGAACAGATGTTATGAAGGAAGCAAAGAACTCCAGGATTTTGTGTAGCTGAGAAATTGATTCTGCTAACACTTCACCAAGCAGCATTTTGGCTTTATAACCTCACTTGCCCTCTCAGTATCCCTTCTAGAATTTAATTGGATAATTGTTCTTTTCTCTGAGATATGTGAGAGATACGTGCTCTTCTCGGACTAATGCCTAAATGGTCACATCGCTTCCCTCTTGATATCCAAGGATACCAAAAGTTGACGAAGGTCACACAGCTGGTCAGTTCCAGCACCAAGTCATTTTACATATCTGCCACTATTTCTCCCCTTGCCTTTTGTCTGTCTTCTCTATTTAGGTTCTGAAATCTTCAGGGAAGGCACCATCTCTTACTATGTGTTTGCCTAACAGTACCCGAATCTCCGCTGGGAACTCAAAGCACCACTGTGACACAAATAAGAAAAAAGGGCCTGGATTTCAAATCCTTTACTGGCTTGCTATTTGTTTTGCAAGACTCATGAAGATATTCTCCACCTACACATTTCTGGTTTTTTAATGCTGAAAAAAAGATGACAGTGCCAGAGAATAAGTTTCTGAATAAACTACTCTGCCATATTTACTGTTATCTAAAAAACAATAAACTTGGGTTTAGCAGGAAACAGTTTAGAATGAATTATGCCAGTTCAAATATGTGGAGGACACCAAGTAACTTGATTTCTTTGCAGACTGATTGCTGCCTTTTCTTCTCCTCAATAAAAGAACTAAAACAGGTTATTAAAAAAAATCTCCTTGCCTCCCGAACAAACAGGCACAGCTATACATTACAAACTTTTGCTGACAGTTTTTGCTGAGTGGCTAAATGAAAGAAAAAAAATAATCAGGAGACCACTAATTAAGCAGTACAGTTTTCATATAGAAATGTCATCTCATTTGTTCCTTTGATGTTATAAACACTTTAATGATCACCTTTCGGATGCATCTGCTATTTTTACAGCTTGTAATTATAGCATGCAATTCAATGGAGAGTGTCGACACCTAAGATTTCATCCAGGACTGCTGAATCATTTCCTGCCCTACTGTAATACATTCAGGCACACACAAAGATAAGGCTGCTCACTTTGACGAGTCCCTTAGAAATGATTGCTCACTTTATACAGTGGCCATATATTCTCTTAGGGTAGTCGAGGGTTGAGAGTTTGCTGGATAACCCACCCCCAATTAAAAGAAAAGGAGTACTTGTGGCACCTTAGAGACTAACAAATTTATTTGAGCATAAGCTTTTGTGAGCTACAGCTCACTGATCTTAGCATCCTAAACACATCAATGGTAAGTCGGAGAAATTTGTGGATGGGAAGAAAGAGAAAAGAAACAAGCAGAGGAAGCATCTTTAAAGAGAGAAAGACAGTCCTCCAAGAGACACTTTTCCTCCTCCCTCTTGCTCTTACAGCCCAGCGATAAGAGTTTCAACACGGCAGATAAATAGATGAGGACAATGGCCAAGATTTCCCTAACAATTAGAGCTCAACAGATAGGACCTGATTTAAATAAGTGAGTGGATGGGCTCCTGAGTGTGCCTGAAGCCCCAGTAACTTTAAAAGGGCTCTGCACAGATGGTTCTATAGATTAGTTTAGATGGGACACAAAATCAGGCTGCATTTTTGGTTTCTTGGTGGCTGAACAGACAGCCAAGAAATAGGTCCATGGCATGAATACTCATGGTTTTGAGTATAAAACTCATTATCTGCAAATATTTCCCAATATTTACTTGAAGTTTATTTCTCCCACTTTCCCTGCCAAGAAATTCATTCACTAGGATATTAATATTAATGGACAGGGAATCTAAAAGAGTAGCAAAGACAAACCAGGTAAAGTGAATTCAATTTTTTATTGGAGTGAATATTCACATTTAAAAAAAAATAGCAATAGTTTTTTGTTTTGTTTTTAAAGGAGTAACAACGTAGAAAAAGAAAATGCTAAAAACATTCTATGCATTTTAGGAGTGCAAAAATATTTGATTTATACAACTGAAGTGGGAAATATTTTGAGATATTTGCCCAGCAGTAGCTATTATGTCATGGCAACTGGGATTTGAACTGAGGAAACTAGCTTGTGAACTGATCAGAAGGCCAATGGTTTTCAAAGATTTTGCAGAAAGATCTGGAAATTACATGACAAATGTCAACCTAAGCATATTTCTCAATTCAGCACATCAATCTACTAATTCATGAATTCCGTCTTTGGAAACAGAAATTAGTTATTTGTGCATAACAACACTTCAGCATTCTCAAGCTGATAGTGTATATCTCGTGACACATCTATATATTATATTAGTTCCATGTGTGACAAATTTTCCTAATGACTTCCACACTGAACAATTCAGTCTCAAGTCCACACAAATGATAAACTGTATAATATAAAAAGGAGATAGGACAACATTGTCCTTTATTTACTTTTCTAAAGCACATTTGTATATTGGCTTTCTACTCAAAGTTCCTCACTCCAGGACTATCATTAATGTAATTGGTACTAAATTCAAGTACTTGCTTTGCCAGAGGCTGGAAGCTCTACCCTTAAAGGAAGCTGAGCTACACTGATATTGACAGAATTAGTACCAATGATAGGAACTGTTGTATCGACCAGTCAAGGTACTAACAAGCTTCAACAGGACTTTATTTTCAAAGTGGAAACCTCTTTTCCAAGCTGCTGCTGCACCCTCTGTAGCACTCTCTCCCAGGCTCTCAACTCCTCCCCTCTCCTTCCTGTTTCCTGTCCTTTCAGACTCCCAACAGCCAGTGCTCCCAATTCTAATAATTACAAGCAACATCTAACCAAAACAAGGAACATAGCGATAAAAATAGAAAAACCAAAGGTATAAATTCTCTGGAGTCTACTGCAGTCTGGTTGTCATTCAGTAAGTTACTGTATAATCATCTCTATTCACTCCTTGCTAGTTTTTAAATGGTTAAATGCCAAATTGGAACCGAGAATTATTCTCATTCAGGGTTACTATCCTGATTCCGTATTCCCCAGGAACTGAATACGGTGGGAATCAGGTACAGCAGCTACCAAAGAGAAGGAGAACCTGTAAATTGGAAGATGGTGTTGAGAGCAAGACGTACTGAAGAACAGAACTGAAAGCTAGCACCAGGAGGTGAAGGATCGGGAGAAGACACTGGGAATCTGGAGGGCATGCACCGTAGGCAGAAGAAAAAGATTACTCGAGATTTGAACACAATGTGGACCAGGCAGGAAAACCAGCGTGGGAGCAGGACAAGCAGCCAACAGACGGAGAAAAGAAAGGAATCTGGGTTCGTCTCTTAAAAGACAGGGAAGGAAAAAGGACTTAATATAGTAAGAACACAGTTATTTTGTTTTTTACGTCTGAGGGAATTCTGGCCAAAAAATTAAAAATTGTGGGCACAATATTTTAAAATTCTGCAAATTTTATTTGTCAAGAAATAAATGTGGCTCCAGCATGGCAGTGGGGAGCACAGGCCCCTGACTGCATTGAGATGGGAGATCACCCTGAAGCCCCCACCTTCCTCAGTACAGGGACTTAGGGCCGTCCCTAGCCATTTTGGTGCCCCAAGCCTCCATGGGGGTAAGGGGGGAAAAGACGAGCCCCAGGCCTCCGCGGGGGAGGGGGCTGGTGGGCAGGGGGGAACCGCCCCTCAGCATTCACCAGCAGAGCAGGCTGAGGCCGGGTCGCTCCACTTACCACCACCAGTGAGTGCAGGCTCGACCGCTGCTGGAGTCCTCAGGGGAGTGGGGGTGGGGCGGGGGCAGAGCAGGGGCAGGGGCTATGGGGAAGAGGCAGAGCAGGGGCTGGAGCAGCACGCAGCTGCGCAGGGCACCAGGAAATGTGGTGCCCCAAGTTTCCTGGTGCCCTACGCAGCTGCGTGCTTTGCATATGGGTAGGGATGGCCCTGCAGGGACTTGGCAGTTATGCCATAATCATAACAATATCACTGTGAAGAATATGGGGCGTAGTGTCATAGGGGTGACCATGGGCTCAGTTTTTTGGGGGGATTGACACAGTGTAAGGGCTGGGCCTGCCCCAGAAACAGCCCGGGGCCCTGCCTCTCTGTGCTAGTGTGAATGTCCAGGCTCAGCCAAGCAGGATCCAAGTGTGGAAGGGTTTAGTGTGGGGAGATCCAGGTTTCTGTGGGGGGCAATCTGGGTGTGGGCGGCTCAGTGGGAGATCTGGATGCACAGGGGCTCGTTGGCGGGTTCCAGGTGCAGGGACAGTGGGACTCTGCAGGGGATCCAGGAGAAGGTGGTTGGGGCTCAGCAGGCAGGGTCTGGGTGTGGGGGGCTTAATAGGGCGGGTCCAGGTGCTGGGGGAGTGGGGCTTGATGGGTGGGGGTCCAGGTGCAGCTGGTTGAGGATCAGTGGGGTCTGGGTATGAGGGGCTCGTCAGAGGGGTCTAGGTGGGGGGAGGTGGGGCTTGTCAGGGTGAGGGTTCAATGGGCCTACTTAACGGGGGAGCCCCAGCTGCTGCTGAGGGGATGCTGCATGCTGGGCTCCCGCTTCCCCTATTCTTCTCCATCCCCCTCCCCTCACTCCCACATTCCCTTCCCCCTGCCCTATTCCACCCCCCTTCCTTCCCCACTGGCTCTTCCTCCCCCGCTTACCCAGCTCCGCCCCAGGCACTCACTGTTGCACAGAAAACAGGAAGGCTCCCAGCACACAGAAGGGGAGCATGACTGGCACTAGGACTCAGGAGGTGGCGTTCAGCTGCTCAGTCAGCAGAGCTGAGAGACAGCCTCCTCCAGCTGGGCAGCTCCGTGCTTGCAGAAATGAGGGGCGGGGGGGGGGGGGGGGAGGGCAGTGGCATGTAACCCTGTGTGCCTACCATGCCTCACCTCTGTTTGGGGGGGGCAATCCCCCCAAAAAACTGAGCCCATGGTCACCTCTATGACACTACGCCCCATATTCTTCACAGAGATATTGTTATGATATGATTATGGCATAACGATGACGTATTTTATAGAAGATAAGTCATGTGAGATGTCATTGAAAAGGTTAGGATTTACTGAATATGATTATCCTATTTGTATGCAAGGATCATGAAGTTAGGAATATTGTCTATGCATCTATTACAAATGTGTTTAGACCTGGAGAACGCCCACCAGGCAGAATGCACTCAGTCTAGATGGCGAGCTGGGAAGGGCCATTAGGGAGAACAATAGGTCTTAGAAGATGCTAATCTCCCATCAGTGAGCCTTCCTGAGGATGCTACAAACAGCCTCCTAGACATAACTGCTGTGGCCCTACAGGGACATGTGACCAAGTCACCCAGCCCTGGACTCCATCTTGGAATACCAGTGTTTTTCCACGGAAAGGCATGGGAACCAACTAAGCCTGGAGACAAAGGGTACCCACCATATGCAAAAGCTATTTAAGACTGGGGAGTGACCTCATCATGGTTCTTCTTCACTGACTCCCCACCTGAGAAGATTGCTGGAAACACCTGAGAAACAAGGACAGAACTGAGAGAGGGAGCGAATTTCATGAGCTTACGCTGCACAGTTCTCTGTGCAGTGCAAGACAGTATAATTTTGGGTTGACCCTTCAAAGGGGTGTGTGCACTTGAGTAACTGGGCAGTTCCTTAGCTGAGCCTTCCCATGCAGAGCGGATCTCAACATCTGTGTGAAGGTGCAGCTGGGTGTGTCTCCACCTGTATGTGCGCTGGAAGGGGACTGAGAGCCTATCACAGCAGTACAGTGTAAAGGGAGCTCAGGCTGGTGGGTCAGGTGGGCTCAGTGGTACCCCGGTTCCAAGTGGGAACCCATCAGAGCCCCCCCACCCCCGACACGCAGCTTCCCTTTGGTTCCCTGCCATTTTCTGCAGGGAAGCACAGGAATTCTGTGGGGGGGGGGGCGGGAGGGATGGGGCATTTTCTGCTGGTGTACAGTCACGCAGAATCCCCCCAGGAGTAAAAGTTTTTATAGCCAGGGGGAACATTATCCATATAACACCAGCCTAGCACAGAAGTGGGTTTGGTAGCTGAAATACACTCTCACAAGTTGATAGCACCATCTGTCCAGAGAGGGGAAAGAGACACACAAGAACTATTTCTTGAATTAATCCTTTGAGAGTCAGATTTTGAGGGAGGTGAATGGATTTTGCTCACTCTACAACAGTGACGCCTGGACATTCAAAATGATGTCAAGCATTTATACAGCACCCAAAGCATTCTAAGTGCTTGTCATCTGAATGTATGGGAGCCAAAGGATGGTTCCACTTCTTTTGCTTATTCATTTTTTCCTGTCTTCTCTTCTCTTTCATTCACTCTTTTTTCAGAAAGCTTCTTTTCTCTCTTTCTGTGGTGTGGTTTGAGAGGTGGGTATTTTGTAATCTTGGGAAGGATCAACAACACTTTAGGTCTTTGCATAATGGAATGGCTCCAGGGAATTATAACGAGACAGTGAGCATTTCATCACCTACGTATAACTGGCTCAAACCTGGTCCATCTGAAAGCTGGCTGGTGGTCTATATGAAATATACTGGAGGTCTCAACCACCTCTCATCCCACATCCATATCACAAAAATCCCTACAATTGCATTGCTGGTGGAGATCTTACAGAAGGGCAAGGACTGAAAGGACATAGTCACTGAATCACATTGTCACTCCTCCTTCTCAGGTTGAGGTACGTTAAGTGAGGACTATACACTACTTTCTATTTAACCAGGTTCTTATATGAGCCTTATCATCACAGTACCTGCTGCTACCATGATGTACTTGCTCTGTGGATAGAGAACTTTAGTTTCCAGGGCTGTCAGTCCAGCACCTTCCATAAAGCACTACATGCACTTGGTGCGTGTGGGGATGTAAATAGCATGGGCTCATTAGACAATGTGACATCCCCTGGATAGGGGGACATGGCACAGAAGAGGAGTACTGACTTGGATCAAGAGTCCCTTACCAACTTGAGGGTGGTGAGCTTGCTTACAGAGAGTGGCTGTGTAACGTCGACTCTTCCACCTCAAGGAAATCCTAATGAACACTCTTCTTCACTCCAGGAGACCGCAAGATAAATCAGCACTAAAAGAATCCTGTTATTTTTGGCATCTTGGAGCGTACAACGCAGGGTATGAAGCCAAGTGAGGGCAAAGTGGCCAGCCAAACCTTTAACTCTGCAGAACCTCAGGGAGCCAGATGCTGCATTTCAGCTGAACTTTCTGAGTAAATATTTTTTTAAAAATTCCCTTCTCAACAAGTTCAGAGGAGCAGGTATCATATGTACCAAGTGATGCAGAGAAAGCAGGGTAAGCGGAAGAATATCCTGTCCTATGTTGTTTTACAAATAAATCACACAGGTTACAGTGGGAAAACACCTGTTAGATTATCTCATCCTTCCCCTGCAAATACAAGGCATATTCCCTAGAGAGAGGACATGCTAGAAATTAAACAGATACTATTGCACACTAGAACTGAGCCAGAAACCCATGAAGATGCTATAACAAGGTGGCTTGTTATAGTACCAATCTCTGAAGTTAAGCAGTAAAACCCAAATATAACTATGTTAACAACAAAGCTTAAGACTGTAAAGACATAAAATTACTTCTGCTAAAGACAGTCTTATAAGTTGTGTGTATATGAACAAAAAGAAACAATCCAAACAAATAGGAAATACACACTCACTTGAGAAGAAGAGATTTTAAGTTAAGGACAATTCTATTTCTTGTGGTGGTAGGGAAACAAACAAATGTTGCAAAAAAAACTAAGGTACTAAGTACAGTACTATATTATGGCTGTAGAAACCAGTGACAGTAGGGCACGCGCGAGAGTGAGAAAGAAGGGATACTGCATCATCAACTGTTCCTAAAGGCATACTGCCAATAGAGGACAGCAGGAAAAAAAATCAGCAAAGGAGGGCTCTTAAGAGAAACTTCTTTGGAAGAGAAGCCTACCATTCCCTCTCAGCACCTAGCCCTGAAGCTCCAGTCAGTAAAGAATGGTTGCAGGGCCATGGTCCTGCCTAGTTTTGCCTTCTTTGTGGTTTCTAGCACTACTGGCGATCCTAGTAGCTATCTTGATGCTTGTAATCCCTTCCAGGCTACTATGTTTTTTAAACAACACAAAAGTAAAATATATAAGAGCTGAACAACAGAGAGTAAAATACTTTTGTACCCTGTTTGGTAGTGGCAGATGGGCAAAGACTGACAGTAACATGTGAAGAGTTGAACACCCTATGTACCTTCTGTGAAATGATAAATCTAAGCAATTGTGTCTATTCCCTGTTTGAGAAGTGAGTAGCAACTGCTGGTAGCGAGATACTACATTTGCATGCATGTATTTTTAGGCGAGAATTGACCATTATGATAATTTAGTCTGGACTCCTGTACGATGCAGGAAAAATATGAGTCCTGGTTCAAACCCATAATTTCTGGTTGACCTAGAACATAATTTTTAGAAACATCTAGTCTTGATTTAAAAATTTCAGGTGATGGCGAATTGGTAAATTGTTCCAGTGGTTAATTATTCTTTATCAAATATCTCACTCTAGATACCTGGCATGTGAGTGAGCCCAAGCTCAACACACAGTTTGATTGCATGTCTTTAAAAATTATGTTCTACACAATTCTTATTCACCTGCTATCAATGGGACAGTCATTTGGCTGGCTAAGAATCCTAGATTTCTTCCACAAGGCTTTCATCATCTTGACCACCAAGGAGCATTTACCTGTGGGAAGTCCCTTCCCTCTCAGCCTATCCCGAATGGCCTGGCTTCTGTCTGTCTGTAATTTTCTTTCTCCATTGCAGGAAAGCTGATCGACCTGTAAACAGGCAGTAATACAAAGTCAAGTGTTCTGAAAAGACCACGTTAGCATGAAGACTGGATATTTCAGGACAAAAGGCTAGCACATTTAGCAGGACATTGCCTTTCTCAGGCAAATAAACGTTCAACAGAAGTAATATCCAATATTTACATTAGGTTGTCTGTGGAAATTCAGAATTTCTTCACTGAATTGGGATTATCAATTTGGATTTCCCCCAGGGATATCTTTTAGGAACCCTTCCCTTATTAGTATCACTTTAGCAATATTTGTTCAATACATGTTTGGCATACTTTCCCCCCCAAATAAACAGAAAATAACTCCATAAATCTACAACATAAATATGTTCTATTACAGTAAATTGGAACTAGAAGAATTAAAATAGCTTTAGATATTCCATGATGTGCATTTTCAGGGTTAATTTGCCACGTTATGGTTTGTACCTACTATTAAATGCAAGCTTATGGATGACATTTTAGGCTGGTACCCACAGTAGCTATGTTGGATGCCCATACAGTAGCTTTAATAATTTCAGAAAAATGTTTCCTTCAGTGTTTCCATAATTCAAAGAACAAAAAAGGAAATTCCAACTCTTGAGATATTTTATCGCAACTTCCACACTTTTAAAAAAAAGTTAATTCAATACATATATTTATCTGATTCTGGATACTTGCACACAAATAATTCAAAGAATCTCTTTAAATTGCACTGATAATTTTTACCCTAGCCTTTCTGTAAATTAGAAACTAACTAAGGAATTAGCATTGAAGCTTGTGAAAAATCAAACTACTTTCTATCTAGTACAATTACAATGCACCCCAACTAATATTAAATAGATTCAATCAGTGATCTCCCCACTCACCCTTTACAAAATATTTTAAAAAGTAAATGCACCCAATGACATTTTAAAATGTTTTACATTTCAATGGATGATTTTCTATACAGTTCAAGAGGAAACATTTACAGTACAACAATGCCTAATCAGGGTCAACAGATATGTACAGGAACACATTTCTAAACTGGATGCTCTATATAATCCTGAGCAAGAGCAGCATAGTTTCCATATATAAATAGTGTATGTACATCATTAAGTCAACTTTTCAAAAGATATGTACAGAAACAAACAGCAACGGGACCTATTTGCGTACACTGGAATGAAACTGGGGAGTGAAGACTAGCCCAAAGCATAAAGAAAACAACTGCACCACAAGGTCACCAACATTCTGATGATACCCGGTTCTATTTTCCTTTCTTGCTTAGTGTGAACAGTGTAGTCTCAGATATTCCAATGACTTGGTGAAACAGGGAGATGGATGAAAGATAGCTGGCTAAGACTCTGTTCAGGCAAAACATAGGTGATGTTGATTGGTAGAGGGAAACACAAGAACTAGCAGAATCTCAACAAGCAACACCTCAACTGAAGTTTTTTTTAACACCCCTCCCACTTATTAAGATGGTGCACAAACGGGCTTTTGATGGATTCACCTTTGATCCTGGAACTTCCAGATAAGCATTTTCAGCCACTACTATCTTCTCCACCGATGCTGGCCAAGATAAAGGGCTGGTGAAAGTCATTTACATCTTTGTTGCCTCCAGGCTAATGCTACTCTAATGCACTATTAGCTGGGACTGACTATGAAAGCCATATGGCAATTAAGACTGATACAACACAGATCAACTCACTTGCTAAGAAAGAGACATCATACAAGACCACTCACACTAGTGCTCTGCACTCTACTGGTTCTTCTCTATCTAGGTCAGAGTCCAACCCTATTTTAAAAGCTCTGAATCTGCTGGGGCCTGATTGTCTCAATTACTGCCTCTTGCTCTGCATTGTAGAAGAACAGCTACATTGAGTTACCAGGGAGGAGCGCAGATACCACATTGATGATCACTGGAGAGAGACAGACTCAGCTGCCATGCTTAGGCTGACCGAGACCAGAGTATGCCCCACAGCACACTCTCTGGAGGGCCCGTGGGTATGGAATCAGTGATGGCTGGAGATTCAACTGAGCCAGAGTCGTATCTCTTCATGCAGCAATTTACCAACCAGATTAGAAAGGCCCTGACAGCACTGGACTCTCCCATCACAAGAAACAGGATGTCAAGCAATGTACTTTTCTGTGATCATACTGGTGGCATGTGTCCAGGGAGCCATTTTTACACCAGTGTAATAACTCATTGAGTTCCAAAGGGTTGAAGCAGTATAATACTGTAGTAACACAGCAGTGAATCAGAACCACAGTATCCAAGACCTATGGTCCAGCAATTCTGTAGAAATACTTTGCTTGAGTTGTCTGATTGCCATTAGAGATAATTTATAAATGAAAAATACTGGGAGAAGTACTGTTTGGCACCATTAACGGTTAGTAAGTTCCATTTCTATTCAGAGTCCTAAAATTATTTAACCAGCCCATGAATATGTTGTAACATTGTAGCGAAGGGAGAGGTTGCCAGTCAGGAATGGTAACTTTGTGAGATAAATTAATGTAGTTTCTTTTACATATGAAAATAGCAAGTGCGTGTGGCATAATAATATGAATTCCCTGTCAGTAATAATGGCTGACAGCTGGGTAGAATCACAGAAGAACTCGGAAGTCTGGTGACAGATTCCCTTATTTCCTTCAATAAACAACTGTCCATAACAGAATTTAAAAAGCATATGCGAAATCCAGTTAGCTAAAACAAGTGTGTTCAACACCTGCCCCATAGCATCTATTCAAATTTTTGTTTTTTATAATCACAATTTCCTATTTTTAAAAAAATGTATCTCCCCATTACTGTGTGGAAGACTCAACACAACGAGAAACTGACCTTACCAGGGAAACTGCAAAACTGACGATATATAGTGTTGCCAAATGCATAAAGTAAACTAACAAAAATTAGAGAACACAATGTTTTCCGTTAATCTTTCAGTAATTGCTCTTTCTGGTGCTGCTTGTGATAAAAGCAGGTAAAATACATTCAGACAGAAGTGTAATTTTTAGACTGAGTGTCCCTTTAATATAAGTTGGGAAAAATTACAAACAAGAAGCAAGAATGGTTGGAGAGAGACTTTGAACCAATTTCTTCACTATGTTTTTGCAATTCTCAGTTATTGCTCAACTGCTTGTAAACACTTACCCCAGAGAGGCTTCCCAGAACCAGTTTAACCAACTGTTTCACATATGAGAAAGAAGGTGCACAATTACTGTTCCTTATGTGGGCACTGCAGGCATCCAGAACCGTTCGTACAGACACACGGGCATAAATGACATCTTCACACATGCCAAGCAGTATGCTGTTTAGGTGATCCCCAAGCTTGATAGGCTGATTACAAAGGAGAGGAGGAATAAAAAAAAAAAACAACACTTAAATATCTATCAAACACATATGCAAATGGATTGATTTTCTAAAGCTTCAATACTAATTCATTTTGGTACTTCTGAAAATTCCACCTGATATGCTCCATCTCAAACACAACTCATTGGTAGGGAAAGCAGTATGATCTAGTGGTTATCCAGGGGACTGCAATTCAGGATCCTAGATCTAAATGCTGGCTCTGTCACTAGCCTGTTTCATCTTGGGCTATTCACACAATCTGTAAACCAAGTATAATAATACTTGTCTACCAAGGACATTAGGGCTAATTAATATTTTTAAAACACAGACAGTCTTGAATAATAGCTATATTCATTGTAACTGCTAACTATAAGGGGCCTGGAGACAGTATTTGCAGGAACTTGCTGATGAGATCTGACAAGTATACTAAAAAGGCTTCTATAATCCTTTAGCTAGTCCAAGATTTTACTTCAACTGGATTTGTACTTGCATATTCCAGAAAGGTGTAGGATTGACTCGCCAAGTCCCTTATGGCTAGCAATTATATTGGAGATGGCATTTATTATCAAGATTATCAAATATTTAAAAATTCTTTCCAGAGTCCAGAAAAGTTTTTAGATATTATTAGAAAAGGGTAAGGACTCAGGGAGCAAAGTAATTGGCTAAATAAGTGAAGCCCTGCAATTATGGGACAACACCCATAGGGTTGGGAACTATTTAGCCTTAATTTCTTCCCATCCAAACAGTCAATCCTATCATATTCTAAGTGGAATAACACTCCAAGCTATGCAGTAGTCAGTGATAACACCACTTCCCAGATACTGCAGACACTTGGCCTTCAGCACTGTGTCTCACTACGCACCCAAGGTGGGCGGTTATCAAAGAAATACATGCCCTGTCGTGTGTTGTTCTTTACTGAGCACATTAAGTTTCACAGTATTTCTTTCCATTTATTTTTAAGCTTACTATAAAAATTTGTTCAGCATCAGCCTCATTTAACATACAGCATTAATATAGGCTTTTACCATATACACACTAATAGGCACTATTGTCTTTCAATACATTTTTTTTATGGGAACAGTTTTTCTCTCTCTCTCAAATCACAGAAATCATTCTTGCATGAAACCTGATACACAGCAAAGAACCTAAAACAACATATCCATCAGCTAAGAACATCAACAAAGATTTATAAATTGTACATCTTACATCTGTGTTACAATGGAAAAGCTTCCAGGATTAAAGACAAATTAAATGGTGAAGATTTAAGTATTTTAACTTTTTATAAAGCTAGACCTTTGAGCTCTACTGGAATGTTAGCTACTAGCACTTACCACATACTTACAGTAGGGTAAGATAAATCTACCAGATGAAAGTTGATCTATTCTAGGGTGACAACAGTTGATTTTCTTTTTAAAGTAGCTGAAGTGCTCACAACAGCTATAGCCAATTCCCTCCATGTTTCCATTGTACCTTTCTGTCTTCAGTAGCTCGTAACTTTCTAAAACATTCACCTTTTGGGCTGAAATTATCCATACCTGGTCTCTGCCTCAGGGTGATTCCACCCCCCTCTTTCTCCCATTTCTTCAGATTATAAAGTAGAGCAGGTCAGCTGATTTTGAGAATGAAGGAAAAGGGAAAAGCCCACAACACTTTCCCCATTACAAAAACATTCTGCAATCTATACTGATATTACACATACACACACACGAGACAAAGAAAAAAGCAGTCTATAGTAGGGGTATATTATAAGCGACAGCCAGGGCTGAGCCAGGGGTTACAGAACTGCTGTGTAGCAACGCACACCCCCTCAGGCATATGGGAGCAGATGATCCATCCTTTTAATGAGCACAGTTTGCTCTCTCCCATATAATCCCTGTTCTGCTGGACGATGCGTATGCAGGAGTAGAGTCACAGTCTTTACCTTTATGGAATCTAGTGTCATTACCCACACTAGGACTCTTCAAATCCTGACCATCAAGCATATAAAGGACAGGGGATTGGGCGTAGTCCCAGAAGTGGAGCCCAAAAGAGCAGGGAGATCTTTGCATCCTCTTCCCCCAACTTGTACACCCACATGGGGTCAGCCACAATCTGGCCCTTACCTTTAACGTACAGAATGAAGGAAAGAATCGCAAGCCCCTCAGAGCAGGGATGGTCTTTTTGTCCTATGTTCGTACAATGTTTAGCACAATGGGGTCACGGTCCATGGGCTCTAGGGCATGACCGTAATACAAATAATAAATAATAATAATTGGTCTTTGATCTCATGGTTAAGGCACAGGATTGGGAATCAATTCCAGGTCTGCCACAAACTAGCAGGATGACATTGGGCAAGTTACAGCCTCTCTCTGAGTCTCAGTTTGCCATAGGTAAAATGGGGTTCATAATACTCTCACATTTTTGTCAGTCTTGTCTATTTAAAGTGTTAATTCTTCGGAATGGGGACTGACTCTTATTACGGAACTCACCTACTACAATGCAGCCATGATCTCTGTTGGCATCTCAAGGTGCTATGGTTATATAAATAATATTGAAGGAATACATTTTTCTAAAAATATCCTAGTAGTTACAGAATATATCAATACTATCATGAAAGAGATGACACTTTGTAAACGCCAGAAGCATGTGCTTTGAATGAAGAAGTCAATGACAATCTGTAACCACCCAAAGAGTCCGTTAGCACAGCATAATGAACTTCTGGATGAAACTCTTCAGAGCATGCTTTGTTTTTCCATTCTAACCAAATGATCCCTGCATGCAACTAGATAACTCTTTGGTTTTGGGAGGAAATAATGGTTTTTAAAATTGTAGGTTTTCTTTTTTAGGCTATAATATCACCAAAGCCACAATACAGTTACAGTAATGAAAGCATTCATTATAAATCCCTATGTTCAATAGCTAGTTTTTCCCAAAAATTCAGCTATTAGGGCTGAAATACGTCAGTGCTTGAATCCTAATCAAAGGAGTAACTGCCGTCACTGCCTTTGAAAATCTCTCCCTTTATTTCTTCATAACACTGTATCAACAGCTTTCTCCATTTAATTAATAGTAATAATAATACATCTTTTAGCAGCTGAGTAAGTTTTGTGCTGAAACCTGTTTTTTCACCCACATCTGAGCAGGAGTCAGGCCAAACGTATAATATCTGCATATCCCTACCTCATCACTGAATGTACTTTCTGGATACAGACTCCTAATTTTTCAGTCTCCTCCAACCATTTCAGCTATTGACTTGAAGTGTAGTTGTTGTGTGGGTTTTTTTTTTTGTTTTATTTTTTGTTTCCTAAGATGAAAGAGCTCTGGAAGAAGATGAGTCAAATGCTAAAGAGTAAATCCTCCCAAACCTGACTGAAGGAGTTCTGACAGGTGCACATACTGTATACGAGATAATCAAATTGAGCAATGAGGTTAAGCTCTAACCAGGCCATAACTGTGTCTGAAGATGCTGGCAAGTCAACAGCAAAGAAGTCTACTCCCTATTCTCAACAAGTACTCTCCCTTCAGAGGCAGTCATGTAATGAATTCACCCAAACATGCCTACCTTAGGCTCACAGAAATTATATTCGGGCCAAATGGAGCACAGTGGTTAGTATCTTTTTAAGTAAATCACAAATACTTTTTTACTATACAGCATTAAAGAAATTTCAATATGACAAACAAAAAGCAACCCACTTTAGAATCCCTTAATAAAACAGATATACGATTTTTCTTCTGATAGGTTCACAGCATGATATACAAGCAAGTTGTTTTTTATAAGCCTCAAACAGCTGTGGTTCATTGGGAGACATAAGGGCAAAGTTGACTTCACATAACTTCAAAGTGGAAGACAATGCCAGTGCTTTCCCCGCTTCAAACCAACACTACGGTATCCCTAATCAAGAAAAATAAAGAAGCAAACAACCAGAATAGAAACAGTGAAGAGTATTAATTAGAGAAGAATAGTAGTTTTGTCTCATAATGGACAAAGCAAGCTGCTTCACTACAAGCAAAGCTCTGTGGATTCTGTGGTAAAAAAGTCTTTAATTCTACAGCAAAACCCCCTGCTCTCAGCGGCGTTATGGTTAGGAGTGAATTCAGTGACAAATTCTGCAGCTGCAGGATCACAGAATACATCAACAGTCTTTCTCTTGTCTGTTGCAGTAAGACTCTAGTAAGCTCACCTTTAAGTACCCATAACTTGGAAGTCCACAGTTCAGCCACCAAGCCTCAGTATTCAAGAGGAAACTACTTCAGATAATAATATTTTACCTCTAACCCTACATATTTAGGCCTGATCCTGGGAAGACTGAGAACCTGGAACCCCCCATGACTGCAAAATGACTGCAATGGGAGTTGCAAGTTCTTGTACCTCTTGGGTTCATGCCCCAAAAGGCTTAATTCTGCTGCTCTTACTCATTAGAATAGTCCCATTATATGTATGGAACTACTCACATGAGTGAGGGCTTGAGGAACAAGCCCTAAATTCTGCTCCTTGGGGCATCTTTCCCCTCTCACAAGCACCTTGTAATTATGTAAATTACAAAAACCCAAACTATGTAAAAACTCCTGCTTTTCACTTAGTCTCACCAGTCCCACCAGCATCCCAAGGGTTTACCTTGCCCTGTTACTCTGTTTTTTTAGAAACGTGGAGGAGGTTATCAAACAAACCCCATTTTAAAACTTTAAAATGGTGAGATTTTATAAAAGAAGTCTTAAAAAAATACTTACTTGGCTTTGAGGGACTTCATGGTCAGCTCCCCAATAAAGGGTCATACCAAGAGAATAAACATGAATCTGTAATACAACACAAACAATCTGTAAACTTAAAGAAGGGACAGTTCTGGAAATTCGACAGTATATCCTTCAAGTATTAAGTGGGTGTCATGAACTTGACATTCTGAAACAGGGTGGTCCTTTCCCCCGCCCAAATTAGGTGCATTATTGCACATTTACATTTTTGACAACTAAGCTCAGCTATGGACTCAATTAGCCTCCTTGCCTTGGAGAACTTCTGAACTGTCCTTTGCCCTGGTCATTACAGTCAGAGCAGCAAATCCCACTATGGGAAAAGACTTGCAAAAATCTTATTAATGCTCCTCTAACTTTTTCATTTAGTTTTTACTCTTCATTTAAGATTAAGCCCCAGTATACATAGATAAGATTATGACACTTGATGGTGATGAACACATTCTGAAATGCAGCAGGGCATTCCAATGCTGCAAGTCTTAAAAGGCGCATAGTTTTGAAGGTGGTGAAAAGCTTAGGATCACAAACACTGGCTTTTGGGTTGCCAATGGACTTTCACCTATGTACACAACATATGAGGTTGTCATCTTAAAATGTCAATCATTGTAAGCTCCTCAGAGCAGGAAATGTGTTTTCCTACATATTTGTACATGTCCCAGCACAACAAATCATCCTAATGTGGGCCACTGGCCTTGCTGTAATGCAAATAAATAACAACAGAAAAAAGTAGTGAATAGTAATGAATCTGCACTGTTTGTATATATAATGTGGTAATGACACTCTTTGTACTGGACAAATCAACTATTGTACAGTGAACATGTGTTAGTAACAACTGTATAATTTAAAGCAAGAGGCGCATTACATAATTTTAGCAAGATAAACATATATTTAAAGCAATTCTAGGACAAAGTTATGTATTTGTTCAGCACTGACCAGACACTTGACTTGGTAAAAGGCACAGATATTAAGACAATCTCTGCCCTGGAGAGTTTATAATCTACCAGAGACAACATTTAGAGAGATCTACAATCTACACAGAAGATGCTGTGGGAGACAAAGGAGAGAGCTACCATAGTTAATATTTATTATTGCTCTAGTTTTTATGAAACAATAATATGGTACTGTCAAATGGCAGCCCCACCGAGGGGCACACTCCTGAGGTAGGCTGTGGCACAAGTGTGCCCTCTCAGGTAACCCAAGAACTCCACTTCAGGCCCCCTTGCTTCAGTAATGCCCTTCTGTGGGGCCAGTTTATTATCAAAACTATAGTACAGTTCAGTTCATAACAAAAGTCCTCCACAGAGTCCATCTATCATCCCAGTGCATATTATCCTCAAAACCCCACGACGTAACATTCCACAAGCCAGCATCTTCTGCCACACTCGAGGCTCCTCACCAGTCTCACCTGTCCCTCTGTCAAGATGGCCACCCCAACACTTCCAACTGGAGTGTGAGCCCACTCTTCTCAGTGGTAACTCCGCACAAACTCTCTGCTGGGAAATGATCTTCACCAGGGAAGCATCCCTCCCTCTCCCTGTTCCCTTAGGTCCAGCACTCTGGCCCTGGATATGTCAGTGGGCAAATTCCTCTGATGCTCTGCAGCCTTCAGAGCTCTCTGGCCCTTGGCTACATCTCTCCAGCTTAGAAGTAAGCAGGAGACTCCTGCTGCTGCTGTCTGGCCCTGGCTCTTTGGCTTTGGGATGTCAGCCAGCAAACCCTTCTTTGCTGCTCTATTGCCTTCCGTCTTTCCCCAGGAACCACCTACAGGTTCCTTCCAGGACCCTCCATAGTCCCCTGGTAGCTCTCACCTGCCTCTTTCCTGAGGAACTCACCAGGTCCCTCTGTCTCCAAGGGGTCTCTGCCCCTCAGATTCTCTCTGTCCTTTACTACCTCAGGTGTTGCCCTGCCCTCTTAACCGGCCAGAGTGGGAGCATTTGCTCTGGCACAGGGAAGCTGGAACTACTTCATGTACAGGGCGAGCCAGCCACCCTCTGATATATATATAGTTTTATTTACAAATTTACACAATAAATATGGACATCACTATTAAAAAGGCTTTTTGAATTGCAAAATCAACATTGAAGTGCAGAATATACACAAAGCTCTTGCTTCACCTAAATAAAGTATTATGCCAAGTGGCTTGTGACCTGAATAGTAAGTGAGAGTGAAAATGGCAGCCTCCTTCATTGCATTGCCAAGTATCAGTCCTGTATATAAATTCTAAACAACAACAAAAAATTAAAGAGTGCTTCAGCAGACTTTTTCAAATATCTCGTAAGTGCTCTTATGTATGGTTTTCAGCCATCCTAAATTTAAGAAGTGCAATATATTTTGTCCTAAAGGAAAGCAGAGGTAAATATTCAGTGCTATGTTTCAGACACGTGAACCAATGGTCCCATTGTTAACAAAACCACCTACATATTCATGCTGCCATTGATGTCAGTCAAAAATAATTAGTAGCCTATTGTCAGCTAGATAGGACTCAGAAACAGATAAATATGGTGTGCATTTTAATTTAAAACAATCACCTTTTTTCCTTTGCATTTCATCAAATTCTCAGTTCTTTTCCTGAAAATTTTCAGTGCGTATATTAATTTTTAAAAATTGATTATCTCCAATTTCCAATTTGTGGTTTTAAAAAAAATTACATATGAAATATTTTCAGTTTTCCACTACAAAATAGGTGCAATATTCTCCTTTTATTTAATCCCTCCACGTCAAGGCATGGTAATGTCAGCAGTTTAGGAGCAACATATTCCCCATTCTGTGCTCTATTTATTTTTATTATCTATTTTCCACATAACATTTGAAAATAGAGGCATCCAGAAGAGCACTTGAGTCCTAAGCTTCCTCCGGTTATTACAAAGAGGTCTGTCTCCCAACACACACAGTGTATGAGTCATGCAGAGGGCTGCACTGATATGAGATTGTGATAGAATTAATACAGCTGACATATGGTTATATTCACCATGAGAGTTCAGTTCAACAAGCTGATGAATCGTAAAGCTTACGCCTGAGGTATACTTGGGAGGAGGGATTATGCAAATACAAAATATTTTTCTTGGAATTTTTCTGTAAATTACTTTATATATTATAAACAAAGCTGGAGTACATGCCATGGAGGGATTTGTGGTAATGCTGTGCCTAAGGAGAAGACAATGGGCCAATTTTTTCCTAATGTGACATCCACACAAACTTTTCTGAGTTCAAGATCTCATGGATTTCACTGGTGTTGTAGGATGCAACTGAGGGTGCAATTTGGCTTGATACCCATTAGATAACAGGCCCAATCCTGAAACCATGTTCTATCAACTGCAGACTTAAATATTTTTTTTCCCTTTTAATTGATAATGACCAATGGAACGACATCAAGTAGCAAGCAGTTGCAGTATCAGGGCCATAGCTTAATCTGGGAGAACTGGAATATTCAGTCCCGCAAAGTCTTAGCTTGGTTGCCAGAAGAGCAATGTATTTGATTTTGATTGACATATTTTCCCCCCAGAATCAGCAATTTGCCTCCATATCCTTTTCATTAGATTGCTTTGTCAACCATCCCTTGCAATGAATCAAAATATTACCCCAAAGAAACATTCTTCTTCAGCTAAATCTACACTATATTATGATTTGCATTACAGCAGCAACCAGAGGCCCGAGTCAGGATTAGAGCTGCATTGTACAGTTGACAAATATTAGCTGGTTGAAATGTCTGGGGCAATGTGAAAGAAGGAAAAAATTGGGATTGAGAGAAGGAGATAAAGAGAGACATTCGAGAAGGATTTTGGAATAAATACAGGGGATGAAGTGCAGATGCAGACAAAGATGCAGGCAGGGTCACCGTTAGCAAAAGAAATTTCACTTAACTCTGAAGGACAATACACATATAGAAACAGAAATATTTCTGAAGGAATGCTATCCAACACAGACTGACTTTTCCTTCAAAAAATGTCTGCCTCATAAAACCTTAATCTACACTACAATAAGCTACATTTGAATGATTTCTGTACAGTTCAGAGTTCAGTAACCTAAAACAATAAACTTGTACTTGGAGCCTATCTGCTCACTGTGATATATGCAAGTTTATCACATGCTTTTTCTCCTATTACATTCTAAACTTTATACACACTCTTTAAAAATTCACTCTATTCAACCTTCTGCACTTTTAAATTAAAATAAGACAACATAACTGCAAGACAATATTCCTGATACCTTTTGGTGCCAGAAGCTGCAGATAAATGAAATTATATGGCCTAATTCTGGTAGACACTAAAAACGATGTAAATAGCACAGTCCCCCCACAAAACCAGGTAAAAAAGTACTGTTAATATACACCTTTAACAGCTGTTAAAAAGCCCCATGCATGCACATCTGCCATGTAGTAGGAAGGAATTAATTGAACTGAAACTGCATGAACCACGGCTTGGCCAGGCAAGCTTCATATACACACATTTATGGTAAACAAACATATGGATCAGGCTCCTAATGTTATGGCTGTACCTTGTTAAACTCATACATAGGGCCCTACTAAATTCATGGTCCATTTTGGTCAATTTCACGGCCATGGGATTTAAAAAATCATTAATTTCATTATTTTACCGATTGAAATCTGAAATTTCACAGTGTTGTAATTGTAGGGGTCCTGACCCAAAAACAAGTTTTCTTTAAATCTCTACTACACAACAACCTTATTAATTCTAGGTTAGCTAATATACAAACTGAACAGTATTCCCAAAACATCTGAGAGTCTCATGCCTTTTCCCAGCAAAGCTTTTATTACAGAGCAATAAAAAAATATTTTTTGCAAGGTTATTGCGGGGGGGGGGGGGAGGGGGTCGTGGTTGTGGTACTTCTACCCTTACTTTTGCGCTGCTGCGGGGGGCGGTGCTGCCTTCAGAGCTGGGCAGCTGGACAGCGGCGGCTGCTGGCCGGGATCCCCGCTCTGAAGGTAGAGCCACTGCTAGCAGGAGCACAGAAGTAAGGATGGCATGGTATGTTATTGCCAGCCTTACTTCTGCGCTGCTGCCTGCAGAGCTGGGCCCTCAGTCAGCAGCCACCACTCTCCGGCTGCCCAGCTCTGAAGGCAGCAGTGCAGAAGTAAGGGTGGCATGGAATGGTATTGCCATCCTTACTTCTGCGCTGCTGCTGGCAAGGTGCTGTCTTCAGAGCTGGGCGCCTGGCCAACACCCACAGCTCTTCAGCCACCCAGCTCTGAAGGCAGCGCAGAAGTAAAGGTGGCAATACCGCAACGCACCTAAAAATAACCTTGTGACTCCCCTGAAACTTCCTTTTGGGTCAAGACCTCCAATTTGAGAAATGCTGGTCTACCCCTTGAAATCTGTATAGGGTAAATGCACACAAAAGACCAGATTTCAAGGGCTGTGATGCGTTTTTCATGGCCATGAATTTTGTAGGGCCCTACTCATACACAACTCTTGTGTTGGAGGCCCAGCAGAATGGCCTCTTCTCAAGTTGACTGGGGAACTAGAACCAAGGAACCCAATTTTCTTCAAATTCTGCTGCATCGTTTCAGTTTGATACAGTGGCGGTTCGGTTTTGGGGTTTTTTTTCCTGCCACATGTGTATGTGCAAAGTTAGCTAGAATTCAACCCAAAATTAGATGTATTCAACTCCAGTAAAAAACTTTAACTTCAACACAACACTAAAACCAAATACCACAAGCTAAAAGGATATAAACCAAGTTAAATCAACTGTATGAGTAATCTCCTTATGCAAACCAAGGCATATATATGTCAACATGCAAAAATTTCCCAAGAAAATATGAATTCAGATGCTTGCAGAGGTAAAGGGTCACAACTGTACTACCACCACTTTCCAGAAAATTATGTTATCAGATGTCATATAATAGCAAAATGTACATTTTCATAAGCAAGAGCCACAATCTGAGAGAATTAATCACAGCAGCATGTGGGGACAAAGGCCATAATTTGGTCATCAACAATGAATGAGTTCAAGTGCAAGAGAAACATGCCACATCAGTTCCCATCAGTTTTAACTGCTTTCTATGCAACAAGGAAACACAGGGCCTCTGGTTTGCAACATAGAGTTTTCTTCTCCTATTTTTAAAAAGAAAAACAAACAAACAATTGCCATCAAGTAAATGTAGTGTTAAATTAAGAATGCACCCATCTTTGAAGTAAAAGATTTCACCTACACACAGTTTAGCTGCTTAAGGAATTTACTGATTATTTCCCTGGTGCTTTTGATAAGAGAGTTCTTAAGCCAAATTCAGAGCTAGTACAAAGTGGCACAGCTCCACTGACTTCAACTGCACCCACTCATTCAAGTTATAAATTTTAGTAAAGATTTCTAACTACAAGGTGCTTCACAGTACCACTATCACAAAGTTTGGAATTATCCCTCTTATCTGTGAGTTCCAGATTCTGCAGTCCCTATTCTGGCAAAACTTCCACTGACTTCAGTTCTACCATTACTTGTGTAAGGACTTCTGTCTCTTGGCCCTGAACAGTTAACACACTAACATACCACAAGGTATATATATCTGTCTTACAATAGATAGCCTTGACTGTGTTGCAAGGCAAGAGGCCTGAAGCCAAATGCTTTCAACCACTGAAGAAACATATAGGACCAAAATACATTTCTTGGAGGGCATCCTTTAGACTGGATATTCAATTGATACGGTTCTAGAGAAAACTGACAATTTAAAAAGTTTTCAGAAAAAAATATATCAAAGTGTAGCTAGTCCTTGCCCATGTAATAGCAATAGTGCCAGTACCAATCTCCTTCAGAACAAAGCCAGGCAACTGCTCCTCCAGGAGGAGTCCTGCCAAGCCATATAACAGCTTTCAAACACACAGCTATTTTGGCTGTAGTCCTGTCTCATGGAGGCCGCTGGTCCGAGAGGTTTAGCACCCCGCCTACCTGTGACAGGCTTCACTAAGGAAAGTGATCCACCTGGAGATTAACTGACTAAGTAGCTGGGCGGCAGTTAATTAGGTGAACATCACCCAGTCTAATAAAGGCTTCCGAGGGCTCAGTCAGGAAGCCTCAAAACAGAAAGAGGAAGTTCCCAGAGAGTTTGCCGAGAGCTCACCAGAACAGAACAGAACACAGAGAGGAAGTTCTGTCTCTCTCAGAACAGAGAGAGGAAGTTCCCAAGGAAAGAGACTGCTCAGGGGAGCAGCTCAGAGAGCACCAGAAACAAAGGGGACCTAGGAAAGGGCAGGGCAACGAATGGCAAAGCCCTAGGAAAGCCCAATCCCAGTGAAGGGACCTTACACACAGCAGCAAGAAGTCCAGGTCTTTGGGGAATTACACACCACTCCAGAAACAAGCTGCTGTAGTTTTCCATCTGGAGGGGCCCAGAGTTCAGAGAAGGAGCCATTCTAGAACCCTGAAGGGGCATCATTCATGATATACAAGCCTCGCAGAATTGACTGATAGCCCACGGGGGAAACTGAGGCAATGTCATATCTGACCACAGCGGCCATATCAGGGTGACTTCCACACTATTATACCCTGCAACATCCCCCTAAATAAGAGTTGAAGAGTTTAGGATTATGAAGACCAGTCAAATGAAAGGGATGGGAATAGAACCCCATCCCCTCCTCATTCCCAGCCCTGTCCATATTCTGCTAGGCTGAGCGAGTATTTTGCTGAAGAAAACCTTAAAGCTGAAGAAAAAAGAAAAAGGCTAATTTGGAGCCATTTGGAAGACTAGTCAGTTAACGATGCAGATACAATTTAGATTTATGTTCAAGCTCACCCTTACTTAGGTGAGCACCTAATCTCGGGGGGCAGGGAGGAGGAGAAGGGGGACTTCGTTACAGTGTGTATGGTAACACCCATTGTTTCATGTTCTCTGGGTATATAAATCTCCCCACTGTATTTTCCATCTAATGAATGCATCTAATGAAGTGAGCTGTAGCTCACGAAAGCTTAAGCTCAAATAAATTGGTTAGTCTCTAAGGTGCCACAAATACTCCTTTTCTTTTTGCGAATACAGACTAACATGGCTGCTACTCTGAAACCAGTATAATACAGTTTCATAGAGACTAACATTTTATGGGAGTGAAGGTAACGTACCTTTTCAACATCTGAAAGGGATGACAGTGACTGGTTCTGCAGAACCTCTGGTGCCGTGAATGCTCTCAGGTCCTGGTTGGAAACATTTTCATCTGTAAATGACACACTCCCAGATGGAAGCAACAGCAAAGACCATGGAGAAATGATGAAGCTCAGGTCAGTAGGATCAGCTATATTTGAAAAAACAAATAAAAAACACAATTGAAAGGCAGCTGCTACCAAATAACAGGACTCCACAAAAATCCATGTAAGTGTTCATCTGACAAAGAGAAAGCTGCGAAATGGAGTGGATGATCTAATTAGTCTTCTTCATTTGTAACTTCTATGACCACAATCGTTAAAATAGCTTTCATCACAAAAAGTTCATGGGAGATAAGCAGCAAAGACCTTTCAGACAGTTTCAGTATTTTATTTTGAAAACACTGATGTTATTTATCTGGAATTCTTAAACAAAAGATCTACCAAAAACATGCACCATCCTTACTGTTTTATATTTTTAAATAAGATTGAGAAGACAAAGAAATAGACTGAAATAAAATTGTTACGTCTAATTGCTAATGCTATTTAAATGCAATGCTCAAGACAAGAAGAGTGAATTATTAAGCCTCCCTTTCCCATCCACTTGTTTTCCGTAATTTCGCTCTACTTTACTTAAATGTAATCAATATTATTTTTAATATCTGCTATTTATATTAACATTCAACATCTGAGAAGGTAAGCATTATTCCCACTTTCCAGATGGGGGAATCTAAGGCACTGAGGTTAAATGAGAATGACTTTATCCTAAAGGTCAGAGACAGTATTATTGTTATAGCCAGGATTAGAACTCCTGACTCCTACTCCTACACTACTTTTCATGGGCTTTGTTTTAATGATCCAGACTGATGACAAACATTTGATCATGCCACTATGTTCTGATTTATTTATTGTTTGTCATAAAACAGCAAGCATCCCAGGGGACTGTTTTTCTGACCAGAGGTAGGAGAATAAGGATGTAGCAGAGACTAGAGCAGAATAAGGAAGTAGATTAAACTAAAACACATTAAAAAAATATAAATAGCACAATCTCATGCAACACATCTTACGTATACATCAGAATACAATAGCCAAAAGAAATTAACCTTAACTATCCAGTGCACAAGGGCCATGAAGTTTCACATGCTATATGTCAAGATTTAATTTGTTAACATTTACTTACAGCAGTTGAGCCGATGAGCCTTCTCTAAGAAGAGGCTAATGTTACAAGGTTATCATACTTCAATGTATAGTTCAATTTTAAATATAGTGAATATACACAAACCTTATTAAAACCTTTTCAGGGTGAACTGTTTGATATTATTAATTCATTCAAAAATGTAAGTTAACATTAACCTATATTTTAGGTTACTAGGGACTAGATGCCTGCTCTCTTTTCCTCCCATTTTGCTTGATGACCACAATGGCTATCAATGTTTTTTCTTTAAATAATCACTACAGTAACCTCTATCAATTGGCTGTCATTTTTGTATTATTACTCATACCCCCGAAGTAACACAGAACCCTCCAAATGATTAAAGATTTCCCCCTTCAGGATGTCTTTTTGTTTTTAAAATGGAGCTGCCCACTGAAGTTACTTGATTGCTTCCTGTTGGATGCTCACTATCAAGACTAATTCCTATAGTAAGACTGAAGTTAATTGGGGTAGCAGTGGAATGTGCAAAGAAGGAATCTGCACTCAACCGAAGAGCCTCCATTCAATCTGTGTGAATAATATTGTCAGAAAGAAACACAAACACTGAGATTATGAAGCCTATTGTTGACATTTTAAGAGAGAAAACCTCCTACACCAGGAACTTGTAATTCTGGCACCTGGGTATTTAAAGCTCTCTGGATAAAATCTGATGAAAACTCTGGCCACTAACCTGCAAAGAGGCTTTCAATCCATAAAACACACCTTGAAAATAGAAGTGGGCAAAGAAAAAGCAGCTGTTCTCATGGGTCTAAAAGATTTTAATGACTGCTGTATGAACGTCAGAACACCACAACTCAAGTACATACAAATTGTGATGTAACAAAGATTTAATGTAGCATTGTAATAACCGAAAAAATATTGTCATTCTAGGGAGAGCAGCAATAGTTCCATTTCTTCCTACAATGCTGTTTCCTAGGATGTCCCATATTCCTGTAATTTACTGTAATTCCAATATTCCAGGAGATTTACTGAGTAACTATGTATGGAATAGATATCAGAAATAAACAGATCTACCAAACAAATCCTTCAAATTCCCAGGCTTCACTCCTTCCAGCACTCTGAGATTATGCATCTGGTTCTAACGTCAGACATTTAACGAAAGAAAAACGTGCCTCAGAAATGTAGGTTTAATTTTCTAGATCAATGGACAGAACTCCCAATTTATAGATATCAGAGAAATTGTCCACTCCTATCTGTATGTAGCAGAATAGCTATTAAAGACCATTTAATGTGTATTGTGGGGATTAACCTTTGGTAATTTTTTGGGGTTCGAATAAGAGCTTATTGTCCCTATTGGCTTGGAAATGGAAAGTTTCACTTCATAAATTAAGAACACTTATGGCAACAGGAACACAACAAATATTCATGAACAGGAAGGATCCTATGGACTTTACTTAAAGTAATGATGATTACATGTTTAGAGACTCAAAACTATACTATAAACAAGAAAATATACAACTGCACCTTTCACTTTCAAGTATCTACTCCCTGTTGCCTAATTAAGACTGAATGCGTTTCAGCATTTGTCATGACACTGAGAACATTACACTTTCAACACTCAGGGTATATCTACACAGCAAAAGCTGTGCATAGGTTAGCTACCTGAGTTACGCAGGCCAGCTGGATTTAAGCTAACCATAGCAGCAAAACCACTATAGTACAAGCTTCACAGCAGGTCAGTGAGCTTACCCAGTGTGTCTGTGCTGGGATTGTACTACCTGTGCTGAAGCCAGGCTTCAATGCTACTGTTACCCACATAACTGGGTTCAAACTAGCTTGGGTAAGCTAATCCAGGCACAGCTTTTGCTTTTGCTGTGCAGACAAACCCTGAGACACAGATTTTGATTCACAGTTACAGCCAGTAGGACTGGAATTCTATTCTATGGCTTGATTCTTTAAGAGGCATAATGACATATCTACCTGTAACTAATTCCTATGCACAGCTGCTCTACATTTTTATTTAAGTAATTCAGCATTACACTAAAAGATACCCCATGACGATGAGAGTGGACTCAAAGGGGAGAATTATAAAGGATTAATAGAGAGTGGCATCCTAATTTAAAAACCCTTTCTTGAACCTTATATTCAAGCCTCAAGAGGAAAATGGGAGAGGGGAAAAAAACTTCAGGGTTCACACTGTAGAGCTGGTTTCCTCTATTCTCCCACTTTCACATTATAAGAGAGACCTGAACACACTTTCTTCAGGGAGTAAATGGAGAATACCATCTTTGGTTACTTGAGGGAAGCGGATTTTAACCCACAAACAGCACTGCAGCAGCTTCCCATTGAAATGGTATTGGCATTTTATGAATCATAAAAACGATATTAGTTGATACAAGTATTTTTTAGGGCTGTCAAGCGATTAAAAAAATTAATCGCGATTAATCGCAATTTTAAATAATAAGAGAATACCATTTATTTAAATATTTTGGGATGTTTTCTAAATTTCCAAATATATTATTTTCAATTACAACACAGAATACAAAGTGTACAGTGTTCACTTTATATTTATTTTTGATTATAAATATTTGCACTGTAAAAACCAAAAGAAATAGTATTTTCAATTCACCTAATAGAAATATTGTAGGGCAATCTCTTTATCATGAAAGTTGAACTTACAAACGTAGAATTATGTACAAAAACAGATCAGTGTAAAACTTTAGAGCCTATGAGTCCACTCAGTCCTACTTCTTGTTCAGCCAATTGCTCACACAAACAAGTTTGTTTACATTTGCAGGAGAGAACGCTGCCCGCTTCTTGTTTACAGTGTCACCTGAAAGTGAGAACAGGCGTTCGCATGGCACTGTTGAAACCGGCGTCACAAGATATTTACATGCCGGATGCGCTAAAGATTCATATGTCCCTTCATGCTTCAATCACCATTCCAGAGGACATGCGTCCATGCTGATGACCGGTTCTCCTTGATAATGATACAAAGCAGTGCGGACTGACGCATGTTCATTTTCATTATCTGAGTAAGATGCCACTTGCAGAAGGTTGATTTTCCTTTTTGGTGGTTCAGGTTCTGTAGTTTCCACATGGGAGTGTTGGTCTTTTAAGACTTTTGGAAACATGCTCCACACCTTGACCCTCTCAGATTTTCAAAGGCACTTCAGATCCTTAAACCTTAGGTCAAGTGCTGTAGCTATCTTTATGTATCTCACATTGGTACCTTCTTTGCATTTTGTCAAACCTGCAGTGAAAGTGTTCATAAAACGAACAACATGTGCTGGGTCATCATCCGAGACTGCTATAACATGAAATATATGACAGAATGTGGGTAAAACAGAGCAGGAGACATACAATTCTCCCCCAAGGACTTCAGTCGCTAATTTAATTAGCACATTATTATTTTAGCGAGCATCACCACCATAGAAGCATGTCCTCTGGAATGGTGGCCGAAGCATGAAGGGGCATATGAATCTTTAGCGCATCTGGCACGTAAATACCTAGCAATGCCAGCTACAAAAGTGCCATGCGAATGCCTGTTCTCACTTTCTGGTGATATTGTAAATAAGAAGTGGGAAGCATTATCTCCTGTAAATATAAACAAACTTGTATCTCTTAGCATGGCTGAACAAGAAGTAGGACTGAGTAGACTTGTAGGCCCTTTATATTGTTGTTTTTGAGTTCAGTTATGTAACCAAAAAATTTATATTTGTAAGTTGCACTTTCACAATAAAGAGACCACACTACAGTACTTGTATGGAGTGAATTGAAAAATACTATTTCTTTTGTTTATCATTGTTACAGTGCAAGTTAGCAACTACTACAGTTTTGAAAAGCAATGAGTCAGACTAAACTTACTGCCAGTTGAGACCGTCTTGCCACTAGAGTGCCAATTAGTCAGTCACTCAGCATTGAGGTCTTCCCCCTGTTTCGCTTTTTGTGTTGAGAATGTTTTCACTTCAAGGCAACACCTATTTTAGTACTGAAGGAAACTCGTCTTTGCTTTGTCTGGAAAGCAGTAGAGGAGGACAAAGAAACAAGAGCTTTTTTCAAAAAATTACCTTTTCTATTCACTTCAGACTTTAATTTGTTGACTTTGTGGAGAGACGAAAACATTTATCCCCTGTGCTTGGTATTAGACTTATTATAGAAGGTCTCAGTGTAAAAGCTCCAATAAGTCTGGGTGAACTACTTGCATTGCAGAGCATATAGCAGGAGAGCAAAAATTGTGGTTCTCAACATTAGTAATCAGTTGATGCTTCTTGGCTTGAGATATGAGAAACTTATTGGCCTTCTTTCATGTTTAAGAGGCACTGAAAGTCCTAAGGAAATGTGGTTCCCTGTAGGTGGGAGGGACTGAACAGTATAGGGAGAAAGAGATCAGTCTTGAAGTGCTACGTAGTTATGCCTGTTACTGTTTTGTGCTTTCCCAATCTTGGGGTAAAGAAATTCTACTCAAGGGTCTGAAATGCTGTAACTTCATTGTTTTTGCCTGCCATTAGTGTAATGGAACTGACTAATCCATCAACTGTAAATTGGTGTAAGCAAGACTAAAGAAAAGCCAAGATTTGCATGAGAAATATCTGAATAACTTGTGCAAGAGTTTAAAAGAAAATGAATTAAACACACTGATGTCACCTTAATTTGTGTCAAATGAAATTAAGGCCACTCTTCTGTAACATAGTCTGAAAAGTATCTCTAATGTGTATTTAAGTGTTTGAAAGGCTGTAATACATGCATTTATCAAGCTGTAAAACAAATTATCACCTGAATTTCCATTTATTAAGCTGCATAAATAGTGATGTATATAGGGGTAGGAAGAGAATTCCAAACAACCGACTTCATGTATTGGGCCCATTTCTGTAGCCTTTGACTGCAATGGACTTCTACTGAAGTCAATTCCCTCCCCACATAAGATACCTTTCTGTACTAGTGATTCCTGCTTGTAAACACACTTCACATTGGGAAACTCTCTGTCTAGCACCAATGAGTAATCAATTGATTTATTATTATTTTCATTAGAGTAGCACCTAGAGGACTCAACCAAGATCAGGACTCTACAAATTCATAGTAAGAAACGTTTTACTTTTATATATGCCTTCTATTCACATAGCCTATTTAAAACCAACATTCCCATTCCAGTATTCAGAAAGCTTTCTCATTATGCAGAATTGCAGTAATAAACTTTGGAAGATAAAACAGGAGAGCTACCAAAAACCAAAATATAAATCAAAACCAAAATAAAAAAAAAAAACAAAAACCCACCAGCAACAAGTTGAGGAGACACCACATTTGACCAAAATAACCAAAAGTCACTCCAATCAACTGAAAAGTAAATCTTAAAAAATCTATTTGGTCAGATCTTTTCTTAGTTTAATTTTTACTGTATTAAGAGTCTTATCATGCTCCCTTCTTAAGCCAACCAGAAAACTCTAATTTACTGCAATGGCTGGAGGCTCAGGACCTAAATCAACAAACACAGAGATGGAAGAACTGTCTTCATTATCTTGAAATATGAAAAAAGGTATGGTATGCTATATAATAAAATTAAGGCAACTTTAGAAATCAAAGTTTATTGCTGTCACTCTTCCAAAACACACACTGCAGCTAATTACTGGATTTGGAAGAAAAGGTTTTCTTATTCATATTAAAACCGCAAAAAACAAATATTTTAAAGCAATGTTAAGGGTCTGACTCAAACATGAAAGGAAACTTAGAGTTATGGCTAGACTCCATCTTTAAATTACCTTTCTGTACCACAAGGATTTTAACACAAACACACCCTATGAGCTGAAAATACAGGATCAAAATCCATCTTCCTAGTTAACTCCAATAAAAGCAATGAATTAGGCCTGGAGTCCTATTTTTACTAGGGTCTGAAATATTTATTGGACACCTACTACCCCGAAGACTCAGTTTATTATCCCAGGACAAAAAAAATCCTTCCTACCACACACAGGGCCATACTCCTCAATTTTACGGAATAAACAGTCACTGTTTACTGTTTCCTATATTTCATTGTAATATGGACAGTCGGTCATCTGTTTAATACATTTTAAAAAGGTAGTTAGTAGGGGTATGTCTGCACTGGAGCTGCAGGTGTAATTTCCAGTTTAGCTAGTGATACCCATGCTAGCTCCAATTGAGCTAATGTGCTAAAAACAGAAGTGTAGATATGGTGGCGCAAGTGGAAGACCAGGCTAGACAGATCATATCTCCATCTGAACCAGTAAGTACGAATTCAGGGCAGGTAGCCCCTCTTGCTGCTCACGTCAGCACAGCTACGCTTCTATTTTTAGCACGCTAGGACAATCAGAGCTAGCATGAATGTGTCTCATTCAAACTGTAAGTAACACCTCCAGATCCGGTGTAGACATCTCTTTCTTGCTTTTGCTTTGTCTTCTTTTTCTTCCTGTCTTCTCTTCACTTTGTGTTTCTTTTCTTTCCTTTAATAGATCATAGTGTATATCATACCTTCAGCAGCCATTTCCTCTTTTCTTTCACTCTCCTTCTATTCCCTTATAACCCGTTCTCTACTCTTCTCATACGTTTTCTGTCTGGACACCCAACGTCTCTCACTTTCTCAATACCCTACCTCTTTTCTAACTTATCGCATCAGTTTCTCCCCACAACTCTCTGTCCAAACCCAGCCATCTACATAGACCTTGAAAAATTATAGCAGACTCCTAAGAGCCAGGGGACCCAACTAAGATGAGGGGTGCAACTGTACAGGGGAAATATTCACGTGAAAAGCCAAGTGCCCATGTCTTCTTTCTCAGCTGGTAAGAAGTGAATGGTGCTTGAGTTCTTGCCAGAGTATTGTCTCTTGACCCTACTCAGGGTAAGAGATGCCTGATTAAATTTGAAGTCCCCATCCAACCCTCCAAACCCACTGGCTGCTGGAAGGTGCACATACTTTGTCATTCTTGCACTGCAGAACCTTCTGGGTGCTCCAAGCGTGGGATACTAATCTACCCCTCTTCCAACTTCCAGGTTTTTTAAGTTCTCTTTCACAGCGAATAAATCCAGGGCCTTCCTCTGCTGCCTCTCTTAGGTTTCCCAACCAGCCCAGGAACAGCTTGAAATTGATCCAGTTCTTGGCAGTTTCATGAACTAATAAAATGATGCAACAGCTACTATGCTGGTGGGAAGAGCATTTCTGGGTACACCCCCAGACAACCCCCAAAGGCAATGGCTCCTCCAACATGAGAAGGACCCCTGTCTCAGGAAGTAGCTCTGGGAGAAAGACAGAAGTGTATTTCCCCCCCTTCCCCCCCGCCCCGGTCTTGCTGCATGTCACCCTACTCACTGTTGTCACTGGCCATCTTTCTTCCCCTGATTTTACCTGGCCTCACCGTCTGCTTATTTGTGAGCTAGAACAAAGAGGAAATATCCCCAGGCAAACAATAGCAGGGACAAAATAATTAAATGAAATACCACTTGTTTACTGCTGGAAGAAAACACATAGGCAGCTCAATTCCTGCTGCTGGTGTTCCTGTTACACTAACAGTTTCATGCTGAGAAAGGCAGGACAAACATCCCTGACTTCCTCTTTGAATTACTTCTTGCTTCAGGGTCCCATCTCTATGGCAGGAGTCATGCCATTAGGGGACTGCATGTGCCATTCATCTGAGTCCTGCCCTAAATCCACTATGAAAATTATAAGAAAGAAACAATTCACTTTTAATAGTTTGCTTTGCATCCACAGATCTCAACACCTTTTACAAACATCACTATTCCCATTCTACAGCCAGGAAATTAATGTACAGAAATGTGGGATGAATCACTTAATTTAACAGAGCAGGTCAGTGACCATACTTGGAATAAAACCCAGGTCTCTTGACTCTCAGGCTAGTATTCTATCCAATGGACCATGATTCCCAAGGGTTCCGGATACCAGGAGCAAAACTGGAGTCTCTAACTTCACTCCGCTGCTGTTTTGCAAAGCAAGGAGCACCAGTAAAGGCTTGGATACTCTCTGAAGATTTTGAGAGCCACCACCGCATCAGTTTACACTCCATTTATATCTGGAAGACCATTTTCACAACCAGAAGAACTGGAATTTTTGTTTTAAATCAAGTCTTAAATTCTGAAGAAGCGAATAGGACTCACTCATGAAAGCTATGTAGGTGCCCTGGGTGAGTGGATTTTTCAAGCTTCAATTAAAACTACAGATAGCACAAATAACATGAATTAAACAGCAGCACTAAAACTTTTCTTTTAAAAAAAACCATGGAAGGTGATACAGCAATTTTGTATGACTGCTTTAGAAACAGATTGTGACTTGGTATTGTAAAAGCTATCCCTTAAATATGCATTTACAGACTTTAAAAAACCCAGATCATTTACTCAATAAACCTCAAGGCCTTCTTCAAAGTAATTACTGCCTGTCATGGAACTGAACCCATATATTAAAAATCCTTTTGAAGAAAAGCTTGCACAGACACTCTGCTCATATTTCTGAATTAGAAGACATGCTTGTAAAATCACTTTTCTCCAGATGGCGCAAACTAAACAGTCTGCATTGTGCACTAGATGCCTACTAATTGTGCATAAACAAACTATTCTTGATTGTTATAATGGAAAGAAAAAGTTTTACAGATTGAAAAATTTGGTTGACAACGTACAGCAAAAAATGCTCATCCCAGGATCATTAAATATATTTACAAACCTTTGGCACCTGGGATTTAACATGTAAAGCATGGCAGACTCCTTCATCAGAAGTATTCTGTGCAAGTATACAAAAAAAATAGACTTACATGAATTAGGAAATATGCCTTCCATGGGTATTTCTCACTTAAAATATTATTCCACTACCAGTTCCTGATAACATGTAAATAAATGTGCATGATGTGCCATCGCTGGGAGACCACGGAGAAGCAGAAGCAGTTTTTGTAGCTGTGCTGGTACTAGGTATAAAGGAGGAATTTGTACTCTCTTCTTATTTAGAGGAACCCTTTTTATTCAAACACTTGACAAAAATATCTCAGAACTTTCTTCTGTGTATTTATGGTTTGTTTAACATGGTGGGGAGCTCTCCTTGGGGAAAAGACAAATAAACATTCTCTTTTTAACTATCTACTATGGTATGAAGACAGAGTATGGGTGTGTGTATATATATATATATACACACACACACACACCACATACACACAGCTGAGGGTTCACATATATGCGCTACATTACAAAAATAAAGGTTTCAAGTTTGAACATATGTAGTATTCAGCTATTACTGTATAAAGACTACTAGTTGGGAATCTAAGCTCTGATATTCCAAATAACTATACTTTGAATTAAGGCAAAAATAATTCTGAACACCACATTTATATTAATGGAATAATGATATATTCCCTATACTCACTACTTGAAATAAAAGGGGAATTCAGGAGCAATACAAATGCAACACTTATTATGAGTGGGTAAATCCTGCTGCCTGCTCTGCAGGACATTCACTCCAGCAGAACCAATACTGTTCTGCTCAGCAAAACAGAGACTGCAGACAGGATGCTCAAGATCCCATGTAGGGGGATGTGACCGGGAATATGGCCATGGAGCTGTGATCCATAGTGCAACTTGTGCCCCAAGCACAAAGAGGGAGTTATGGAGTGTGTGGGGCAAGTGGATCCTGACTATACCAGCTCTCCTCCCCACTGCACACTCACTCACTGTATATGGGAGGATACATGGATCTGGGGGTTATAGCAGCCCTTAGGCCACAGTACGGACCACCAAGTGGATTCCTTGTCCTGCCACCCCTAAAGGCTTCTTCAGCACACACCCTTGCTGCCCAGGTTATACCCTTCGACCAGGACTTGCTCCTAAAGCGTTGACAGGCTCCACTTCAATCTACAAATTAACGTAGTTCGACCAATTTAGACATAGGAATAAAAATATGTCATCTGACCTTTTTCTTTTCTTCCTTTTCCTTTTTATTTCAGGCTGGACATTTATTCCCAGAAACATAGGGAAGGTAACTGACTGGGAGCTTCTAAAGTAGAATATCAACAAAAGTAATTTAAAACAACATAGCCATTAAGCCAGGTACAAAGAAAGCGAATGACCGTTTCCTAGAGGCAGAGGAGCTTCTCCAGAGGTCAGGGAGAGGGCGAAAGAATTTTTCACTAATTATTAAGCTTCTTCGTGCCTGCTCTGAAGTTCTTCTTGTTTTGCTCCTCCAGAAGAACTCTTAACAGCAGCAATAAGGGAAACATCCTCTGAGAGGTCCCTTCCTTCTAACCAAAATACAGGAATAATCTTTACAAAAACCATCTCCAAATCCTCCTTTCAAAACCACTGGAATTTTTGGTATGGCTTCTGATCAATTATGTGTCCACTAGTCTTTACTGAGCGGTAGTTGCCAGCCTTGTGAGCTAAGTCCAGAATTATGCAGCTTGGTAACAAAACACTTGTGAGAGCAGAGTTTATTAAGCATTGCCAGAAGACAGATAAACAGTGTGGTCCAGTTTAAAAAAAGAGACACAGAACTGGTTTAAAAGGCAATAAAACCAGGGAGATTATTCAGGTAAACAGTATGCAATACAAATGTAAGGCAGTAATTTTGAAATAATCCTTTAAGCAATTTAATGGACACACATGCAGCTAAAATAAAAATCCCTGAAGTCACACAATAACCTTGAGCAGCACCGTAAAAATTGTCACTTTTAAGATGTTGATGACTGGTACTCTTGAATTTTCACTTCAGAGAAATAACACACACACACACACTCTTCAATTCCTCCATAAAGTGTCCCCTTTATGACTATAAATTTTATCAGCTACAACTTCATTTTGTTTTACCTGTCCCCATCTTTTTGTGTGTGACCATTAGCAAATAGTAAAAATAGAGAAAAGCCTCTCCATGTAACAGTTTCTCAATACGCATCTTTCTCAATGCCCTGTTCTATGGATGTGACAGTTTTTTAAGGGTATGCCAAGGCCAGGTTGTGGGAGGTCAGGCAGGTACCCAACAAGTCTTTAGATAGGGCCAGATTATGCCCCACCCTGCGAGCCAGCAGAAGGGAGTGGATGGTGCACCATACCACCATTCCCTGTGCACAGACAGAAACAGGCTCTGCAGAACTACCACATCCTCTCCTTGTTCAGGCGGGTGGGACAGAAGAGGGGCAGGGAGATCCCTGTCTCCGTACCCCCAACACACCAGCAACATAGTTACAAGAGCACAAGGGGGGAGCGTACACTGTGACCTGTTGCAGTTAACTCCCTTCTCAGAGTAGTGGAGAGACAGGGAAGGAGATTTTTTTTTTATTAGGGGTCCACTAGTAGTTTTAATACTATGACTAGGACTTCAGCTAGGAGTTTCAGGTCCCAGAAAAACAATTACTACTTCCCTACCACCAATGTTTTATAATACTGTATTGCAATGCATGCATGCATGCATGTACACACTCTTTCTTCCATACAGCCACAATTCGCAAGCTGGCCTGGTCTCTCCCCATTCCACTCTGGTATTATTTTTAACTCATTCAACTTTGCCTGGTCCTATTGGTTGTCTGTTTCACCTCAGCTCCCCGTTTTTTTTTCCACCTGGTCCACATGTTTTTCTGTTCCCCACCACACATATCTTGATATGGGATTGGACCAGGTGACATATTAGGTCCTTTCTACCCTTAACTTTGGGTGATTATTCACAAGTTATCTAGCTGAAGCAGGTGATTCCTGGTTTATTTTTTCTTGGCAACAAAAAACATGACATGCCCTTTTCATTTCTACAGACACACACCAAAGATATTGCACCTGAAAGACTTGTTACTTCTGACCTCATGGAGTACAGGGTGCAAGACCCAGCATGTCTGAAACAGCTGAGACACCCTCTAAACAACAAAATTGTTGTTGCAAGTAATTAAGTAGGAGGAGGTCTAGGATCAGCTTTTTCAAATCTATCTACAGATTAATCTAAATATTATCACTACTCTAACTAGCAATACCAGACTGCCTGATCTTCTCCTCCACTTAACAACTTATCATACAACATGCAGCCAATTCGGTGTCCAGAGCTGATTTTTTTAAAATTTGTCTTTCAGTGATAGGACACTTCAAACCATTTTTTCCATTACTTATTAGCTATGGAAACAATTTATGAAGTGCCTTTATGCAGAAAATTGCAGAAAATTGGAGACAGCCCATAGGAGAGCAGCAAGAGGTTTAGAAAACACGTCTTATGAGGAAAGGTTGAAAGAATTGGGCACATTTAGTCTACATAAAAGAAGACACAGTATTTAAAGATATAGTAATAGTCTTCAAATAACGTACAAGATTGTTATAAAGGGGATGGTGATGAATTGTTCCTCATATCCAGTGAGAGTAGGACAAGAAGTAATAGGCTTAATTTGTAGCAAGGGATTTAGGTTAGGTGTTAGGAAAAGCTTTCTAACTACAAAGATAGTTAAGCACTGGAACAGGTTATCTAGGCAGGTTGTGGAGCCCCATCATTGAAGGTTTTAAGAACAGGGAGGGTCTAGGTGTACTTAATCCGGCCCCAGTGTGGGGAGATGGGGTAATGAACTCGCTGAGGTCGCTTCCAGCCCTACAGTTCTAAGATTTAATGATTCTGTCATCTGGTAGAATTGTAAATAAAGAGTAGGCATAATAATTTGCATGCATGTATATTGGCTAACGAATTATACATACTGTAATTAATCCATCTATGGTAAACAATATAAGAAGCAATTTCAGCTTTGTTTTTAATTAAACACTTGAGTGGGGTAAGGTTCTGGGCTCAAACATAAAAAATGCAGAAGGCTACATTCAAAACAGACAAGACTTTTGGAAGTAACGAAGTTATCAAATCCATAGTAGTAGTTTGTTTTGGCCAATCTTCTTCCATTACATGGAAAAAAATAATTTCTGAAATTAGCCATGTTACGATAGTGATTGTTCAACGTCTGCCAATAATTGGCTGCCTTTGACACTGTTGATTATGAGGTATTGCTTGTGTGCCAGAGAACCCTGGAGGGAACTAATGGAAATCCCAAAAGGTTGGGTACTATAGTAAATGAAACAATGAATTCAAACTACTGTGGCTCTTTTGGGTAATGTTGATCACTAATTTGGCTCCTGAACCACTGAGGTCTGAGTATCACTGTTCTACAGGCTACATTCCTAATTAAACCTTTCAAGTACAGACATACAAATAAACTAAGCATTGATTAATCAGCTTTGACTGTCCTTTTTATTATAAGGCTGGATTGTTGGTGGTGGTGGTCTTTAAAAAATTTAAGAAGTTAGAAAGGAAAACCCCACTTTAGGACAACAAACAGTAAATCTTCTCTCAATTATGCAGATGAACTCAATTAAAATCATATTTTCCACAGGCCATTTTTACCTCTGAAAATTGTGTGGAAGGAATTAATAGGAACTCTTCAATGAAAATCATGCTTGTTCTAAAATAATCCTACTGTCACTACATAGTAATTCCTGCTGATTATTGCCCATTACTTACTTTAAAAGAATTGGCTAACAAGGCTTTTGTTACTGCAAGATTAAAAGCCTTAAGGGGGTTGAAAGATTTATTCCAGTTCTTTAAATATATTTGAAAAGCTGTCCCATTTGTGAACCGAAAAAGTTTTTTCATAAGCTTCTTTGTAACCCTTTAAAACAAAATTATTGTCCAATATAGATGACCCACATTTTGAACTCTTAACTTTCGGATTCATCTGAACCTTCCAAAAAATGCTACAACAAGGCCTTATCCTACAAAACTTTACTCACATGAATAGCCCCATTGAAACCAGCAGGACTACTCATAAGACTAGGCCCACAGTTTGTTTTTGTCCAAATCACTTTCTGAAAACAGCATTCACTAGTATGCCTAAGAAGAAAGCATTATAAAAGTATATAAAATAATGAATGGCATAAAGAAGGTAGAACAGGAACTTCTGCCCTCTCTGCCTTGTAACACAAGAACAAGGACACATTCATTTAAATTAAAACATGGCAGATTCAAATAGATAAATGGAAATATGTTTGACACAACGCATAATTAAACTGTGGAACTCATTACCACAGAAAGTCATTGAGGCCAAGAATTTAGCAAGATTAAAAAGGATTGGACATTAACATGGATATAAATAATATTCCTAGTTACCCTAACTGACAATTTTGGAAGGAAAATTAAACCTCATGCTTCAGGGCTTAAACCAATCTTTAAATATTAGAGATCAGGAAAATCCCACATCTGCCTAATGTGAGATGACCTAAGCAACCTGTACTGGCCACTGTTGGAGACAGCAGCCGAGACAAAACATGAGTCTGATACTATATGGCAATTCCTACGTTTTATTTTACACTTCTGTTAAAAAATATGAAGTGTCAGTTTGGAATTAAATGCTTGAAAAAAATTTTTTTAGTGGGCCTTTATTTAGTAGCTGTGACTGTGTAAATAAACCCTTCCCTAGAACAGAAGGGGTTACGGAGCTGTTTTGGGCTGGGCCCCACTGCACCTACAAATCATGCCAGGACTGGAGGAAGAGTTAAAAAGAAGGAACTCTACTCAGATGGGTGAAAACTTTGGGAAGGGAATAGGCTGTTGAGCTTCTCCAGTCCTGGAGAGAGGACTGGCAGCTTACAGAGCCCCTATGCTCCCAGAAGGAGGGTGCAGACACCCTGAGTCGAAGGGGAAAAAGAACTGCAGCTTTGCACTGGAGCCTACTGAACTCTGAAGTGCATACTGATACTCCCAGGACATCAACAATCCCTCTGAAGCAGTGATACTCCCAACTCAATGGTTCAGGGGACAAATTAGCGATCAACATTTCCCAAAAGAGCCACAATAGTGTGAATTTATATGTAATTCTCACAGGAAAATGACTGACCAAGTATTCTACAATTGGTTAATAACATAGTAAAGGCATCCTGATTGGTTAATAACTTAGATTGGTTAATGAATAAATCACACAGTGTTTTAATATCATGTGCTGCAAAGAGCTGTAGGAGACACATTAAAGAGCCACTTGTGGCTCCCAAGCCTCAGTGTGAGTATCACTGCTCTGAAGTAAGAGATGCCCATATCCTGGAAGGAGCTGCCTACAGGTTTTTCTTTACTTTTGTTTTGTGTAACCCTTTTTGCTGACTACAGGCTGTTTGGTGGCTTCACCAGAGACACAGAAGAGACTGTCAAGAGGCCCTGCCAGAAGGTGAGCACCAGCCTGCTAAAAAGACGCCCGGCAGTATCCACTGGGGTTGGGGTGGAGTAATTGGACTCACGTGTGTGCACTCCCCATGTTGTCTAAAAGAGGGTGACCTACCATGGGCAGATTTGTGACAGTTGCAGAAATAAGTAATTTTCAAAGTAGGGTCCAATTTCTCAGAGTAAAATTACACATATAGTCGTATGTGCACATTTACGTACAACAATTAGCACATGTAAATACAACTTCTCCACATCGGTACAAGTACGCTTTCAGAGACCAGCTTAAGGCTGCTACAGAAGTCTGACCTTTGAGCCTAATTTACATTTGCAAAGGGGAAAGGAGGATGGCTGCAGGGAGAAGGAAGAGAGAATACCCTTAGCTTTGCCCAGGGCGGTTTAATGCCTAAAGAATTCATCGCATACAGCATTCCAGATGCTCCAGATTGGCGCCTGACACATTGTCATTTCTTCAAGCTTTTACTCCTTTAAAGCAAAGATATTTAACTTGCTCTCAACATTTCTCCAGTAGCATATGTGCTACCATTCTAAAGGCATAAGAGATTACCTTTTCTGAATAACTCTTGAAGGCTTTCCGCACTTTGATTCAATACAGCCCATATTTCTTCTTCCTGCAGTGGCCCTCCCCGAACCTCCAGGGCTTCAGCCAGCGACACATGCATGTTACCTGGGAAAGAAGACATAACTGGTTTAAGAAGGCGTGTGCGCGCGCGCACACACACACACAGTCGTTTTTTCCTTATGCGTAGCATTTAAGTGGAAATGTATATTTTTAAAGCCTAAATCACAAACTCTCTATCATGCTACTGTTAATAAAATATAGGTGGGGAGTGAGGGGGGCATCCCCCTACAGAATTTTAATCATGAGTAAAATTTTTAATTAAAACATCATGATTATAATGAAGCAGAGAAAAAAAAGGAACAGTTTTGGAAAAAAAAAAAAACATATTAGCTTCATGTACTATCCAACAATTAACTGCAACATTCTAGCATTAAACTATCTGAACATCTACTATGGGCAGGAGTTTTCTTTGTTTAAACTACTGATCAGAATGATTAATATCTTCAGTTGATTTACATTAGTAAACCCATTAACACTTTCTGACTGGAATAAGTAACACCAGCAATTTATCAAGAACAATCCCCTCCACTCCCAACATCACAGTTTTCAAATTTTTCCTACCCGAATCACAACACAGTGTATGCTGCTTAGAGAAAGATCAGTTCTGAATTTATGTCTGCTGTATTCAGTGTCTGCTTAGTAAGCATGGGGAAAAGTGTTGATGTATAGATTGTATCCCTGAAAATAACACAACTTTGTTGCTTCATAGTTAGGAGAGTTAAAGACTTTGCAAAAAATTTGACAGTGCTTTCACAGTAACAAAAGAATACCACCATAATGTGGTGCACAGTTGTTTAATCAATCAACATATTATATGAGTCTGACAATAATTGAATGTATCCCAAATGTATTCTTTTTATTAGTCTAAGCTCCATTCATTCCTATGAGCTGAAAAGCATCTCACATTTACTTACTAATTTTCTGCAGCTGAGCATGGATGCCAAATGTTTTCATCTTAAGCAACTGTGTCATTTTAGTGAAACATATAATAATTCTGCTGCAGAATCAGATGGAAAGTCTCTCTGTTTCTTTCATCTGTTGCAGCAACATCTTGGGGCACGCAGATCTCTTATATAGCAAATTAGAGATAATAATTGCTTCATTTTCCATTTGGAAAGACTTCGCTTCTGGCCTCTGTTGCCCACAAGAACCCCAGACTCCACAGCTTCCATCACGTCCTGCTAAGAGAGAGCCATTTAATTCCTAATTCTAACTTCATGGGGTCAGTACCTTGTTCTTCTAGGAATGTGACATATGTGCCTATAAAGCAGGTTATTTCTGAAGTGCAGCAGGTTTGTTTGTTTTTTAAAGCAACCAACCAACAACCCCAAAACACAAAACAAAAAAAATTTTTTTTTTTTTTTTTAAGTTTCTGGTTCAGGTTATCATTGCCAGCTCATATGCCCTGACATTTTGTAGGAGAAAAGAGATGGTCTATATTTTCTTGCTTATATGTATTCTTATGTAGCTCATGTGGTGATTTTATTAGTTATCCAGCTTTAAGCCTAGCCAAACATACGCAGTTGCAGGAAGGAGCTATGGCTATTCAATAGGTGGCACATATCACTCTGAGACAACACGGAACCAATCATCTAATATCATTTTAGAGGGTATTGCACCACCAAAGGTACCTTTTTCCACATAAGATGAAAACCAAAAGTCTTGACCATTCGTGGTCAGATCGCCAGCTATGTAGTGTGACAAAGTTCCTGCTCTACCTTGGTGGGTCTTGCGCTTATTGGCGGATTTGCTCGCCTTGGAGCTTCACGGCAGCCCTCAGCTTGGCCATTTTTCTGAACCCACAGTCCAGGTCGACTCCTCCTGTGTCTGACCAGGAGTTGGGAAGATTTGGGGGGAACCCGGGCCCGCCCTCTACTCCGGGTTCCAGGCCAGGGCCCTGTGGAATGCAGCTGTCTAGAGTGCCTCCTGGAACAGCTGTGCGACACCTACAACTCCCTGGGCTACTTCCCCATGGCCTCCTCCCAACACCTTCTTTATCCTCACCATAGGACCTTCCTCCTGGTGTCTGATAATGCTTGTACACCTCAGTCCTCCAACCGTCTGCGTTCTCACTCTCAGCTCCCAGCTCCTCACACGCACACCACAAACTGAAGTGAGCTCCTTTTTAAAACCCAGGTGCCCTGATTAGCCTGCCTTAATTGATTCTAGCAGCTTCTTGATTGGCTGCAGGTGTTCTAATCAGCCTGTGTTAATTGTCTCCAGAAGGTTCCTGATTGTTCTGGAACCTTCCCTGCTACCTTACCCAGGGAAAAGGGACCTACTTAGCCTGGGGCTAATATATCTGCCTTCTATTACTCTCCTATAGCCATCTGGCCCGACCCTGTCACAGTAGATATGATCTGGTCCCATCACCATAGTATCCTGGGCAGGTTTTGCAACATCAGGATGTTAATCCTATGGCCTAGCCAAATGCCTTTTTGAATAGCTACATTCCATCTCTCATTTCCCCATGCATTTGGTATCCTTCACTTCCTGACCTAAACTGAGGTACCATGTTATTGAACACTGTTAAAGAGCTGTTCAGGCCTATCCGGAAGAAGAGATTACTCAGCTGGTGCAGTAACTGTGGATCTTCGAGATATGTGCTCCATTGCATGTGTGCATGCGCCTCTCGAGTCCTCAATCAGAGATTTTCAGTTAGCTGCGTCTGTTCAGCCTGTGCACGCATGCTATGCCTCCTCATGCCCGACACCAAAACTATATAGGGGTATGTGGGCGAACGCCCTCAGTTCCTTCTCCACCCAAACGTCCCTCGAGGAACAGTCAGAAGCAGAGGGGAACGAGGGTGGATAGTGGTAGGTGTTTGAAGGGTGGCTGCCCTAGCCTCTTATTCCTCAAACGTCTCTTCCTATGGGGGGCGGAGAGGGGGGTGAGGGAAGGAGGGTAGGGCTGAAAAACTCTGGCCTTCCTGTGAGAAGATACCAGTCCCTGGGGTCCCAATGCAGCCATAGGGGAGCCCATATGGAAGTCAGTGGCACGCAGGGTTAGTTCCACCACCCTTGATAGTAAGCGCAATCCTCCTGTAACTGTCAGACAAAGGGTTCTTGGGGGAGGTATGTCAGAGAACCCTGAACATAAATAGAGGAGACTGACTGAAAGTCTCCCTCATTTTCCTTTATCTCGTCCAATGGGGGGGATGGACCCCACAGAAAACGGTGGAGAGTCCTGCAGTACAGGAGGGCAGTAATCAAGAGATCAGTGTGTCTGTATCGAGACACACTCAGTACCCATGAGAAGAGGGGACTCTGGCTCATCTGTTATCCAGCGATCCCTTGTATATCCTTAATTCTTGAGGTACCGCGGAAGGGATTGGTACCAGCACGGTATCCAAGGCCACGGTCACTGACACCGATGGTACCATTGGTGTGTACTGAAGTTGATAACAATGGTGTCTGGTGCCATTGCGTGCTTGGTTCTGAATGCGCAGGTACCAACATCTGGGCCAAACATGAAGGTGCCCGACCTGATGTGTACTCCTGCCCTCCTTGCTTGAACACAGAACCGAGGTCTCATTGGAGCTGTGTCCTTTTTCCTTGGAGCTGTGGGACTTCACAGTCCCGCTGATATTGGAGGAGGAGTCCAACTCAACGACACCAAGCCGAGAAATCGAGGCTTTGGAGACTGTGGATCTTGTCAGACACCCGATATTTTTCAGAGCTGGCCCCTTAAGGTGATATAACGTGATAGTCCATGCTCCTCTTTTTTGGAAACTTTCCCTGACACTTCCCATGTCTCCCTGGTGTTAAGGGAAGGTTGCGCTGAGATAGAAAGGGTGCTGGATCTATCTGGAGACAGATGTATAAGGGGAGTCTCCTGACTTGGCTCAGACGCTGGTACCAGGGAGCGCTCCATAATAAACAGCTAGCGCTTAATCTCCCTGTTCTTCCTCACGCTGGACTTGATGGCTAAACAGAAGTTGTACTTCTGGGAGATGTGAGACTCCCCCAAGCAGTGGACGCACTTAGAGCAGCCGTCGCTCACTGGTATGACCTCTCAGCAGGAGAGGCAGTGTTTAAAACCTGGAGAGAGTCAGGCATGGCCTGCCAGGAGAAACAAATCCCACATAGTGAAAGAGAGGAGAAAATTATCATCTCCCTACTTAGCTCTACTAACTATCTATAATAACACTAAAACTAACTACACTAAGTATTCTAAGAGAGTGATAAAAGCCGAGGCATGCTCAAGGCAGACAGGCTAAGGCTCTGTCTCAGGCTGAAGCAGCTGAGAAGGAACTGAAGGCGGTTAGCCTGAGCACCCTTATATAGCCTTGGTGTCTGGCACAAGGAGGTGTAGGGCGCATGCGTGGGCCAAACACACACTGCTAACTGAAAATCTCAAGGGTTCAAGAGGTGCATGCACACCTGAAGTGGACCACCCGTTGGGGCACTATTCGAAGAAGTGGCATAGGTATTTAAACAGTGGGTGAAATTTTTATATGTACCTATAGCTATAAATTGTTTACACTTTGGAATCCTTTAGAATAAAAGAGATGCTATATTCAAATATATGTAATTATCACTTATGACAGAAGAAGAATACCTGGCACAGACATTGCTGCCGACGTCCTACACAGTACTCCTAGACTGTACTGCTATTTGAAAGAACAAACTCATGGTTGCACTAGGTCACTGAAATAATTTAGATTTCTCTAAGTGATTAACTATGTTTAACATTCAATTTTCATTAGATGTATTTATTCATCTGAAGTTACTAGGTCAAATCAGCATATTATAAATAATTTACAAGTGTAAAGTCACAAAAAAATTAAGGACTGAAAGAAATCCATTAAAAGAAAGTCAAGGAAATTTGTAGATGAGGATTAAAGTTTGAAAATCTGAGAAGAAGGGGAAGATGCTTCAGTGTTATCCTACTTCACCCTGTTATGATTAGGTACTTAGAGATTATGGGGCAGATTTAGACTTGCATAAATGGATGAAAGCCAGACCTGCACCTGATTCCAGTCTGAATTTGACTTGAACAGGGAATTTTGTCTCAAATGTTGAGATCTGAATTTACAATAAAATGGGATAAAATAGGTGGAAAAAGAAGGGATATCTTCTGCCTGCAAAGACTGAAGGCAGGTGTTATCAAAATGTTGACTACTTATGCCATACCATAAGGAGGTATGTGCTGACAGCTTGCGCAATACAGTACCACAAAGAAGATCCCAGAGAATTTAGCTCCTCGGTAATTGAGGTTAGATTATAAAACTGGACAGCTCTTCACATAATACGCTTCTATGTAACTGTGCAAGGTACATTTATTTGTACTGACATGTATATACGGAATCAATGGCAGTGGGATCTGGAGCTTTTCACTTGAGTCACTGATTCTAATCCAACCAAGGCTGATAGTCCCTGAAATTTTTTTACCACCTGATACATGTTTCCTGGCCTGTGTAAATTAGTCCCTCTACAGTTTATTTTTAGCAACCTTGTTCACGTTAGCAAAGGGCCCAGGAAGGGAGGAGAAGAAAAGGTTACCACATTTGCTTTAGGTAACCATAAAGCCTAACGCAAAATTATTTTTGCTACTATATTTTTAATTGACTAAACTAGTCAGTCTCCTCACTTGCTTTTAAATGTCGAATGTAAAGTAGCTAGCAAAGCTTATTACAGCAGCTTTTATCATTCCATTCAGACACACATAGAGGCTATTATCTCCAGCTCACATAATCTTCAAAATAACTTTGCCTTATGGGTTTATTCCCCATAGGTCCCAAGACTGCATCTGCATTATTGTATGTGTAGGTCAGTAAGTGAAGATTTTCTCTTGAGGTTCTCATTTCTTCTCCTACCTATGTTTCCCTGTTTCTTCTTCTGCATCCTGAATTTGAAATAAAAGTCTGAGATACCCGCTGAGAATGGCGAAGCGAGAACATTTTAAAATGGCACATGCCTGATTCAGTGCACACTCTGTACATCTTTGTTTTGTTTGAACACTTTATACCAGTCATAAGAGCAGGAACGATTTTCATAAATCTCACTGTTGAAGCCAATGATAGACAATTTTGTCAAGTAGTTCTCAAATATATATATTAGAGACTACAAATTTAAAAGTGGAATTGAACAGTCACTTCAGAAAGCGAAACTACAACTTAGTCCATGTATTATATGAGTCCATGTATGATATGTCCTCCTGTTTTGAATTTTGACCTTAATATATTGTTCACGGGATTTTGTCATCAATTTGCACTGCCAAAAAATGTGTGCAACAGATGTTCCAATGGTGCTAAAATTTGTGTAAATCTTGTATTTGGGAATGATGTTAGAGTTTCTGGATCATCATTTCATCTCAGCCATAGAACTACTCTGGATTTAAATATTCTTTTCCATTTGATGTCATTAAAAAAAGAAAAAAGTACTAATAAGGAGATTCTCTGTGTTTTAGGTCTGTCCTAAATGACCCACAGATTGACAAAACAAAAAACCCCTCAATTCATTTATATAAAAGCCCGAATTCCAAACTTATCTTCTTCTGTACCATATTCTGCATTACACTTAGAATAAGAGAACAAACTGCATGTGTACCAACAAAAATTGGTTGACACTACTATCCACAGCAAAGCTGTTCTTCTCTTAGCCACAGGTTAACTTCATAGACCTCTCCCCACTTCTTTCTCTTTTTAGATTAAAGACCCACAAGAAGCAACACAGCAAGGGAAAGCTTATTATAACAGTGGAGTCAAAAATTGGGTGCTTATAAATTAGGTTCCTACATTTATATTTAGGTACCCAAATACACATTTGGTCCAATTTTCAGATGAGCTGATCATCTTCAAACCCCGTTGAAGGCAATGGGAGCTTCAGGCAGTGCTTAATTTGTGCCAGGCTGGCACCTCTGGTCTTGGCAGTTCATAGCCCTGGCACCTCTAGGCTTCCCATGTCAGTTATGAATGTAAAAAAATGGCTTGAGCTACAGCATCTAATTGCTTGAGCCCTGGCACCACTTTCATTGCAAATTAAGCAAATTAAGCTCAGCACCTTTGAAATTCCCCCCATTAATATTGTGGGGCCTAATATTTTGGAGCTAATCTCGCGGCCTAAAATTGCAGAACATTCTGCGTTTGTATTGACCAACTCCCCTCCCGCATCATCTTCAAGTAATGGAATGTGTCAGTATGTTTGAGTTTGTCCCCCTCTCAATGTAGTTTCTGACAATATGCCAAAGTGAGGAACCCGGGAAAAAGTTACTGTGGATGTGGCACAGTATCCTGTGAAGATACGAGATATGAGATACGAGCATGCCTAGATGTGTGCACAAGAAATTACATGCCTAATTTACATACACTGATTGCACAAAGAAATCAGGAATTTTGTTGTTCAAATACCCAATTCACACATACAATCATGGTAAATACATGTGCTAAGTCCAAACACATTCACATTTTTAATAATTATCCCATTTTTTTCAGGAAAATGCATAATAGGTGGCTCAACTTTTCCTTTACCCTCTTTAGGGATGAAGCAGAAGAACTTGTGCAAAATCCAGTACTTTCACTCTATTCGGGGATGAGAGAAAAAAAAAGTTTCTCTCCCTCCATCTGTCATAACCCTTAAGAGTTGTAGGCTCCAAGATGACATTGCAGCTTTTCCTCTCTATTAACAACTCCCATGGATTTCAGTAATTCAGAGTTTTGATGACCAACCAACAATCTTCTCTGGTACCTTTTGCTCTTATTAATTACCTGTGTAAGTAAGATATTATTATTTATTTTAATGCATACTGTTCCCTTACTGGTGGCCACTGCAATGATCATTGCTAATTCAATCAGTTTTTAAAGTGTGGGAGTAAAAAGAAAGCCTTTCCTTGTATATTTGTCCAGCAAAGTTCAATATTTGTTTCTCATTTCCCCCTTTGTAGGCAGATGCGGAGTTTAACAAACACTACGAACAAGGTACATCCATCTTCCTTGGATAATCTTTGAGGGATATGAGGAAGGTTTCTTTGAAATCAAACACCTCTTCTTCTGAGTGAGAGCTCAGTGGAACAGGACTGATAGTGGGTAATCTAAGCTTCTGTTTGAATGTAGAATAGGGGGCTTCTGCAATTTTTTTTTAAATGGGATGAAGACTGGCAAAGTGCACATCCAGGGTGTATAAACACTGCTGGTATACTCAGCGGAGCCATGCAGTGATACTCTTTGAAAGACATTCACTGCAAGCCTCAGACATTTTCTTGCAAGCCTTCATCTCCAACATCTGGAGTTTTAGAGAGCAGAATGTGCCATGCTTGGAGTTGAGGCTTGCATTTCCAAGATACTCTTTCTTTATGTTGCTCTAGAAGCATGAGCTTTCTCTTCTGGTTGATGGGGGAGCGAGGTCAGCCTGTGGCACAGACCTTACCCCACAATGGAAGGTTGGCAAGTACTGCTGCCAGCAATACACTCCTTCCCTTTTCTCTTCCATACACTCTCACCAGAACAAGATAAACTTGTTTATTTGATGCTTCATGTGGAGCAAAACTAGCAAATCCACTCCAAGCTGTGTACCATTCTCATGTGAGTCATGTCTTTTAGGAGACGACTGCACAATGTTCTTTCACACATCAAGTGTCAACGATGCTCAGCAAAGATGACATTTCACATCTAGCACACCAACGCTATTCAGAACGCTACATAATTATGACTACAAAGTAAACTTAATCCTTGTAAATGTGAACAACAGTATGACTTGTAGCCATCTCGAGTTTAATCTTCAGCATAAGAATCTTGGGCAACTCCCTTATTTTGGTGGTGATTGACTCCATAGAGGTGGAGTCAGCTACGAAGAGGCATGTCTCCATAGGTGTGTTTTTCATAAGCAACTTTTTTTTTAATTGCTGAGAAGGAACAGAGTGCCTGTGACTAATGGAAATCCAGTAAATGAAAGTGACTAACAGAACTGGGAAGACCGGTTAGTAATGGTAACCCTTTTTAAATAGGCAGATGAGCCAATTATATCATCTCATTAAACAGCTTCTACAAAAACAAACAATCACTATTCTAATGCTGCATGAAATAATTACAGGCTAGAATAATATGCACTACACAACAAGTAACCTGTTGATGCAGTAATAATCATGTACTATGTAACTTTCCACAACATAGAGTATAATCTTTGTAGAGAAAATGGGTGTCACTCTATCCCTAGCAATCCCTCTTAATGGTTAGGTGTGGACACTATTGTAATGCTGCTGTCCATGAAGCTACAGAGACTGCAATGATCCTAGACAGCAGGGTTGGATGAAAACTGATCATCATTTTTGACCAAAAAATAAAAATAAAAAATTGGATAGGAATTTTTTTTTATTTAAATCACTCACTTAAATCAGTCTATCTTCCTAAACTGGCCCATGAAGTTGGAAAGTGGCACTGTCTGTACTAGGATAGGGACAGACCCTTGCTGAAAGACAACCTCGGGACGGCAGCCCATTATGTGCACCTTGCTCCTTCCATTTTAACTAGGAAAAAGAACCGGCCATATAATTTGTACATGTTTCTGCTTGTTTCACAGCTGAAGGAGAACTGACAGGTATTGTTAATTAACAGAACCAGCTTGAAAGTGACACACAGAAAAGATTTAAACATCACTAATGACCTGATGGCATCCCTGGGAAGCAGTGGTTACTATTATCTTCCAATCAGTCTATGGTATTTATTAGGTGCCTATGACTAAAATAACAGTGATTGGTGCACTAGAATAAGTAGGCAGAAGTACAATGGATCACTAAGTTCAGTGTCCCAGTGCAGATTTTCTGAACAAGCAAGTTCCAAATTAAGTGGAGAGTACCGAATACCAGTTTCATCCACAGACTTACCCATTCACTCAAAATGTATTAAAGTAGACTAAGGGCTTGTCTACACAGGAAAATTTTACTAGTTACCCAGTATAATTATACTAGGTTAGTTAAACCAATATAACTCCCCACATGGACAAATTTATTCTAGGATAAGAGTGGCTTTTTTCAGTTTTGCTTAAATTCCTTTCAAACACATAAATTAAACTGAAAAAGCCACTCTTATTCTGGAATAAGAATGTCCACACAGGGCATTATACCAGTGTAATTATATCAGTTTAAATTCACATCTTAGGTTATACTGGTATAACTTTCCAGTGCAGACAAGCCATATTACTCTATAGCGGTCCGTAATCTATTAGGGACTAATGATGTCATCCTTAGGGCTAGTCTACACTAGAAGCGCTACATTGGCACAGCTGTATTGATGCAACTGCGCCCCTGTACCACGTCTGGTGAAGATACTCTATGCCAACAGGAGAGAGCTCTCCTATCGGCATAATTTCTCCACCTCTGTGAGAGGCAGAAGCAATGTCGGCAGGAGAGCATCTCCTGCTGACATAGTGCCGGTGTGGACAGTGGTTAGGTTGCTGTAACTTGTTCTGTTTCTTTGGCTAGAAGCTGGAAATAGAAGTTTTCACAGGGACATGATATTTGGTGTGCAAAGGGAAAAAATAATTCGGTACAACATTATATGTTGTTATGGATGGAACCCATATGTCTTTAGTGATATGCCATCATTTCTCACGGAAGAGCGCTATAGCTCCTAGTAAGGAGGGTGAGACGTTATATTTTGATTCCAGTTCCTTTGCTCTACTACAGAAAGGTTTGAGTTTCTGTCCTGGGGAAAGGGCATAAACTTGGATTTCAGTTACTTGAACTTTTTGAGCAAAGCTATAAAAAAGAAAAATTTCTTCTTTTAGGACCAAAGAGAGAGTTTTAAAAGTTCAGGATGCTCAATACCATGTTTCCTCAAACAAAGGGAAAAAACATGCACTCTAAATCTAAGACTTATTTTACATTAGGGACAGCAACAAAAAGAATAAAAATAAAGCTTCTTTCAAAATCCTCAATGTTTATTTCTCTTCTTTACATATTGTTCCTCCTCTGAAAATGACTGTACTCTCTAAATGCAGGCTAAGTTCTTAGAAATGTAAGGATAGATACACAGCAAAGATCAAATTCATAGTTACTTATATCACACGTCAAATAAGTTTCAGAAATAAATGGTATTTTACACCCACACTCCACTGTACTTTAAAATCTGTATCAAGTATTTCACTGAAGAAATCCGATATTCAGATGCAAAGGGTTACAGCCTTCTTATGGAGAATAACTCTGCTTTCCAAAAGGGATTACCTTCAGAGAACTGAGCTCCACTCCTGAGCAGGGCTGCCAGCATTGCATTCTCTAAATGACACAGACAGAAACTTGCACACCTCTGGCGAAAGTTAGGTACATGGGCAAGGATCTGACTCGATTTACCAATTTATGTAATAATGGACCTAGTTACACGAAGTAGAGAGCACAGACACTTGACAAGCTACTGGTTCATAATTTCTTACTCCCACTCTGTTCCATTAATCATGTCAAAGGAATCCATAGGAGAGAGACATTCTAAAAGAAATGAGAAGCACCGGCTGGTAAGACTTCAATTCTAGCTCTCTAAAATTCTACCCGTCATGAAGGAAAGTAGTGCCTTTCATATAGGAACTCATTCTTATTGAATTCATTTTGCAGCATAGGACATAGTCCTGAAAGACAGGAGGGGTTTTAATGGGCCAGAACTGTAGGTCTATTTTAGGAGCTGTCAGCCATGAGTTTTTTGTTCTCAATAGGGAGCTTAGAAAGCTTATTAAGGTTTTTGACCAAAGACAGTTTTACAGCAGGAGTCTGCAAGCATTTTAAATAGATTCGGTACCACCAGATGAACTAGGGCTGTGGAATCAGCTTTTCCTTTGTCCAGAAACTAACCTCCCTCTCCTCTGCATGGCACTGCAAGTATAGGGTCCTGGCACTTGTACCCAGTTTAATGAGGTAGAACCAGTTTATTGTTTAGTGTATAGAAATGTACAGTATAATTGCCTTCCTAAGAATCTTCCAATGAAACTCCTAGATATGTGAATAACTCTAGATTGCCCAAAGAGGAATCTGACCCTAAATGACTAACACTTCTTGAAAGCAAATCAGATTGGTAAGGGAATGGTGAGGATTTTTACTCTGAGCCAGAGCAATTTCTTAGAGGGTTGAAGGTGTGGGAATAGGTGGGACAGAAGAAGAAACTGTCAGGAGTTCTCCTAGGAATGTTATCCTTGAATAGGAACACGCTGTACTTTCCCAAGAGACATGGAATTTGATCCTACAACATACTTAACATGAGAAAAAGGTGCCAAATGAGCTACACAATCAGGTCACAGTATTAGGTCTATCAGGCACATGATTCAGTCACAAACAACTGAACCTCGCTCACGTCTAAAAAAATTCACTTTGAACACTGCCAGGAACTTTTATCTTCTTTCCTAACATAAATTGGACTGCCGTTGCCACCAGTTAGGCTCGTACACGGGAAGCAAAAGGCCTTTTGCTGATTGAGGGATAGACTGTATGACCTTCACTCACATTTAATAGCACTTATTCACAAGGGAAGTCCCACAGAAGCCATTTCAAGGGAAAACAACACGGTGCGGAGGATGTCTCTTCTTTGACTCAGTTCACAGACATTACGGTTCATTCTTGTTGTAATGTCAAATTAAGCACATGACAAGATTAGCTTGGCCCATGACAACTAGTTATAGTCCATACTGTCAACCTAAAGAGCTCTTCCTTCAAGGCTTGATTCTGCACACTCTACCTTTGTACAAGAGGATATAAAACTCATACATGCAGACTGGAATATTATGTACAGAGCAGAAGTGGGCTATTCTGTACAAAAAGAGTAGAAGTGGTAAAGATGCAAGTATTCTTGCATGCTTACCCCCGAATGTAGAAAGTTGCAGGAGGGGACAGACCAAGAAGATCTAACTAAGAAAGCAGGGTGAGGTGCAGTGGAAGTTGTTTTAGAACCATAAAGTGGATTTTGAATTCATTTGAGATGGGTAAAGTGACTGGGTCTTACTAGCTGGAGAAATGAAAAAAAATTCACACTCTCTGAAGTTTGTAAAGTAAATATTTAGAAAAAAATATCATGACAAGAATTGATATAGGAATAAGTAAGGATTTCAGCAGAGGCAAAGTTGCAAATGTTGAAGTAACTGGCTAACTACAAAAAGAAAAAGAGTACTTGTGGCACCTTAGAGACTTTAAAGACTAAGGTGCCACAAGTACTCCTTTTCTTTTTGCGAATACAGATTAACACGGCTGTTACTCTGAAACCTGGCTAACTACACTTTTTCACAAGTTGAAGCGCAATGCATGGTCAATTATTTTCACATCACTCACTTCAATTCTTCTGGGTTTTTCATCTTATATACAATTATAAATGGGAAGGTTTCTAGGTTCTTATACATTTGAAAAAAGAAAAAAAATAAATTTTACAACCACCCTTGGATGCATAATCTTTAAGCAGGAACAGTTCCATTTCTTTCTACATTACTGTAAACCACCACCTTCTCCCCAAGTCATATTGCTTTATAAACACAAGTTTGACTAAACGGGAACTCTTGTTTTAAAATTTCAGCCTGTTTTTAGCCACTCTACAACTCTGATATTTATATCATTCTTCCTTCAGTAGGAAATGTCTCATTACCACCACTAACACAAGGGTAAATACACACCCTCAAAACACAGCTATTGTGTTCACTGAAGCTATACATAATAACTGGAATTTCATGCCCCTTTAAGATAGCAATCAAATTATTAAGAAATAGTCTAAGTTTTGCAATAGGTTGCATTTTGTACTTCAGCTTAATTTTACATCCAATTTGCTGCAAGGGAAACATCTCTAGGCCCTGGTTTGCACTAGGAGTTGAGGTCGAATTTCGCTGCGTTAAATCAATTTAACCCTGCACCCGTCCACATGACGAAGCCCTTTTTTCGACTTAAAGGGCTCTTAAAATCAGTTTTCTTACTCCACCCCCGACGAGGGGATTAGTGCTTAAATCGGCCTTGCCGGGTCGAATTTGGGGTACTGTGGACACAATTAGATGGTATTGGCCCCCGGGAGCTATCTCAGAGTGCTCCATTGTGACCGCTCTGGACAGCGCTCTCAACTCAGATGCACTGGCCAGGTAGACAGGAAAAGGCCCGCAAACTTTTGAATTTCCATTTCCTGTTTGGCCAGCATGGCAAGCTGCAGGTGACCATGCAGAGCTCATCAGCAGAGGTGACCATGATGGAGTCCCAGAATCGCAAAAGAGTTCCAGCATGGACCGAACGGGAGATACGGGATCTGATTGCTGTAGGGAAGAGGAATCTGTGCTATCAGAACTACGTTCCAGTTTTCGAAATGCCAAAACATTTGTCAAAATCTCCCAGGGCATGAAGGACAGAGGTCATAACAGGGACGCGAAGCAGTGCCGTGTGAAACTGAAGGAGCTGAGGCAAGCCTACCAGAAAACCAGAGAGGCGAACGGCCGCTCCGGGTCAGAGCCCAAAACATGCCGCTTCTATGATGAGCTGCATGCCATTTTAGGGGGGTTTAGCCACCACTACCCCAGCCGTGTTGTTTGACTCCTTCAAGGGAAATGGAGGCAACACGGAAGCAGGTTTTGGGGACGAGGAAGATGATGATGATGAGGTTGTAGATAGTTCACAGCAAGCAAGCGGAGAAACTGGTTTTCCCAACAGCCAGGAACTATTTCTCACCCTAGACCTGAAACCAGTACCCCCCAAACCCACCCAAGGCTGCCTCCCGGACCCACCAGGCGGAGAAGGGACCTCTGGTGAGTGTACCTTTTAAAATACTATACATAGTTTAAAAGCAAGCATGTTTAATGATTAATTTGCCCTGGCATTTGTGGCTCTCCTGGATATACTCCCAAAGCCTTTGCAAAAGGTTTCTGGGGAGGGCAGCCTTATTCCATCCACCATGGCAGGACACTTTACCACTCCTGGCCAGTAGCACATACTCAGGAATCATTGTAGAACAAAGCAGTGCAGTGTATGTTTGCTGGCGTTCAAATAACATCCGTTCTTTATCTCTCTGTGTTATCCTCAGGAGAGAGATATCATTCATGGTCACCTGGTTGAAATAGGGTGCTTTTCTTAAGGGGACATTCAGAGGTGCCCGTTCCTGCTGGGCTGTTTGCCTGTGGCTGAACAGAAATGTTCCCCGCTGTTAGCCATGGGGAGGGGGGAGGGGCTAGCCACGCGCTGGGGGGAGGCAAATGCGACCTTGGAACGAAAGCACATGTGCTATGTATGTAATGTTAACAGCAAGGTTTCCGTGAAAGAGTGTACCCATTGTTCCAGAAAATGTGTCTTTTTAAATACCACTGTCCCTTTTTTTTCCCTCAACCAGCTGCATATGTTTCAAGGATTACAGGATCTTCTCCTTCCCAGAGGCTAGCGAAGATCAGAAGGCGAAAAAAATGCACTCGCGATGAAATGTTCTCTGAGCTCATGCTGTCCTCCCACACTGACAGAGCACAGACGAATGCGTGCAGGAAGACAATGTCAGAGTGCAGGAAAGCACAAAATGACCGGGAGGAGAGGTGGCAGGCTGAAGAGAGTAAATTGCGGGCTGAAAGAGAGGGCTGAAGCTGAAAGGTGGCGGCAGCATGATGAGAGAAGGCAGGATTCAATGCTGAGGCTGCTGGAGGATCAAACTAATATGCTCCAGCGTATGGTTGAGCTGCAGGAAAGGCAGCAGGAGCACAGACCGCCTCTACAGCCCCTGTGTAACCAACCTCCCTCCTCCCCAAGTTCCATAGCCTCCTCACCCAGACGCCCAAGAACGCGGTGGGGGGGCCTCCGGCCACTCCACCCCAGAGGATTGCCCAAGCAACAGAAGACTGGCATTCAATAAGTTTTAAAGTTTTAAACTTTTAAAGTGCTGTGTGGCCTTGTCCTTCCCTCCTCCACCACCCCTCCTGGGCTACCTTGCTAGTTATCCCCCTATTTGTGTGATGAATTAATAAAGAATGCATGAATATGAAGCAACAATTACTTTATTGCCTCTGAAAGCAGTGATCGAAGGGAGGACGGGAGGGTGGTTAGCTTACAGGGAGGTACAGTGAACCAAGGGGCGGGGGGTTTCATCAAGGAGAAACAAACAGAACTTTCACACCGTAGCCCGGCCAGTCATGAAACTGGTTTTCGAAGCTTCTCTGATGCGCACCACGCCCTCCTGTGCTCTTCTAACCGCCCTGGTGTCTGGCTGTGTGTAACCAGCAGCCAGGCGATTTGCATCAACCTCCCACCCCGCCATAAACGTCTCCCCCTTACTCGCACAGATATTGTGGAGCGCACAGCAAGCAGTAATAACAGTGGGAATATTGGTTTAGCTGAGGTCTAACCGAGTCAGTAAACTGTGCCAGCGTGCTTTTAAACGTCCAAATGCACATTCTACCACCATTCTGCACTTGCTCAGTCTGTAGTTGAACAGCTCCTGACTACTGTCCAGGCTGCCTGTGTATGGCTTCATGAGCCATGGCATTAAGGGGTAGGCTAGGTCCCCAAGGATAACTATAAGCATTTCAACATCCCCAATGGTTATTTTCTGGTCTGGGAATAAAGCCCCTTGCTGCAGCTTTTGAAACAGACCAGAGTTCCTGAAGATGCGAGCATCATGTACGTATCCCGGCTATCCCACGTTGATGTTGGGGAAACGTTCCTTGTGATTCACCAGAGCTTGCAGCACTATTGAAAAGTACCCCTTGCGGTTTATGTACTCGCCGGCTTGGTGCTCCGGTGCCAAGATAGGGACATGGGTAATGTCTATGGCCCCACCACAGTTAGGGAATCCCACTGCAGCAAAGCCATCCACCGTGACCTGCACATTTCCCAGGGTCACTACCCTTGATATCAGCAGATCTTTGACTGCGTTGGCTACTTGCATCACAGCAGCCCCAACAGTAGATTTGCCCACTCCAAATTGATTCCTGACTGACCGGTAGCTGTCTGGCTTTGCAAGCTTCCACAGGGCTATTGCCACTTGTTTCTCAACCGTGAGGGCTGCTCTCATCTTGGTATTCTTGCGCCTCAGGGCAAGGGAAAGCAAGTCACAAAGTTCCATGAAAGTGCCCTTACGCATGCGAAAGTTTTGCAGCCACTGGGAATCATCCCAGACTTGCAACATTATGCGGTCCCACCAGTCTGTGCTTGTTTCCCGGGCCCAGAATCGGCGTTCCACCGCATGAGCCTGCCCCATTAGCACAATGATGCCCACATTGCCAGGGCCCGTGCTTTGAGAGAAGACTGTGTCCATGTCCTCATCACTCTCGTCACTGCGCTGAAGTCACCTACTCACCCAGTTTCGCTTTGCCAGGTTCTGGTGCTGCATATACTGCTGGATAATGCGTGTGGTGTTTAATGTGCTCCTAATTGCCACAGTGATCTGAGCGGGCTCCATGCTTGCCGTGGTATGGCCTCTGCACAGAAAAAAGGCGCGGAACGATTGTCTGCCATTGCCCTGATGGAGGGAGGGGCGACTGATGACACGGCTTACAGGGTTGGCTTACAGGGAATTAAAATCAACAAAGGGGGTGGCTTTGCGAGAAACTGAATGGCCCCCTCAAGGACAGAGCTCAAAACCTCAAGGATAGAACTCAAAACTGGGTTTAGCAGGCCGTTGATTTCACAGAGGGAGGGAGGGGTCAAGGAGAAAATGAATACAAAACAAACCTGGTCTATTTCTTGTTTTGAGCCACTTCATCTATCTTTATGCATCTTGCTGGCAGCAGACTGTGCAGTACGACCACTAGCCATCATCATCTCCTGGGTGCTCGGCAGAAGATGGTGCAGTATGACTACTGGCCATCGTCTTCTGCTAGCTGCAGATTAAACGACAGTGCACTGCCAGTAGGACTCAATCGCCACAAGACGAAACAAGGGAAACGACCTGGCTGAGTCACTCCCATGTTTGCCCAGGCGCCCGGTTAAAAGAGCACCCAGGACTACGTCGCCAACGGCTACCATAGAATCATAGAATATCAGGGTTCGATGGGACCTCAGGAGGTCATCTAGTCCAACCCCCTGCTCAAAGCAGGACCAATCCCCAATCAAATCATCCCAGCCAAGGCTTTGTCAAGCCTGACCTTAAAAACTTCCAAGGAAGGAGATTCTACCACCTCCCTAGGTAACGCATTCCAGTGTTTCACCACCCTCCTAGTGAAAAAGTTTTTCCTAATATCCAACCTAAACCTCCCCCACTGCAACTTGAGACCATTACTCCTTGTCCTGTCCTCTTCTACCACTGAGAACAGTCTAGAACCATCCTCTCTGGAACCACCTCTCAGGTAGTTGAAAGCAGCTATCAAATCCCCCCTTATTCTTCTCTTCTGCAGACTAAACAATCCCAGTTCCCTCAGCCTCTCCTCCTAAGTCATGTGTTCCAGACCCCTAATCATTTTTGTTGCCCTTCGCTGGACTCTCTCCAATTTATCCACATCCTTCTTGTAGTGCGGGGCCCAAAACTGGACACAGTACTCCAGATGAGGCCTCACCAATGTCGAATAGAGGGGAACGATCACGTCCCTCGATCTGCTCGCTATGCCCCTACTTATACATCCCAAAATGCCATTGGCCTTCTTGGCAACAAGGGCACACTGCTGACTCATATCCAGCTTCTCGTCCACTGTAACCCCTAGGTCCTTTTCCGCAGAACTGCTGCCTAGCCATTCGGTCCCTAGTCTGTAGCTGTGCATTGGGTTCTTCCGTCCTAAGTGCAGGACCCAGTACCAGTCATACTGCACTGTCTGCTGCCAAAAGGCAATAAACGGCTGCTGTGTAGCAATGCAGTACCACGTCTGCCAGCACCCAGGAGACATACGGTGACGGTTAGCTGAGTGGGCTCCATGCTTGCCATGGTATGGCGTCTGCACAAGTAACTCAAGAAACAAGGCACAAAATGATTGTCTGCCCTTGCTTTCATGGAGGGAGGGAGGGAGGGAACGGGGGCCTGACGATATGTACCTAGAACCACCCGTGACAATGTTTTAGCCCCATCAGGCACTGGGATTTCTACCCAGAATTCAAATGGGCGGCGGAGACTGTGGGAACTGTGGGATAGCTACCCACAGTGCAACGCTCTGGAAGTCGACGGTTGCCTCGGTACTGTGGACACACTCCGCCGACTACATGCACTTAGAGCATTTGTGTGGGGACACACACAATCGACTGTATAAAAACGCTTTCTACAAAACTGACTTCTATAAATTTGACCTAATTTCGTAGTGTAGACATACCCTACGAAAGCATGGAAAAGAACAGTTTTTCTACAACAGAAATTAGCTAGTGTCAGAGAAGAAAGCTTCTAGCACGTTAGAGACTAACAAATTTAAATGTCAGCCTTAAAGTGCATTTTTGAAATAGTATCAACTGATACTCAAAAGGTCTGAATCTCAACAAATAAATTTACTCTGCCGTCATGAAAAAATAAACTAGATGAAGTCAAAAGGTAATTCCAGATATAAATGGCAACATTTACATGCATAATGAGTCACAGGAGAGATACATAGATTAAATATCATACACATTTATAAGGGGGATACAAACTTTCATGCTTCAAGGCACACTCCAACCACTAATTGCCTGGGATGAGGAAGTAATTCTTGATGGGCAAATTACTCCACAACTGTTCACTATAGGGTTTCCTGCAATTCTGTCTGAAACATCTGGCACTAGCCACAGTTGGAGTCAGGGTTCTGGACTGATGTAGTTCAGCCTTTCCCATAGGTCCCTAAATAGCTAATATTTGTACTACAGTAGAGCATAAAAGCCACACTCAGTACCTCACTTGCCATGGTCTGGCAACTGCTGGTCAACTATAGACTTTTCCAATGGCAACTACTATGGGCTTTTGGCATGCAACAGTACACAGCAGATTTTTTTTCCACCTCACTGACAAAGAATCCACATCCAGACTTATGAAATGCTCACCCACCTTTGTAAAGTGCTTTCAGATCTGTGGATGTAAAGCACTGTAAGTGTTAAGTAGCACTAGTATTAAGAACAGCACATTAAATATGACACTACTATTATCGTATCTATGGCATTTTTCTGGCTAACTGCACCGTCATTATCCAAATCATAATTTGTATCATATCTCTGGGATACCTGAAGAACAAGGCACTTTATGGGAAGTTCTTTTTTAGCTGTAAATAATTTTTTAAACCCTCTTTCCTTGTGGAGATCAAAAGCTTACAGAGAGGCTTACGTTGTCTAGCTTAAATCTTGCAATTAGGAGGTTTTAGCTCTAGATTAATCAGAAGACAAAGCTACTCAAAGACTTGGAAAGACTATAGAAAATCATGATCTTGCACTAAAACATTAGTTGATACAGCACATATGGCTCCGTATGAAATTTACACAAGTGAGTAAGGACAGGGAATTATTCATCATGTCATCATTCACTGCACTTCAGGGAACTATGCAATTATGACTTAGCAAAATTTGGTGCCCTGTTTATAATGTAACAATTGCTACATTAGGTATGTTGCTCCTTCAAATGTGTTTTTTTTTTTTTTTTTTTGGGGGGGGGGGGGTTACATAGAGCTGAGCTCTGATTCATCCTAAATATAGATGCTGCCAACAATAAATACAGACACAGGATCCTTTTTGTCTTTTAACTGTACTTTCTGGCTGTGGGATTGCAAACCCTCTTCCCTTTTGATGTGATAGGATCTTTTAAAAAAAAAAAAAAAAAAAAAAAAAAAAAACAGATCCTGGATCTACCATTTATTGCTGACACTAATTCAAATTATCATTAGATTTCTGGTTATCGAGCCAAGAAATTGAAAGAAGACCAAAAATGACTTTGCTTTCAATGTAAAGATGTAGCCAATTCAACTGCAGATGCAAAACACAGCAATTTATTATGCGTCACTGTAAGAAAGAAGATATCTTCTGATGATGAATGCAATGTGCCTAGCACAAAGGGGTCCCTTCCTGGTTCATGACTTCTAGGCATTATGGTAATACAAATAACAAACAATAATAAGGATTAACTTTGAATAATATTCATTATATATTAGCAACTCAAAGTTAACAAATGACAGAAAAATGCTACTTCATATTCATGATGGGCTCGTCCCCATTTTTATTTTTGGATAATGTAGTTTAAGTTAAATCTATTAGAATTCATACACTGAAAGTGCAAATGGAGCTGTACTTCCACTATAGCATATGAACAAGACCTCCCAATAACTTCTGATGATCAAAGATATATAGATAATCTTGATATAGCAAGATCAAACTATGTTTGTCAAAGGAAGAATTTCTACTACTAGTAATGCCCCATGGCTTTTAATTATGATTCATCTGTCCCAAAGGAAAGAGACTGATACAAATGTATTTTCTACAGATGCCAATAAAATCTTTGATTGCATGCAATTTTTATTTGCTACTTAGGAAATATGGCTTTTGAAACCATTTTGGGGTTGCAGTTGCTTTCTAAGGTAAGCCTCATGGTCATCTTCATTAACAATACTGCACCCGATGAAGTGAGCTGTAGCTCACGAAAGCTTACGCTCAAATAAATTGGTTAGTCTCTAAGGTGCCACAAGTACTCCTTTTCTTTTTGCGAATACAGACTAACACGGCTGCTACACTGAAACCTGTCATTAACAATACTGTTTCCTTCTGTTAGAGCAGGAGGCAGAACACTCCAACAGAGACAAACACACACACTTGAGTTAGTTTAGGGCCAGACTACAATGCCCTTATTCATGAACAAGTACTTTATGCCACAAATAGTCCCACTGGAGTCACTGGGTGAAATCCTAGGCCCTATGGCAATCTGTAGGAATTTTGCCAATGACTTCAATGGAGCGAGGATTTCACCCAGTACCACTACTTGTGGAATAAGGTACTACATTCAATGTAAATACAGGTATCACAAGCTGGTCTTTGGTAATTAGCTTCCATGTACAGACTTTGCTGACGAGAAGCAAATTGGCAATAGTATAATAGGAAAGTTCTGTATTAGAGAGGACCCTTACAATGTAATACAAAACTCTAATACAGTATTTTCCTATTTTGAGGACCTCTGGTTATACTAATAGTTGGAATGTCCCATGATTTCTAACATGCTGAAATATCAAAAAAATCTACAAAAATGCAGTAACAGAGTTAAAACTGGTTAGAAAGATAAACAGTGATGGGGAGAGGATCATTAGGGTTTTGTCAGATGCCGTGCACTGGGGCCAGAACAAGAGACTCATTACAAAGTGTGTAATTTCAGTGTCGCTTGTTGACAAAATTGTAACTAATGTACTCCAGATGCCCATGACAAGGGTATCCATCTTAGAAACAATGTGGACAGAAAGACATTCTAAATTATTTGCTTTAATTGTATCCTAAAATTATTCATTTTTAAAAGCACAAGGGGCTATATCAAGTCTATCACAAAGACATTTATACCCTTGAGTCTGACTACTTGTCTACACCAAGATATTTTGGTAATTGGAGAGACTGTGGAGCCGAATAAATTACAGGAGATGTCATATTGCTAGCTGTAAGATCACATTGCCAGAAAACGGGAAAAACAAAACACCAGCTCCTCCTACCATGACACAAGGCCAGGCCTGCTGTCGCCAGAAAGCAGAGATCCTGGTACTTTTCACAATGTTCAGATGGATAAATCCTTTCATATTCATACAATTACAGGACAAAGTGTCATAATACACCCATGGTTGCGCAGGACGGACATAAATTACTGGAAACTTCTCTACTGTGAACCAAAAACCCACAGAGAGAAGGAACCAAAGCATCGTCCTCCTCTCCTTGTAATCCTGTCTGCATGAACAATGGGAGGAGAGGCTTCTGAAGGGCATGCATTTAGGCAGACAGGGAGCAGAGCTGAGGGATAGCAACTCTGTGGAAATATATATGAGTGGGCAGTTGCTGTAAGCCTCCACACCCATGCCTCTGAGGATACAGTGGTGAAGAGAGTCCATAAGGGGCACCAAAGACAGGGACCCAGGGAAATATCCCAACTTGCATAGATCTCCCCTAACAACATATCATAATTCATCAGGAACATACTTTGCGCCTGTGAAATCCTGTCATTACAGCTAGCATCATGTTCCCCTATACAGAGCCAGTCACTCCCCTTAGCTGTATCAGACTATAGATGCAATCCCCTTGACCCTCCTTAAAAATAATCAAATTTCATCACATTAAAATCTCCCTCTCCCTGACCACGGAAACAGTAATAACCTTTCATTGTATTGTGAATGATGGTGGGTAAACTTCAAAAATCCATTTTGGTATTTCATCAGCCTAGCAGTAAGCTAACAAGCAAATGTAATAGACTGTAAGACCCAGTAACTTCCTTTGGGACAAGATGAAATAAGTTTATTTGCTGAAGGAATTTTCTTTGGGTATACACAGCAAATATGTATATCTGCACCAAAGAAAGTCCTCATCCTCTCCAGCATACAACGAGCTACAATTTCAAACTTATACCCAGTTTCATCTTTTTTGTATATGAAGGGAATTTATGTGACAATCTTAATTCCTTCTAGTCCTGGAAATATGATTTCAGATTTATTTTTTCCATCCCACATACTTATTAAATCACAATCATCTTTCAAACTTATTACTCACAGTCCTTTTACACAAACAGAAAAACAGTAAGTCTACTGGAGGCACTGTGAAAAAGTATTTTAGTATTTCTAGGAGAATTGGTTTGCAAGCCTCTCCTTTCCCTCCACCCCCCAAATTAAAGCTTTAAGAGGACTGCAAATCAGTAATTTCGGGGGTGGGTAAGAAAGAAGGAATCAGTAGCCAAAGTACGATTACAAAGGAGACATACACACTTTGAAAATCTTAATCATAGTCTCAAATCATTTAAGGGTGTCAGGTGCGTGTTTTATTTATTTATTTTTATTAAATTGTCTCTTAACAAGCATTCATTTTCCTCCCATTCGCATGCATAAAAATGCCCAAATTTGGACTGAGTGAATGCTTGGAGAAAGCGATCCCCAAGTCTTTTCTCAATCCTCAAATATTTCAAAACCTAGTAAAATGCAGAACTAAAGAATAAATATTAATTTGTTGGGGTAGCCGATAATGTAGGGTACATAGAAATATATTCTCTACACTCCATTTTGGGTGGATTCTAGAATACTGCTGCACTCACGTTTTTTCCTCATATGCCCGAGTCCCATTAAGACTCAGTTGTGTGTCCCAGCAATATATATGAAGAACTGAAGCCACTACTTTTCCCTCTTCCTTTTGGCACCCACAGAATACTCAGTTTGCTATGTGGCTACCAGCCATTTCAAATAAAACATTATATCTGTGATATAAGTCAACAGAAAGGGACGCAAGAGAGTAAGAGATATTACTACAAAAATGTACAGTACTAAAATACTGTAAGTACATGAGCTTTGGAATTGAGAACATCAAATTTTCTTCAATCTGACCAAAATAATTTATTCAGGTCTTCTATTTGCTTTGAAAAACAAACTGATATTGATGTTGGCATCTGTATGGCACCCACTGATAAACTCCCAGAGGTCAGATAGAAGCAAGAAGAGACTCCGGGAAACTGAATGATAAGAAAACTTCATAGTTTAAATATATAGCTATAATAATCCTTCAGTTGCTCTTTTTTTTCCACCTCTCATGTTGAACTGTTTTTATTCACATATATGCACACAAAACTACTGGTGGACATATTTTAAGCAACTGGAAAATAAAACCCAAGCCATCCTTTACAACCTACACAACATAATATTGGAAGTCTGCCACTCACAACTTTTTTTTCTGTAATTCCTGCCATCCCTGAAGTTTCAGAAAATGGATTCCCTAAGCAACTGTATTGAGCTACTTAATCTAGACAGAGATTAATTTTTGCCCCATCAACCATACAGAGTACATGTATTTTATACTAGTGGTTCTCAACCAGGGTTACGCGTACCCCTGGGGGTACGCAGAGGTCTTCCGGGGGTACATCAACTCACCTAGGTATTTGCCTAGTTTTACAGCAGGCTACATAAAAAGCACTAGCCAATAGGTTTGCCAACTTTCCAATAGCACAAAACCAAACATCCCTGCCCCGCCCCTTGCCTGAGGCCCAGCCCCCACACACTCCATCTCCCCTCCCTCTGTCGCTCGCTTTCCCCCACCCTCACTCACATTCACTGGGCTGAGGCAGGAGGTTGGGGTGCGGGAGGGGGTGATGGCTCTGGCTGGGGGTGCGAACTCTGGGGTAGGGCCGGGGATTAGGGGTTTGAGGTGCAGGAGGATGCTCCAGGCTGGGGCCGAGGGGTTCGGAGTGCGGGAGGAGGATCAAGGCTGGGGCAGAGGGTTGGGGTGCAGGCTCTGGAGTGGGGCCAGAGACAAGGGGTTTGGGGTGCAGGGGAGGCTCAGGGATGGGGCAGCGGGTTGGAGTGCAGGAAGGGGTGCAAGGTGCGGGCTCCAGGAGAGAGTTTGGGTGTGGGAGGGGGCTCAGGGCTGGGGCAGAGGGGTGGGGTGTGGGAAGGGGTGAGGGCTCCAGCTGGGGGTGTGGGCTCTGGGGTGGGGCCAGGGATGAAGGTTTTGGGGTGCAGGAGGGAGCTCAGGGCTGAGGCAGGAGATTGGGGTGTGGACTCTGGGAGGGAGTCAGGGTGCTGGAGGGGGTTCCCACTTGGGGCAGGGGGTTGGGGTGCAGGAGCGGGTTTGGGATGTAGGCTCCAGCTGGGCAGCACTTACCTCAGGCAGCTGCCAGTCGGTGGTGCAGCGGGGCTAAGACAGGCTCCTTGCCTGCCCTAGCTCCGCGCAGGTCCTGGAAGCGGCCGGCACGTCCAGCTCCTCCTAAGTGGAGGGGCCAGGTGGTTCTGTGCGTTGCTCATGCCCGCATCTCCCACCCCCACAGCTCCCATTGGCCATGCTTCCCAGCCAATGGGAGCTGCGGAGCCGGCGCTGGCTGGAGGGGGCAGCGCAAGGAGCTTCCCTGATTGCCCCTCCGCCTAGGGGCCGCAGGGACATGCTGGCTGCTTCCGGGAGCTGCGCAGAGCCATGGCAGGCAGGGGCCAGCCTTAGCCCCGCTGTGCTGCCAACTATACTTTTAATGGCCTGGTCAGCAGTGCTGACCAGAGCCGCCAGGGTCCCTTTTCGACCAGGCGTTCTGGTTGAAAACCGGATGCCTGGCAACCCTATTAGCAAAGTAAGTACAAACTACAATTTCATACAGACAATGACTTGTTTATACTGCGCTATACACTGAAATGTAAGCACAATATTTATATTCCAATTGATTTATTTTATATGGTAAAAATGACAAAGTAAGCATTTTTTCAGTAACAGTGTGCTGTGACACTTCTGTATTTTTATGTGTGATTTTATAAGCAAGTTGTTTTTAAGTGAGGTGAAACTTGGGTGCATGCAAGACAAATCAGACTCCTGAAAGCAGTCTGCAAAGGTCGAGAGTCACGGTTTTATACTATATATTGCAGATAAAGGGTATTAAGTCGTCATTACAATCCAGGCTGAATGGATGATTATGTGACTTTGTTAGGTCAATATATCTGTCTCAATTATTCACTATCCTTCACTTCCTGTAAAGCAGTTTTCCTATGAAGAGTTAAAAAGAAAACACGAGAAGCCGAAGGGATAAACAATACCACTCTCCACTCCAGTGACGTCATGTGTGCATGTCAGTGGCGACCAAAACCTCAGCTTTTCCATCCCTGCTATGGTTCTGTATTGATTGAATTAATTATTAGATTAAGTGTACTAATGGGAGAAAAGCAGTACTACTGCCTCCTGTGTTGTAACAGCGAGAGCGATCGCACGGTCAGCTGTGGTCACAGATGTTGCACAGAATGAAGTCTCATCTGCCCTTTCACCCTCTCCCACAATTTGGCCGAGATCTGTAGAAACAGGATAGCTATTTTTTTAAATAGACACAAGTAGACCAGCTGTATCAATATACCTCAAAGTGTGGTAAAATGTTTTCGTGTATGTACTTCCCAGTAAGCATTTCTTTGAGGGAGAGAGGAATCCCAGAATGCATTAGTCAGAGGAACCAAGCATTCACTACATAGGGGAAAGAGAAAGAAGGATCTACAAATTCACATATTTAAGGGGACCTCAGGATGTATTTGGTCTAGGATGGGGGAAAGAGTCCAGAAGTTATTAGTTGGGGAACAGGGCAGAAGAGAGGAGAGGAGAAAGAGATTTTATTAAATGATGGTTGTAAGAGGGGAAAAAGGGAGGGGCTGTGTGTCAGAAATGATTTTATTGGGGTGGGAGAGGGCGCAGAACTGATTTAATTGTGATATTGTGGAGACTAAATTACTGTGCAGCTTAGGCTAGGCTAGCATTAATGTGTGTGTCCCGAAGTATTTGCTACAAATAACATAACTTGTTGCTAAAAGATAAGTTTTCACAGGGGTCATTGTGGACTAACTGAGAGGAAAATATTTTTATTTGAGTTATTTAAATTATTGCACTTTGCACACACTAATCCAGTGATTCTCAACCAAGGGTATGCATACTGCAGGGGGTACATCAACTCATCTAGATATTTGCCTAGTTTTACAACAGGCTACATAAAAAGCACTAGCAAAGTCAGTACCAACTAAAATTTCATACAAATAACTTGTTTATACTGCTCTTTACGCTATACAGTGAAATGTAAGTACAAAATTTATATTCCAATTGTTAATGTTATAATTATATGGTAAAAATGAGAAAGTAAGCAATTTTTCAGTAATAGTGTGTTGTGACACTTCTGTGTTTTTAATGTCTGATTTTGTAAGCAAGTAGTTTTTAGTTGAGGTAAAACTTGGGGGTATGCAAGACAAATCAAACTCTTGAAAGGGTACAGTAGTCTAGAAAGGTTGAGAGTCACTGCACAAAACTAGAATCAAACAATGCCAAACCATCTGGAAAAATTAGTTTAATGGAAGTGTTTTTCATGTACACACCAAAATTGAAGATGAAGAGTTTAGCATTTAGTTGTCAGCAGAAACATGAAATAGATAGTTATAGCTGTCAGCAACCTGGCTTTTACCTTCTCCTGGTTTACTACGGTGAGGAGAACGCAGCTGAAAACAGCAAAGGTGCTCAAGAGTGGCAGGCTCCCAAAACAATCAGAATTCAGTAGTTATGACTACAAACTCTGAACTGCATTCAACAACAATCATTGTTTACAAGAGGGGAAAAATACGGCCATTCTGCCTGCCAGTTAAAAAAGCAATTTGAGGAAGGAGTACAAAACCCAGAAGCCTCTTACAAGATTGGTCATTGCTCCCCTTGTATCATTCTATCTGAACCAAAAATGGCACTAGTCACTAGTTAAGACTTTTGTTATAAAACTAAGGAAAGGAAAAAATAAAAAGGGAATCTAGTTCTATGCAAATATTTTGAGGCACTATACTGTAGGGTGTTTTGGAAACGGTATCATAAAAAGCATCACTTCCATTAGGAACATAATAGCTCTTGGCATATCAGTTGCAATCTTCTACTGGCTTTGGTAGCATATTATTGAAAATACATCATTTGCCTTGAAATGAATACTGTCTGCACTAACAATTTTATTTTATTAGTCTAGACAGCCAGTAGTTTCTCTTCTACTTTTCCAAAACCAATGAAGAGGGAAGCAAAGGAAGCAGATTTTGTAACATCAGCATACTTCCCAACTTTCAGTCCAATGAGGGTGAAAAGTTAAATTCTGTGATCTGTAACAGTCTCACAGCAAAGGGCAGTTAGAGGGAATTAAAGTGTGTGAAAGAGCTCAATGAATGTCAAGCACAGCAAAGGTCATCCCGTAATACTAGCACAGTTTGTAACAATGCTAATCCATACAACGTGTTCACTATTTGTAAACTCAATTTGTCTTTTTCTATCATGCTACTTAATAATTAGTATTAAACTACATTCAGATGGTGTTAGCATCATAAAATCAAAACTGAAATTAAAATTTCAGTTTAAACTTTAGAAAGCACCCTTTTCCACCTATCTGCCTATTTCAGCACATATGGCACAAGGGAAAACACACTGTTGTGCGTATGTACTGCGGGAATCTCACACTGGGGCGAGTGACAGTATGATTTCCAATTTCAAAGAATATGTTTCAAAATAAAAGTAACTTGTAATTCAGATTAATAAAATAAAGCCGTTAAATTGCTCCCCAAACTATTTTTTAAAGTCATCAATTTTCTCCAATCTGAGCAAAGCAGGCACTGAAAAATAATTTATTCAAGTCTGCAAATTGCTTTGAAAAACAAACTGACATTGTTAAATAGTGTATCATTTTTTTTTCTCTCCATTTTCAGGTCCTTCCCAGGAGGACTGGCTGCAGGTAATTGGAGTGTGGCAAAAAAAGACACCCGCTTGTTTAAGTAAGTTTAGAACTTCAAACACAGTGCAATTTTACAAAGCAAAATTGGTATGGTGAACAACAGCAGAGCCCAAATAGATCCTAATCTTATTCCTCAACAGAACAAGTTGAATTATGTCTCTCCAAATCCTTCTGAATTGCTTACCACTGACCTTTATATTACATTTTAGAGATTTATACTTCCACACACCACCAAAGTATGAGTGCTTTATTTTCATAGATTATAAGGTCCAAAGGGACCACTGTGGTCATCCAGTTTGATCTCTTGTATAAAACTGGCCATAGGATCCCTGAAATAATTCCTGTTTGAACTAGAGCACATCTTTAAGAACAACATCCGATCTCAGTTTAAAAATTGTTCGTGATGGAGACTCCATCAAAACCCTTGGTAAATTGTTCCAATGGTTAAATACCCTCACTGTTAAAAGCGTGCCTAATTTCCAGCCTGAATATGTCTAGCGTCAACTTCCAGCCAGTGGATTTTGTTATATCTTTGTCTACTAGAGTGAAGAGCTCATTATCAAACTTTTTGTTCCTCATGTAGGTACTTGTAGACTGTGTGCAAACCATCCCTCAACTTTCTCTTTGTTAAACTAAATATGTTGAACTCCTTAGTCTATCACTTTAAGGCATATTTTCCAATTTTTAAACCATTCTTGAGTCTCTTCTCTCAAACCTCTCCAATTTACTAACATTCTTCTTGAATTGTGACACCAGAACTAGACACAACCTTCCAGCAGCAGTTGCATCAGTGCCAAATACTGAGGTAATATAATCTTCCTACTGTTTGAGATTCCCCCGTTTATACATCCAAGAATATCATTAGCCCTTTTGGCCAGCATCACACTGGGAGCTCATGTTCAGCTGATTATCTACCATGATCCCCAAGTCTTTTTCAGAGTCACTCTTTCCCAGGATAGAGTCCCTCATCCTGTAAACATGCCCTACATTCTTTGTTCCAAGATGAATAACTTAACATTTAGCTGTATTAAAACACATGCTGTTTGTTTGCACCCTGCTTACCAAATGACCTGTCCTTTTCATTATTTACCACTCCCTCAACTGTGTCATCTACAAAATGTATCAGTGATGATTTTATGTTTTCTTCCAGATCATTGATAAAAATGTTAATTAGCACAGGGCCAAGAGCCTCTCGATGATGATTCCCCATTTACAGTTGCATTTGGTGATCAGTCAGTTAGCCAGTTTTTAATCCATTTAATATTTGTCATGTTAATTTTGTTTCATTTTAGCTTTTTAAATCAAAATGAAGCAACAGACTCAATCACTCAGTATATGGCCCTTTCCACAACTAGGAAAAACCTTTAACAACACACCATGTTTTAATAGTTTTTGTGTAAATGGCAGGGACAGGTTTCCTAGCTGGTGTAAAGAGGCCCATAGAGCCTCTCTCTGCTCCTCACCTATGCCTCCTCACTCATTTTTTGCCTCCAAAGTTTGGATGCATGGGACATATAAATCTACTCTCACCACTGCTTACCTTTCCTGCATTTTCTCCTTCTTCTCAGGGTGGAGGAGAGAAGGGTGGTTGGAAGGAGTCCATGAGAGGAAGGATAATAAAACAACAAAAGAAATGCAGCCCGAAAGGGCAAATCCTGTCTACTTTAGTGCCTCAGTTGCATAGCTTCAGCTCTGTGGAAGTGTCTCTCATCTACAAAGATTATTCTGTGTCCCTCACTCCTCAGGTACAACCATTGTGACTTGTCTGCGTCATGGCAGCAATGAAGCAGAGCACCGCCCCATCCTTTAATCAATCCCTGTTTAAAGTGAGGAAATGGAATAAACCATGTTTTAAGTCCGCTCCTTAATATTTTATTGTAAATACCTTTGTTTTGAAACTGGAAGCTAACAAAAATGCTTTGAGGTTGTCCTAGTGGAAAGTGGATATGCTGTATTGTACAGACCGACACAAATTCAAAACACAAACTGTAAAAGGTTTGTGTCACGGAGCAACTGGCCCTTCAAGGTAAATCTGGGACTGACTTGCCCCTGACACCCCTCTGATGACCGACTGGGACCAGCTGGGAGCAATTGGGTGCTCCAGGGGTCTGGTTATTAGCCAATTAGCAACGGAGCACCTTAGCCCTATAAGAAGGCTGCCTGAGCAGTCCAGAAGGGGAAGAATAAAATCCCTCTGAAGGGGAGAGACTTGTAACTGAAGGGTAACCCGGAGAGAGGGAGAGGGAGGGAGAGAATAGGTTACCCAGAAGGCAAGGGGCTTGAAGTGGAGAAGAAGGGTTTGGAAAGAAGGCACCAGAAGCTTGTCCTAGGTGGAAGGAGTTCAGATGGAACTAGAGACTGTTTCTAAGAGTAAGGTTTACTCATTTTATTTTCTGTTATCAATAAATGAGGCATTCCTTAACGGAAAAAAGTCTGTTTTGGATTCATTTATACCTGGCGGACAGAAAACGGAAGCTGGATCCACCTGTGGTTCCTTACTCATACTCCAGTGGGTAATAAGAATGTGGGGCTAGGGTATCCATTTGCTTTTAAAGCTGGGCCTTTTTGTTGTTGTTGATTCTTTGAAAGAGAAAATGTAAAGAAAGATTTCTGCCTTTTTTCATTTTAGGATTTTCTCCTTGGTTTTTTTGTCTGATTTTGGAGCTTATAGACAATATATATTAGCTTTCACACCTTAAACGGAGGGGGTGAGGGTTATGAGTCTCTAATAAAGACTTCTCTCCAAAACACTAGTCACTGAAATTAAACAAAAAAATGTGGACAGTGATTAACAACCTTCCTCTCTGTTGCCCAACTTCCACTCTTAGTCCTTGTGATGTCATCATCTCACCAGTTCTCTAGTCACCACAGTCCTCCAAGCTAGAAAGGACTTGCTATTCTACCGTAAAAAAACAAGCATCTTTTTATGCAGGCTTTTTTATGCATTATAAAGCAGCAAAAAAGCACAAGCCCAACCTTTTTTTCTTTGCAGTTCACCTTTAAGAGCCGTAGTCTTAAAAATCAGTAGAGCATGGCAGCTCTTTCAAATGATAGAAGATTGGTAATGCCAGAGACCTAAGGAACAAGGGAAACTACAGGAAGAGAGGTAGAGTGATTTTCTGATAGAAGTATGCAAACATTGTTGTACAGATGAAATAATTCCCCCCAAAACACTTCGTCATACCGACGAGGAGACTTTAATGATGGCATTCCTAAGGGAGAACATGTTTCACAACCTATCAGATACCTCTATACAGTCAAAAATATTTTAATGAAATATAAGAGTGTCATGCACAACTATTTCATTAAACCCACATGCTAAGCCTTACAGGCTGATTTGATTGTTTCATACATGTGATAACTTAACTACAAAATTGCTCGCTATATGATAATGAGTCTCTCTAACTGATTAAACAAACTTTTCAGTGCTGCCTACTACCAACTTTTTATAATCAGATAATCTTTAAATTCACTATTAAAGTCAATCAAGGGATTTTAATGACTGAGCACACTACAGCAAGAAATGTAGCATATAGTGGCACAAAATATGAAGGTTTAAGGTATGAAGGTGTCTACTTCTTAAACATATAGAGATGCAAGATAAATAGCACCAGAGCTCGTGCATCAGAAGAAATCTGTTGAAGTCAGCGAATGGTTTCCAAACGATATACTAAAGTGTTAACTTAATCATGTTTCCTCACCGGAAGTCACGGTACCTATGGTTTCCAACATCAGTTAGCAGGTAGATCATCATCATGCCAACTCTGCCCATTTTAAAAATAGAATGTTGATAGTCCCCCTCCCTTCCTACAAAAGGAAACCCAGACAAAACAATTTCCAGTGCATTTCAGTAGAGTTAGTAGATGTGTCCTTATTTTTAAACCCCAGCAGCACTTATAGATTTCCAGTTGCAGCCAGTAGGCAGACATTTTTTTCTTATTTAAATAAGTATTTTTGACTGTAGTTTCAGGCTAAAATACTACCTCAGTAGATATATTCCTTCATTTCTCAGTAGTTAAGTTAATAAAAATAATTCAAACCACGATTTTGAAAATAAAGATGCAAGCAAAATCATTTCAAAATGACAACAAAAAGTATTAAAAAATCAGTTATAGCTGATAACCAAAGACAATGTCAAAAACCGAGTGGAAAAGAAGAATTTATCTTTTGCAGTTTGTTGTTTTTGGAATCTCACATATACTCTGTAGTTAAGCTACTTTATACTTTCCCTCCATACACATAACTGAACAACTCCTGAGCCTGCAGTAACATGTGGCAAATTCTACTGAGACTCTCTCTCAAAACAAAATCCCACTAGTCTCTGACATTAACACTTCAGCAATGTGAAGGGGCGGGGGAAGGGAAGAAGAGGAGAATTCATATAACTGTATTTACTATTATTCAGTTGGAAAAGGTTTTCTGCCAGGGTGGATTAAACAACATGTCATCTGCACAGCCTTAACATAATATCACAGTCAGACTACTTTATAATATGAAGAGTTCCTCGTCTGAGAGTTGTAGCCAGAACTGACTCTGGAATGTGAGGTAACTATGCTTGACCCAACTAATTTAATTCTAATGGTCTAAAAGACTTCCTCCCATATACAACACTGTCTCCAAGGGTACAGTGGAATGCTCCCTCCAGTGTCATTTTGGGTCTGCTCCTGTTCCCATACAATTCTATGGTGCAGGATTGAGCCCTTTGCTAAGCTGTTAAAAAGCAAGCCCTTATTTTATGCATAACAATAGATAATCAAGCATGAAGGAGGATTATCAATTTATTAGTAACACAGCAAATATGCTAAGACACAAACTGTCCATTTCCCCCATTAAAAAGCTAAATAACATGATGAGAAAAGAGACTCTGCAGTGTAAAATACTGGTTATAAACACTGTTTACTGAACTTTGAGTTGCAATTAGGTGAGTAAGTTTGATTAAACTGATTGATGGATTATTAGACTGTTCTAAACAATCCATGCCACCAACAAAAAAAATAATAATCCAGACAACAATTCAAGAAACAGTACTGCATGTTATGGCTTTGAAAGAAACAAAAGTGCTACTGACAAAACGTCACACAAATCATAAAAGTTTCAATTTCTACTACCGTGATCTCTGCAATTCTTAGATTTATATCCCAATCTCCTTTACGGTAAAGTCAAAATAAATGGTTGAGATTGACAGATGGTGAGAACAAGTAACAGATGTCCATCATTAATGTGCAATGCACATCCAGTTTATATTTTGATGAGTAATCCTTAGAAATAAAATACTAATTTTATTTCACTTTAGAGCTGTCGAATACATAAAATTATATCAAAATCTAAATTTTTCCATGAAGCCCTTCTGTAACACATTCAGGGATGAAGCTTACATCACAGAATAATTAAAATAGTTCATCACCTTGCCATTATGAACAGAAGTTCCAACTGAAATAAAAATGCAATAATGTCAACTATTTAATTCTATCAGGGCTAAAAGCAAAGCTTTACATTCATTTTCACTTCTATTTGAGGAAACATTATTTAAAATATATAAATAAATTTAAACAGAACAATAAAAAAGCTCTACACTACAATAAAATTAACACTGAACAAAAAGGGTTTAGTTATTATGAATTTTGTAGTTTACCACATATCAGCAATAAACTGAAGCACAGCTTCTGACTAATCTGATTTTTGGTAAATGTCTATCTTAATTACTCATCTACATTCATTCTCCTCTCTGACCTCACTGAAGTGTTAGTACAGGGATCATTACAGGTTTATTCATTTTTATACTCTCTACATAAACCAGTTACTCATATTTATATGAAAAATGGTAGATACTGTATCTGACCAGCATATAAATCCAGTTCAGAGAAGAGATTAATATTAAAGGGGAAAAACCCTCAGCTGGGCTGAGTATACAGTTAATCATTGGGAACCAGTTCCATTGCGCAAACAAGAAGTTTCAAATTAGAGTATCTATAATCTTCATGATAATGAGATAAGCCATGTTTTGTCCGCACACAGTAATAACTTAGAAAGCCTTATACTCAACTGCTGGTTCTTTTCTAAGCAGGATTTGATGGACTCTCCAATCCAAGAGCATAGCACTTTGTACTGTATTCAGATAAGGAACAGAAGGAAGAGTGTAGAACTGGCATGAAACTTTTAATGTATTGTATATCATGCCTTTTAACAATGGGGTAATATTAATTTTCATTCTACTGTGGACCACTTTGTGTACAACCCTGGTTTTCAACATTGAAGCTGAGAAGAATATACTGATGCCAAAGGGTCAACAAAAGGCAATCTTAATTAAAATAAAAGTTGTGTTACTGTTAAGATTCTAACTTTTTAAAAGAACATTTAGGACCTGATTTTCAGAATCCATAGTTTTAGACCGCGGGTTCTCAAACTGGGGGGTCAGGACCCATGGGGGGGTTCGCAAGGTTATTAAATGTCACTCTCTACCCCCAAAACTCCACTTCACCTCCAGCATTTATAATAGTGTTAAATATAAAAAAAAGTTTTTAATTTATAAGGGGTGGGGGTCGCACTCAGAGGCTTGCTGTGTGAAAGAGATCACCAATACAAAACTTTGAGAACCACTGTTTTAGACGGATTCCTAGTACCTAATGTGTTGGTGCAATCTGTCTGTTCCACATCTTAAGGAAATCAACTGTACCTGCAAAACTGCTTGTGAAAAAACAGGAGGCAGAGTTAAGGTCTCAGTCAAATATCAGACTCTTAAAAACTCAGGGCTGATTTTTGAGTTACCCTTCCATTAAATGGAAAAATAATATGTGAACATGATGTTTCTACTAAGTTATCCAATGTGAACTTTTGCCTCTGAATTGGCAGTCGCTTGGAGAGCCTACGTCCTCGCACTTGTATAGGTCTGAAGATCTCTTTCTTCCTTGAATGTGCAGAGAATTTACAGGGCGACCTTCCATTAGCTTTAACGAGATGCAATGAAAGATTCCTTGAGTGTTGTAAGCAATACTTGTGCTTCTCAGGGATATATTTAAAGTTCTGAGTTGCAGAACTGAGGATTATGTATAGCTCGACTTATAGTTGGGAGATGATTTACACCAAGTGAGTAGAGAGGTGTTCTTCACTAAGGTGCCAGATCTTCATTGTTGGATTGAAAATGAGCCCAAATATGCCCAACCCATACTTTCACAGCGTTGGGAAAGAAAGGGGAGAAAACAGGTGTGTTTCCTATTAAAGTTGTAGCACCAATTTCAAGTTTACAGCATGTCTACAAATCATCTAATTGTGCACAGGCAGAATAGCCGCCCAGGCAGTCTTTCAGTGCAAGACATTTTTTATACAATACTGGACAAGTTTAGATATGCCACTTCTGAGCTGCCTCTTCACAGGTATTCCCGGAAAAACATTAGATACAATAATCCAGTTTTAGAAGATAACATGAGCAGTCCATCTAAAGCTGTTTCAAATTATTTCTTTAAACAAGATTCAGTTCAGTAGAAGTTTCCTTCTAGAAGTTACCCCAAGGCAAGAGAGTAATATTCTATCCTAGACAAATATCCCTAATCTGGAAAGCTATTGATTCGGAGTTCTGACAATTGTAACACGCTTTTCTTCCTATGAAGGCAACAGTACACAGAACTTGAAAGAGATGTTATACTGAGTTTTTGCAAGAAAAATAATAGTTTTATCAGTAGTATGGTCTTGCGATTAACACACTGAACTGGAACTCTGAACACTGAACGTGGCCTTGGGAAAGTCTCTTCATATCTGTGCCTCAATTTCCCCATACATGAAATGGAATAGCTATTACTCCTTCCTTTCTCCTATCCATTATCTGAGTTGTCTACTTAGATCATAAGCTCTTTGGGACAGGCAACTTCTTCTGATATATGCTTGTTCAATACCGAGTCCAACAATGCCTGGATCAACTAGAAAGTACTGTAATACAAATAAACAACATTCATCCTGAGAATTATAGTGCATATTATTTAAATATAGAATGTTCTCCCTAGCTTTTCCCTTTAAAAAGTCACCAAGTACAGTTCTATTTTTATATCTTGTCCTCTAATTAGTACAAAGACAAGATAATATCTTTTATTGGACCAAAATCCGTTGGTGAAAGAGACAAGCTTTCACCCACCTTGTCCCTCTAATATCCTGGGACCAACATGGCTACAACACTGCCACAAACAACTTTACTAAGTATGTCAAGAGCCATTTCTAAGTCATGTTGGACTGATACATTACGTTTACCGAAATACATGTATGGAGAAGCAAACACAAGTTTGAAAACCAAAACCTTCTCACCTCCGTGATATTAGGTGTGAAGTTTTTTATGCTAACTAGGACAGAGCTCTATCACGAAAAGTGCCTTACAAATTTAAAGAACATATTACTGCCCTTGAACAGAAACCTGCTCGTTTGCCAAATCTGAAAGCATTCTAAGAGACAAGGATGCACCAAGACTACGCCTGCATCCTCACCATCTGCATAAGATTAGACAACATAAATACAGCCATACTGATTCTTTTTCTTCCTCCCCATCTGTATGTGCTAGCTTCTCTCTATTTTACTTTAGGTGGAGGTGAGAAACTCTTCTGTAAGAAATTCCACTCTTCCTTACAGTTGTGCACTGTTAATTAGTGGCTAACAGTGGTTAACACATTAACTTATTATGACATACATAGGTCGTTGTCCAACTTCACTTGTCCAATGGAAAGTGATAACCTAGAGTAATTGTTTACTGATACTTTCTCCATTGTTGTACAATACATTGAGACTTTCCTTGTTTCATTGACTGTCACCTCTCCTTTTGAGATACTAAAATTCAAATAGCCAATTCGCAATAAACTAAAAGATAGGCAGAGTTGTGTATAGAAGAGAGAGGGGTGTGCATTCAAAATGACCTATGGAATATATTGACAAAACCCTTCTGTCAGATCCACACCTGAAATGGCACTTTCCCTTCACTTCCAAGTAGAATATCTGAGACATGGCAGTCAGGCCAATACTTAATGTTTCTTCAGTTTGATCCAGCTAATAGTGAAATCAATGGGAGATGTGCCACTGGTATCGGAATTGGATCTCTTGTAAGATAGATATGCTAAAATCTACTCAAAAGTAAATCTTGCTTTCTAAGGGCCTGATCTGAATTTCATTTAAGCCAATGAAGGTTTTCTGATTAACTTCAGCAGGCTTTTGATCAAGCTCAAAAATCTGTTCCTGCAGTTGGAACCTCTGAGAGCAAATCCCTGCACAAGTATGGAGCACAAATGAAGTTCGAAATGAGATTGTTGCATACTTAGCTACAATGTATGTTCATAAGAATGGAAAAGGGACAGCCATATTGCAAACTCTTCAGCACAGGACCTTAAAGAGTTCCTAGCACAGGAGGACTCCAATCCTGACTAGAGCCTCTGGGCACTATTATAATAAACATATCTGAAAACTCTTTAACTTACTGTGTTGCCCAGAAGCCCCAGCAATTACAAAAAGCCTTAAATGTCTCTTCACCCAAGTTACTTATGCTATGAAAATGGGTTCCATAGAAGATCCTGCACAGATAGATAAAAATGGGACTAATTACTTACCTCCCTCACAGGAGTGGTGAGAGGTTAGGGCTTGCTAGACAAGATTTGGAAGGCACTTTAAAGATATATAGCACTGTATAAGTCCTAATTATTATTACTCATCCATGTACTCAGTTGTGGAGAAAAAAACCCTGTGCTGATTTGTTACCTCAGAACTGCAACCAGTTTCAGAGCTGCTTTGTAGCGCGCTTTAAAATAGATTCTTATCAGCAAGGCACTTGGAACCATTCACTGGTTATCTTTACCCCAACTTCAGATGGTTGCGAAGTCCTGTTGCGAAGGAAAAAAGCACATCTCCAAAATCGATCTCTTCCTTTCCATCACGACTGCCAAAATCATGTCTTCATAACCTCTCACCTTGGCTGAGAGACCCTCTTCCTTTCCCTGGCTTTCCTGTCACCCACCTCACTGTTTCTTCCAGGGCATGGAACTTCGACAATGGTAAATTAATGTTGCACTCAGGTTCTGACCATTCCACACTCCGTTTTTATAAGCCCACTTCATTGGTTCCACATCACTTAAACATGTATACATGCTTAAGTTTATATATTGAGAATAATCTTGCTGAAGTCAATGGAGTACTCCAAGTGTGTAAAGGTAAGCACATGCTTAAGCCTTTGCAGCATCAGGGCCTTACACTGCAAACTAGCTGGGGAAGATACCTGTCTTGTTTATGTTTACAATGTTGTTAGCATCCATTTGGGCGTTATTAAAAAAACCAAACATTAATATACCCATTTGTACCAGGAATGCTTGTTTATCACATAAACAAAAAAATGAGACAACACTGTTTGAAAAACGATTATACTTTTTTCATCAGTGTAAACAGAATTGTGCATCTTCAAAACAGCAAACCAAACCCCCAAAACCTACTTTTAAGATCATTTGTCTCTTACTGTCACTCTTGTCTTACTTTAAGACATTCTTATTTGTAAACAGTATTTGCAGAAAGACTGCACATGTGGCAGAGAAAAGAAGCAGGCAGGATAAAATACAAAAGCCTTACATGAAAGATAAATGGATGGGTAGACTTGCTAGCCATTCAGTGACAACACACTGTATTGCAACTGAACTACCAAACAAATCACTGTAAAAACAGCGTTAGTTTTTCTCCCATCAGTTGTTCTTATATAACAGTGGTTTTCAACCTGGGGTCTGCTGACTATGTCTAAGATTTCCAAAGGGGTCCACACCTCCATTTCAAATTTTTTAGGCATCTGCAAATGAAAAAAGGTCGAACCACTGTTACAAAAGAATATTACTGTTTAAACTGTTCTCTTATCTAAGATTTGGTGTTTATTTCTAGCTTGCTTATTTCTCAATTCCAGCTCCAGCTTCTTACAGAAGCCTCTTTAAACATATCCATTGTTTTCCAACCCAAAGATTTGTACAGAGAGGGAATAATATGACAGGCCTGATCCTGACATGGTGTTGAGCATGAAACTGGGGGTGCTTAGCCCCACCTTGTAGGATCAGATATTATATTAACTGAAATCTTTAACTTTCAAGTACTCATGTATTCAATGATAGCTTTTCCTCAGAACATTCCAACACCAGCAGAAAGTTTGGCATAATTGTATGGCATTGACCCACTTATACTGTACAATCACAATACATGCCATTTCAGGGATTTGGGAACTCATCATTGTTACCATCCTGGCTAGTTCTATAAAGAAGGACTTTTATATTTACTTTTCAGAATGTACACCCCAAGAAGGTGCCTAGACATAGATAATCTGCAGTCATCTTTATATCCCCAGTCTTCATGCCCTACATTTAATTTAGAGCCTGCCTACAAAAAACTGGTTCCCCAATACACAGGTGGGGTACAGAGAAGCACCTGATGGCTCCCTATGAAGTCACTGCCTTTGTTGTTTGAAACATGCCATTTTTAAAGAGAACGGCACAGTCTACAATATGAGAGAGATTATCCTGGGGTTTGCTGAGGTGTTGATCATACAGAGATAAAAAGCCAATGAAACCTACACTATTTCTCATCACAGGCCATTAGATTTACTCTTGATTTCTATCCCTCACCCGTCAAAAATGTGGATAGAGTTTAAGCAAGAATCTTCTCTTAAATAAGAAGTTTTTAACTTTTAGTGCCTTAAAATAAACCCTTCAGTTGTTCAGCTCTTACTGCAAATACACAGCAATTCCTCTGCTCCAGCTATGTACACTTACTGTTTTGAGAACCCTGAAGTCTAGTTTAACCCAGAGGTCTTTGGACAGGAAGTAATGGAAAAACAGCAATAATAATAAAACCACTTGCTTCATGTGGTGCTAGGCTCCCTCCTCCCAGCATTCTTCTCATGCGACACAGAATTTCCACAATCATTTCAGAAATTGGAAACAGACAGGGGCCTGCTATGTAGTCTCGAACACAGACAACTGGAGTGACTAATATGCACTGAGTTTTCCTATGCACAATAAGTTCTTTCTTTGCTGGAGTTTTCATTCACAAACTTAAGAATGTGCGGCCAGAATGACTAACACCAAAAGGAGCCTCATGCAAAACAAACAGGCGCGCACACACACACACACACACCCTGAAAATCCTGGTGAAACTAAAGAAAAATGTTCCTTACAGCAGAATAGCTTGTAAATATTCTCTATCACCCTCCCACACAGCCCAACCCTGGATCTTCCTCAGGAGGCAAGCTTGGAAGTCTCACTACTCCACAAACCACCGACTTGCACCCAGGCAGTTTGCTCGGTTTCTCCAGGGGGCTGCCTGTCCCCCGCCCCGCCCCCCAAGAGTGGCAAGCCTATCCATCTAGCCCGACACTTCCCCCTAAAACCAGAACTGGAGACAGAAAAAGCAAAGTCCTGCTACATGGCACTGGTCTACACATCTTCAAGGCACCATACACGCATAATTAAGAGTCATTATAATAATTAGAGAGGGGGGCCAGAGGAAAACCCATAAGCAAACACCCTCCCAAAGTCTGGGAAAGTTCAAGACCCAGATCCAAACTTCGCACCTGGAGTTCCTCTCTCATAACAAAGGGGGAGGGAAAAAACAAACCCCCAACAAACCCCAAGCCCACGCAGACTTACCCGCCGGTCTAGAGCCCCAAGCCCAGCGTGCAGGGGGGTGATGGAGACGAGGACCCTGAGCCTTCACCCTCCCCGCGCAGCGGCGCTGGCTGGAGTCTGCAGAAGAGCCCGGGGAGGGAGGCAAAGGGGAGCAGCAGCAGCATCTCCTCCAGCCCAGGCACCCCCGCTCCTGCCCGGCAAGGAGACGGCAGACAGCGCCGCCCGCTCGCCTCGCTGCAGCTCCCCGGCTCTGCCCTGTGGCCGCAGCCGAGACCCCGCGGCCAAGCCCCGCTGCCGCGGGACACCCCCGCCTGCCCCGCCCGGGCTGGTGCGCCTGCGAGGCGAGCCTAGTAGGGCTCCGGCGCTGCAACCATTGTAACGAGCGGCGGAGAGGCGGCCTCCCCCGCCGGCCTCTCGGTCCCTCCCTCCGGCCTCCGCACACGCCCCGCTCGCAGCGGAGCAGCCGCTGAGACTGGCTGGGCTGGGCTGGGCTCACCCCCTCCTCCCTCTCCCAGCCCGCTCCGTGCTGGGGCCCTGGCAGGTCTCGGCTGTCTGGTTACTAAGCCAACCTCCAGGCCTGGAGCTGCGCTGCCTGCCCCACAGGCAGGGAGGGAAGGTGCGGGGGGGCGCCCTCCCTTCCTCCCCCAGGCACCCCCTTGCCACCTGGGGGGAGAGAAGAAGCAGACACCCGGCTGAGGGAGGGCAGGGAGAGAGGATCCTTGCCTGGAGCCCCAGCCCGTAGAGGAGGAGGATTCCCAGGAACCCCGTCCTCCTGAGTGGGGGAAGTAGCCAAGATCTGCCACCGAACCCCATCCTTGGGGGGCTCGTGGGGGAGCGAAGGAGATGCCCCCCCCCCCAACCTATGCTCCCACAGTAAACCCTGTCCAGGGATACCGTCCCTTTAGCAGAAGTGGAAGGAAAAGGAACCCCCTGAGCTGGGAACCTCATAATTCTAAGGTGGGGCGGAAGGGAGGGAGAGGACCCAAGAGTTGGGTGAGGGAGCCTGTAACTTGAGGACAGGAGTATAGCTGGGCAGAAGGACCAGGCTATCCCTACCACGGAGGTCTAAGCTCCCAGCTGAGCGGCCACATTCTGCCACTGAGATCGGAGAAATCACACTACCATACCTCTCTGTTACCCAGTGTCCCATTTGCCACTTTTTAATAGGAGAGGGCAGTCTGATATTTATTTTTCATGCCTCCTCTTGTCCCATCCTCTTTGAGGGATGGCCTGTTTCCTTGAGGGTGGCTGGCTGCTGTTTTCTCCACGTTGTTTTCAGGGTTGTAGGACAGCAAGGTCTCCCCAGCTCCGCTTTGTTTTCCTACAGTATCAGAAACTAGAATCCATACGGGTCTATTTTACTGCACACGTAGTTAAGGTTGTGTGACACAGTTCGTTATAAGACCTCTATTTTCATTTGCTTATAAGTTTGCCAAACTTTAACTGTTCAGGTTGGAAATTTCCTTGCTGAGGGCAAGATTAGAGAAAAATATGTTGTTTTCCCAATTTTAAAGTAACTATTTCAACTGATTCGTTGAGAAGCTCTAGCATCTCCAAGCTTTGAAGCAGGTACTTGAAATTTGGCAGGGCATTGTCCTCATGACAGGAACATGCCTTTTGCTGTTCCTTTGAAAATCTGCCCAAACTTCAAGTTAAAGCCCCAGAACGATTTCAAGCCACACGTGCTCCATACTGACTTGTCGGAGTTTGGCAGCAAAATTATCTGAACATTCTGTTAGCACTGAGCATGCTCCATTCTTGCACAGATCCTACATGCCAACCAGAATGCACATGCACAGAGCAACTGAGCATGCTCCAGGCCGCAGCTGTACATGTGCAGCAGCAGGACTTCCATCCAGTTGCTCATTTTGGCAGCTGGGGGCCACTTGACAGCATGCAAGAAAAGAAGAATGCAATCTGGAAGCCTGGGAAGAGGGGTGAGGTATGGGGGTTTCAGAGTGGAGATCCAGAGCATGCAGTGTGCTGCTTGCGGACCAGGTGCCAGCCAGCTCATGCCAAGGCCCCTGGGCCTCACTGAACACTGACAAATGCATAACTGGAAACCAGTCTGGTCACCTGTGTGTTAGTATTGTTAAAACAGATATTAGAGTTACAAGAATGCATTTCGTGTTTAGACTTCATGAAGTGACTGTAGGATGCTACATGTGTTAATCTTACTTATAATATCTGTATCCCATCTTACAAGGTCATATTGAAATGTGCTCTGTTACTTTAAAAGTATTTGCTAAAACTGTAAAACCCCACAGTCAGGAGAGAAGCAATGCCAAGTGTGAAATACTAGTTTACCACAAGTGGTATCATCTCCTCTCCAACCAAAGAAGGCCTATAGACACCGGACAAACCATTGTGGAACATCAGTGGACAAAAGACTTTATAGATTGCTTCCTCCATGAAGAGGCTATGTGCACAGGCCCTTGTCCCACCACAGCTTGAATGCTGCAGGAAGGGCATAAAAAACCCTGTCAAGGAGGAATTGTTATCACTATGCAGCTTGGAATTGGAGAGGGCAATATTTGTAAGCATAAGCAAGGGATCCCTGAGTTGCTTAGTCCTAACTTACATATAGAGCTTGCATATTACAGGAGCGTCTATTACCTTTTGAAACCTAAGTCTGTAACGTGTGTGTGTGTGTGTGTGTGTAGGTTTACCTGCTTGAATGTTGTAAATAACTCACTTGTTTCTTTTTCTTAGTTAATCTTTAGTAGGTTTATTACAGGATTAGCTACAAGTGTTGTCTTTGGTTTGAGATGTAAAGTACAACTGAATGGGATATGTGACTGGTCCATTGGGACTGGGAGTAACCTGAATATTGTTGTGATTTTTGGTGTAAGGGACCATCTATCACAAAGGCAGGGTTGCGTGGGTGGCAGGATAGACCAGAGTGCCCAAGGCTCTGACTGTGACTTCATGTTAAGATTGTTTTAGTGCTTGAGCAGTTCACACTTGATACTTGGTTGGTGAAATCTAATTATAGAACACACAACCAGTTTGGAGTTTGTGTCCTGGTTTGTAACAGTCTGCCCTCAGGTTGGCACCCATGTTCGTGAGCCTCTCCAGTCAACGTGATGGGGCACAAAATCAAGAACTTGGAGCAGGAGCAGAGAGGAGCGGAAGGTGGGCAGGGATGGGAGAGGGGCAAGGGCAGGAACTGGGGTGGGGAAGATAGGTGCTTATGGGGTTGGGAGATTGGAATGAGGGATGCCTGAAGATGGGGCAGAAGGGTCTGTGCTCACCAGACTCACTCCCCACCAGAACCTGAAACTCCTAAATCTCTGTTTTTCTTTGCTGTCTAGCAAATAGCTGTGAAAGCCACTGTAAAAATGTGTTTCATTCCCTTGTTGTCTCGCTGGTCCACATATAGAATGATAACTACTGCTGATGCTGTTGCACAGACAACTTAATTCTCGCACTTCCTAGCTTTTGAGTATTTGACTTTGCAACCTTAACTTTTAAAGCAGTTTTTTAATGTAATATTGTATGGGCTCGCGGTCATTGTTAACTATTTAGAAATAAATGAGTATGATGTCTAGAGTGTCAAGGGAGTACAGCCTGGGAAGGGGGCATTAATCCCCACCCAAAGTGGGGATTTTAAGGAGGGCCTTTGTTTGATTTTTGCTAAAAGTAGCTGAACAACAATTAAACCAGAGATTCAAAATATTATACAAAACAAGCTTTCTACAAAAACAAAAACCCTTAAGCCAAAATTTCCAAAACTGGCCAGCTGAAGTCTAGTGAGAATAAAGGCTCCTTTCTCCTCCTCCCCACAATGTCTGCCACTTAGATGAATTTTCAGAAAGGGGGCTTTTTTTCCCCCTCTGTCCTGAATAAGAGCTCTGCTGTGTGAGTTATTTCCCACTCCCACTCTTGCTAGGATACTAGGTCCTCCTCTGAGGGATGGGGTGCCTGTGATGGCTCTCTTTTTTCAAGAAAACATGAGCTGACAGGAGCGAGGAAAGATGAGTGGATTAGAAAACTTCCATTTGTTTAAAAGGGACAATGTCAACGCAAATCTGATCCAAAATTTAAAGGTTTTGTAAAAATAAACTTTTACCCAAGGAAAGGCCAATATTTTTTTAAAGCATTCCCATGAGAACAGTAGTTTTATAACATGTAAACATGCTTTTGCAATAATTGTAGCTTTAAGAACAAGAGTGAAATGGACTTTATTTTCATTGTCCATGTTGAGAGAAATACAAAAAGGAAATAAGTGGCATAAATAATTAGGATTTAAAAAAAATGTTTCAGTTTCAGTATGTCCTCAGTAACAGATAAAGAAATGTGTTTACAATACAAGTTTTTTAAGTTGCTAGTGTCTCTTTCAATTTAAGGTCTCCCGAACATGCACCCTATTTACAGAAAACTCAACTGGACCTCTCAGCATCTTACACACAAGCTGCAAACTAGGGGAATGCTTTCTTTACTGAATTCAATTCTGGGCATTATATTATCAGAAAGATACTATGAAACTGAAGGGAGTGTAGAGAAGAACAACAAAAATGAGCAGGGGACTGAGGGATTGATTCACAAGGAAAGATGAAGAGTTAAATACAGAGTGGATAAGATTTTCAAAAGCAACTAGTGATTTTAGATGCCTCAATTTTTTGGTGCCCAGCTTCAGATACCTTAAGGATACATGATTTTCAGTAAGTGCTCAGCCTTCTTAACATCTATCTGGGATCCAAAATCACTGCTCACTTCTGAAAATCTTGGCTAGTTTGTATTGCTTGGCTAGATGATGAGCAGAGCATGGATGAACATAAGCTGACAAACATCTGAAGGGGGTAAACACCAAGTAGAGAGAGAGGAACTATTTAAGGCCCTGATACTAAAGTGAGATCCTTGATGCCAGTGGGGTGCCACACAAGAGCAAGGATCGATCCACGTGAATCCAATAATAGGGCCAGCGCCTACAATATATACAGGGATATCCTTAAGTCTTGAGATGAAATTAAGAAAGAAAATTTAGGATGAATATCAGGCAAAATTTCCTGACACTAAGATCTATTAGGCTGTGAAATATTCTCCCAAGAGAAGCAGAAGAAGCTAATTTGGTTGGGATATTTAAAGCTAGGCTTGTCAAAATACTAGTAAATGTACAATAGGAAATAACCCTACATTGGCATGGAGGTAGACCAGTCTAGGTAGACTAAGTCTTTTCCACATTCTAACTTCTGATTCTATCTTAATAAAGATTTTGTCTGGGAATTATACAGTGAAGAGTTAAATAACAGCAGCTGTTAAAAGGTTTAGGCAAGGGAGGAGATAAGAGTTGTTTTTATTTGAGATTTGAAATGAGATGAAGGGTCAGAGAGGCAGAGAAACACACAAAGGCTACAGAATGTTTCTAAGAAAAGGCTCTCACATCAAAATTGGCTAGATTGTATGGAGGGACAGAGGGGAGTCTAGACAAGTGGGGCGGGCAGCAGCAAGAGGATGTTTTGCACAAATTAGAATGTCACTACAATTCTGTAAGTGATGGCTCTTAAGTAACCAAATTTTTAAAGGGGAAACCAGCAATTTGAACTCTGAACCCTCTTCGACTTGCAGCACTGCAAAAGCAGAAAGCATTGTATTTAACGTCAGCACATCTGTTGTTTCACTGCAATATTGTGATTCAGTATCTTGTATGTAGGGCCAGATGTTGTTCCCATTGAACTCAGTGGGAGCTTCCCCTTTCAATTAATGGAGTAGGATTGGGCCTATAAATAGTAGCCTTACATTACCTTGTGACTTCAATATATCTTCACATGGTGATGAATACACCAAAAAAATCTTCTGATAAATTCTTTTGTATATTCTGTTTTTATTTTTAGCATGATGTATGCAGTGAAGATTATGGATCTGACAAGTGAGAGGTTGGAGTGGGTGGGCACAAGAATGTAGGTGAAAAATCAAAGGCACCCCCAACATGGCATGACTGGCCCTTTAAAATGAGTCGAGTTCAGCCTTGCCTGTGAGGTGACTGTTAACTCCCTGCTGATCCTGATCTGGTGACTCAATTACAATTAGTGATCCCAGCTGTGAAAGGGTCAGAGCAGGAAGAAAACTCAGTGAGGGAAGAGAGCCAGTAAAGAGGAATAATGGAAATTTCTTCTCTCCCGGAAGGGCCTCAGGAAGCTGGGTTGGAGAGAACCAAAGGGAGTGGGGTCGACTTTCGTGGGAGGGCTTGAAAGGCTAGGGAGTCCCCGGGGGAGGGCTGGCAGTGAGGAATCCCGCTAAGAAGCAGGGCCTCCAGGGAGATATGTCCTGGAAGGCAGTGTTCAGCTAAAGGAGCAGAGAAGGAGTTATACAGTCCGTGGGAAGAGCAGGGAACTTCAGTATAACCCAAGAGGTGCAGAAAAATAATTTGTTTAGACATTTATTTGGATTTTCAGTTGTCCTCTGCTACCTTGGAAGAGGTCTGAACTTAAAAAGCAACCTGGCCAGAGGGCTCCGTCATGGAATGTGTAGCTAAACACAGGCTATTGCAAGGCCAAATAAGTGGGTAATGGGGTGCTGGAGATGAAGACCCCTGCAATGTCAGGCTCTAATACCAGGAGGTGCTGTGGCAGAGAGTGGAACTGCCTACAGCAGTGGCTCTCAACCTTTCCTGACTACTGTACCCCTTTCAAGAGTCTGATTTCTCTTGTGTACCCCCATCTTAAAAACTTACAAAATCAGACATAAATATACAAAAGTGTACAGCACACTGTTACTGAAAAATTGCTTTACTTTCTCATTTTTACCATATAATTATAAAATAAATCAATTGGAATATAAATATTGTTCTTACATTTTAGTGTATAGAGCAGTATAAACAAATCATTGTCTATGAAAATTTTAGTTTGTACTGGCTTTGCTAGTGGTTTTTATGGAGACTGTTGTAAAACTAGGCAAATATCTAGATGAGCTGATATACCTTCCTAGCCATGAAGACCTCTGAGTGCCCCTAGGGATACACCTGGTTGAGAACCACTGGCCTACAGGACCTGATCTGGCAAAGTATATAAGCACAGGAGTGGTCCCACTGAAGTCACTAGGACCACCCATGTGCTTATCATAGTATCATAGAACCATAGAATATCAGGGTTGGAAGGGACCTCAGGAGGTCATCTAGTCCAACCCCCTGCTCAAAGCAGGACTGATCCCCGACTAAATCATCCCAGCCAGGGCTTTGTCAAGCCTGACCTTAAAAACTTCTAGGGAAGGAGATTCCACTACCTCCCTAGGTAACGCATTCCAGTGTTTCACCACCCTCATAGTGAAAAAGTTTTTCCTAATATCCAACCTAAATCTCCCCCACTGCAACTTGAGACCATTACTCCTTGTTCTGTCATATGCTACCACTGAGAACAGTCTAGAGCCATCCTCTTTGGAACCCCCTTTCAGGTAGTTGAAAGCAGCTATCAAATCCCCCCTCATTCTTCTCTTCTGAAGACTAAACTTCCCCAGTTCACTCAGCCTCTCCTCATAAGTCATGTGTTCCAGTCCCCTAATCATTTTTGTTGCCCTCCACTGGACTCTTCCAATTTTTCCACATCCTTCTTGTAGTGTGGGGCCCAAAACTGGACACAGTACTCCAGATGAGGCCTCACCAATGTCGAATAGAGGGGAACGATCACGTCCCTCGATCTGCTGGCAACGCCCCTACTTATACATCCCAAAATGGCATTGGCCTTCTTGGCAACAAGGGCACACTGTTGACTCATATCCAACTTCTCGTCCACTGTAACCCCTAGGTCCTTTTCTGCAGAACTGCTGCCGAGCCATTCGGTCCCTAGTCTGTAGCGGTGCATTGGATTCTTCCGTCCCAAGTGCAGGACTCTACACTTGTCTTTGTTGAACCTCATCAGAGTTCTTTTGGCCCAATCCTCCAATTTGTCTAGGTCCCTCTGTATCCTATCCCTACCCTCCAGCGTATCTACCACTCCTCCCAGTTTAGTGTCATCTGCAAACTTGCTGAGGGTGCAATCCACACCATCCTCCAGATCATTTATGAAGATATTGAACAAAACCGGCCCCAGGACCAACCCTTGGGGCACTCCGCTTGATACCGGCTGCCAACTAGACATGGAGCCATTGATCACTACCCGTTGAGCCCGACAATCTAGCCCGCTTTCTGTCCACCTTATAGTCCATTCATCCAGTCCATACTTCTTTAACTTGCTGGCAAGAATACTGTGCGAGACCGTGTCAAAAGCTTTGCTAAAGTCAAGGAACCACACGTCCACTGCTTTCCCTTCATCCACAGAGGCCAGTTATCTCGTCATAGAAGGCAATTAGATTAGTCAGGCATGACTTGCCCTTGGTGAATCCATGCTGACTGTTCCTGATCACTTTCCTCTCCTCTAAGTGCTTCAGAATTGATTCCTTGAGGACCTGCTCCATGATTTTTCCAGGGATGGAGGTGAGGCTGACTGGCCTGTAGTTCCTAGGATCCTCCTTCTTCCCTTTTTTAAAGATGGGCACTACATTAGCCTTTTTCCAGTCATCTGGGACCTCCCCCTATTGCTATGAGTTTTCAAAGATAATGGCCAATGGCTGTGCAATCACATCCGCCAACTCCTTTAGCACTCTCGGATGCAACGCATCCGGCCCCATGGACTTGTGCTCGTCCAGCTTTTCTAAATAGTCCCGAACCACTTCTTTCTCCACAGAGGGCTGGTCACCTTCTCCTCATGCTGTGCTGCCCAGTGCAGTAGTCTGGGAGCTGACCTTGTTCGTGAAGACAGAGGCAAAAAAAGCATTGAGTACATTAGCTTTTTCCACATCCTCTGTCACGAGGTTGCCTCCCTCATTCAGTAAGGGGCCCACACTTTCCTTGACTTTCTTCTTGTTGCTAACATACCTGAAGAAACCCTTCTTGTTACTCTTAACATCTCTTGATTGCTGCAACTCCAGGTGTGATTTGGCCTTCCTGATTTCACTCCTGCAAGCCCAAGCAATATTTTTATACTCATCCCTGGTCATTTGTCCAATCTTCCACTTCTTGTAAGCTCCTTTTTTGTATTTAAGAGCAGCAAGGATTTCACTGTTAAACCAAGCTGGTCGCCTGCCATATTTACTATTCTTTCTACACATCGGGATGGTTTGTCCCTGTAACCTCAATAAGGATTCTTTAAAATACAGCCAGCTCTCCTGGACTCCTTTCCCCCTCATGTTATTCTCCCAGGGGATCTTGCCCATCAGTTCCCTGAGGGAGTCAAAGTCTGCTTTCCTGAAGTCCAGGGTCTGTATTGTGCTGCTCTCCTTTCTTCCTTGTGTTAGGATCCTGAAGTCGACCATTTCATGGTTACTGCCTCCCAGGTTCCCATCCACTTTTGCTTCCCCTACTAATTCTTCCCGGTTTGTGAGCAGCAGGTCAAGAAGAGCTCTGCCCCTAGTTGGTTCCTCCAGCACTTGCACCAGGAAATTGTCCCCTACATTTTCCAAAAACTTCCTGGATTGCCTGTGCACTGCTGTATTGCTCTCCCAGCAGATATCAGGGTGACTGAAGTCTCCCATGAGAACCAGGGCCTGCGATCTAGTAACTTCTGCAAGTTGCCGGAAGAAAGCCTCGTCCACCTCATCCCACTGGTCTGGTGGTCTATAGTAGACTCCCACCACGACATTACCCTTGTTGCTCACACTTCTAAACTTAATCCAGAGACTCTCAGGTTTTTCTGCCGTTTCATACTTGAGCTCTGAGCAGTCATACTGCTCTCTTACATACAGTGCAACTCCCCCACCTTTTCTGCCCTTCCTGAACAGCTTATATCCATCCATGACAGTACTCCAATCATGTGAGTTATCCCACCAAGTCTCTGTTATTCCGATCACATCATAATTCCTTGACTGTGCCAGGACTTCCAGTTCTCCCTGCTTGTTTCCCAGGCTTTGTGCATTTGTATATAGGCACTTGAGGTAACCTGCTGATCGCCCCTCTTTCTCAGTATGAGGCAGGAGCCCTCCCCTCTCACACGTTCCTGCTCGTGCCTCCTCCCGGTATCCCACTTCCCCACTTACCTCAGGGCTTTGGTCTCCTTCCCCTGGGGAACCTAGTTTAAAGCCCTCCTCACTAGGTTAGCCAGCCTGCTTGCGAAGATTCTCTTCCTTCTCTTCGTTAGGTGGAGCCCGTCTCTGCCTAGCACTCCTTCTTGGAACACCATCCCATGGTCAAAGAATCCAAAGCCTTCTCTCCAACACCACCTGCATAGCCATTCGTTGACTTCCACGATTTGACGGTCTCTACCCAGGCCTTTTCCTTCCACGGGGAGGATGGACGAGAACACCACTTGCACCTCAAACTCCTTTATCCTTCTTCCCAGAGCCACGTAGTCCACAGTGATCCGCTCAAGGTCATTCTTGGCAGTATCATTGGTGCCCACGTGAAGAAGCAGGAAGGGGTAGCAATCCAAGGGCTTGATGAGTCTCGGCAGTCTCTCTGTCACATCACGAATCTTAGCTTCTGGCAAGCAGCAGACTTCTCGGTTTTCCCGGTCGGGGCGGCAGATAGATGACTCAGTCCCCCTAAGGAGAGAGTCCCTGACGAGCACCACCCGCCTCCTTCTCTTCTTAAAGTTAAGCATGTGCTAAGTGCCTTGCTGGATCTGAACCTAGATTTCCAAGCATAAACTCGAAGTGGTTGGAAGCACATTGTGACAGTGTTCAACATAAGGACACTTTCAAGGGTTTTAGCCAATTTCTGCTGTAATAGAGGCCAATTTCTGCTTTGAGATATACATTCTCAAATCAGTTTGAAGGCAAGGGGGGTAAATTCTTGCCTTATGTCTTTCCTAATGAGCCCTTTTTTTCAGAGCTGTGTTTACCGAGGTCGGTTTTGTCTTGACACACAAACATTGTCTAAACTAGATAACTTTTACAATTTTCACTGTTGCTAAAACCAGTTAAGCTGCATTGATGTTAGCAGTACGGGGAACTCCCATTCTCAAAGAACTGTCAATGTTTTCCCCCATTCTCTTTCCTCCCTAACCCCCAAAACTACAGTAGGGATAAATCTGGCCCATTGGATTTGAGGTAGTGGTGAGATGTTCAGGAGGACATATCTGACATATATTTGTCAATATCGGACAACGCAAAGGATTAAAAGATCAAAAGGGGAAGAGGTAGATATGAAGACATCAGGGTAAAGGTGATAGCTGAACATTAAATGGATGAAATCTCCCCAGAAAGATAGGCCTAAAGACAGAGTTTTGGGAAACCCTATCAGGCAGTCACAGAACGGAAGAAGTAGAACCCCTGAAGGAAATGTTAAAGGAGCTGTCGGAGTTGCAAAAGAAGAATGAAGAAAGTAAATCTAGTACTTTGAAAACCCAAAAAGGATAGGGAGACCTGTAGCGAGGTGGTCTGGTTCTCTGCCGCCCCAGAGAGGGACGAGCCTCTCTGGACGCCAAAGTGGGCAGAGCCAGCGAACCCTGCACCCGCCCCTCAGAGGTCAAGGAGCAGGACCGGAAGTATAAAAGCCCGATCCCAGAGCTCAGTTGAAAGACAGCCACCGGAAAGGCCAGAAACATGTGGCAGAGCTCCCAGCTGGGAGACCACGGTGATCAGCGGCCGACCCGAGGACTGGCCAGACCAGCCAATGCCTGATGCTAGCCTGAGCCCAGAGATGCTGCCAAGCTTGCCGTTCGCCAGTTACCCCGAGGAGCCCATGGTGTGTGACCCCTTGGAGGACGCGGGCCAGATCCAGGTACCTCTAGATGGGGAGGTAGGAAGGAGCCTGGGGGCAGCCGACCCTAGTTAGGTTGCAACACTGCCAGAGCCAATGTCAGTGTGTTGCAGCCAGGAACCCCACTGACACAGCAGTGGGTCTTCTGCCGCTGCTAGGGCCCAGGGCTGGGAGGCAGTGGAGTAGGTGGGCCTGCATCCCCCCTGCCACCCATCTCGTGGGTGGCCGTCTCCCCCTCTCCCAGGCTGCTTGGAGCCAGGAGCCTGGGTTTGCTAGTGAACTGTTTGCTCAGCCCCTGCCTGAGGGCCTGAGCTACTGACTGTTGGCCCTGCAGCCAAGCTAATTCCCCGATACACCTGACAGAAGTAGCGAAGTGGTCTGGTTCCCTGCTGCCCCAGAGAGGGACGAGCCCCGGCCGAACATGCTTACAAGACCCCATATAGAAGCACGAATGTAATGAATACTAAGCAAAATCTCTTCTATCCTAAGATAAATTGGAATCACAAACCCCAGAGAGAGACAGAGCCAAAATTCTAGTCTTGGTTTCACTAAAGTAAATCCAGGGTAACTTCACTGAATTAAGTGGAGTTACTCCAGATTTATACTGATGTTGCAGAGACCAAAATCTGGTTGATATATAGGGCAATTATTGTTTTCCTTATTAACTCTGCTATCTACTAACACTTGCACATGTACCTAGATTTATGACAAGCTCAGAATTCTCTCGAACTGATTCCCAAACTTTGTCTCCTGAAAGTCTCTTGAAACTTTGTTGCTTTGTCTCCTGAAAGTCTGTGTATAATCTTAAATGGGAGTAAATCTTTTAAAAATATACTTCATATTTTGGTGTACTTGTTACATAAAGAAGAGTCATTCAAAAGAGCCAGTACCTAGATAAGACACAGACAAGACTGGCATATTTAATCTACTACACAATTTTATCTAATGAAACAAAACTAATGTAATCAAATTGAGTGGACTGAGGGACCGATCTCATAACTAGTTATATCTGCCTATGCAGTTAAATCTATGTTGTCTTACTTGAGGTGAATGCCTTTTAACTTGATGAGACTCCATGTAGGATATAAGTCATAATAACTCTCTTTGGGATCAAACATTTATTTTTGAATTACTCCTGTCTCCCAAAGTTACACTATAGCTTTCGTAATGAACATCACTGATTAGTTTTAGTTTCAGGCTTTTTAAATGGAGTGTCTTAAAGAAGCTTTAAAAAAAAAAACCAGAACTCCTAGTATAGAATTGTTGCTGTGGGGAAGGAAGCAGGTTGTGGTGGCAAGCTCTCTGATAAAAGGGGCAGGGAATTACTGTAGTAGTTGTACCTCTTGGTTCCTTTCTTATCCATCACACAGAAATTATTTTACTGCATATCTAGTATAATATTTAATGTTTATCTTGAGGGGTTTTAGGATTGATTTTATCTATTAACATAAGCTTACATTGCCTCAAATTTTTCCACTGCTAAATTAAGTTATTATTGTGGGGTATCCAATTTTACATGGAGGCCTGAGGGCATTTTTCAGGGAATCTTAGTCCTTTTCACCACATTTTAAATATCAAAGGGGAGAAAATTAGGTTACTGGCTTTCACATAAATTTATTTCCTGATTGTCTAAGTTAATTAATCAACTGTGGCATTACACTATCTGTTTTATATCTTTTCCTTTAGCCTTTGTGGCAGACGTTTAAATGTGTACTGCAGACAATGCTGTGGTATCTTTTGTTGTTGCTTTGTTGCTGGGCCAAATTTTCACCCTCCGATACATTGACTTCAGTGGGAGTTATACAGTTAGATCTGTGGACAGAATATCACCATTTATTTGATTGATTATATACATTGGATTTTAACTTGTATTATTGTTGGAAACCTCTTCCCTAGTTTGTGGCTTTAGTGTCTCTCTCATTCTCTCACACACACACTTTCCATTAATTTATAATGCTTATTAACCTTGATGAGAAATGACTATGTATCCCCTATAAATAACGAAGAATTCACTATGGAAGCATGGTGTTGACATAGTTTCTTCTTTCGAAAAAGGACAAGTCAGATAGTTAGATCCACTCTAAAGGAAAGGCTTGGTAGTCCATGGGCATCAGTTATAACTGACTTAATCCCTATTAACTCAAGTTCCATATTTGCAGGTACTCCTAATTTCAGTTTCATTCATATTATTTCCTTCACTATTCTGGATTTAAAAGTCACACCCTTTTTGCCATGCAACTGTGGAGGCCTTTATTTGGAAAACTACCTTATTTAAATCTCAAGGGTTTCATTGGTTCACATCTTCTGTACGGTATAACAACTAGTTTCTGCTTTGAAATAGACTCCTTAGTTGGCATGTTTGGATACTATAGGGCACTGCATGCATAAAGCATTTAGGGATACATTTTCAAAAGTGCTCAGCATCTTTACCGCTCTCTCTGCTTCAGCAGAGAAGAGGGAGCACTGCTTTCCCCTTAATGGAACCCCTGATTGTGAAACTGATTCCATACTCTTCCTTCTCGCAGAGTTATTGCATGTAGTCAGATCTAAGTGGCTTTCCCGAGGAATTAACTTTGTTGAGCTTTTCATAGCATAGTCAGTGTCTTGACATCTAAGGGATGGGAAAGAGCAGAGGAATTGGTAAGGCTCTTGAGCTTTCATTTCTGTTGGTGCAAGAAATCTATTTAAAATGACATTCATAGAAACTCTATAAATTGTGTTTAAATCATGTTTTCATGTATAAGTGAAAAATAGTTATCTAACTTATCCCTGTTTCTCATGCTGTGGCTTGTTCGCTTTCCTCTCATCTTACAAGATTCATCACTTGGTGAAGAGTGATAGAAGAAACTGCTTTCCCAGGAAAAGCCTGTTTTCCGTGCATGAAATATTTTATAAGGGGGAGGGAAATCAACTACACAACATGCTTTGGTAGTAAATCATAACCACACTGCCAATGATGGCTGGGCAATAAAGTATATAGGGATGTTATTAGTGCAATGAACCCATTAGCTGGAGCATAATAATGTATGACGCTAATAATGACTTTCATATAATTACAGGAAGATGAAATCCACTTGAGGTCAGAATAGAGAAACTGCTTTCATTCTGAGAGTAAAATATTGGCATAAATTTTTCTTCCTAAATATTGTTTAACCATGATGTTAGCCCTGTAGAGGTTGCATACATTTATATAGACGTATGAAGATATCTTGACTGATTTCAACAGTATTACCAATAGACTTTTACTTGGGTGGGGGCAGGGTGGTAGTTTATTTTTCTGTGGGCACTTTATTAAGCAATAGGAAACAGAAGGTATTTTTTCCTCTGCTATTGCCCTTGGACCAACTGGAACGTTTCACTAATCACGGTTTTCCTCACTGAAGGTACTTGTTAGGGGAAGCCTCCTCTTTACCACTCCCTTCTCCCCACCAAATCTTCATGATACATGGGTCAGGAGTTTCTCTTTCTCTAGCCAAGATAATCTCACCCCTTTCCACATTCCGTCTCAGTGAATGTCCCCAAAAAGCCAGCACTTCAGGATTGGGGGGCTCAGTGTCCCAGAATGTACAGTGCAGCTAGCAGAGACAGCCAATAATAAACGTCTCTGATACCAGTGATGATAGGATGTGAACTATTCTGCATTGTGTACTTCTGCCCTCTTAAAGCTATAGTGCACATTCCTCTGTATAACGTGACTGTTTTCAGCCAGTGATGAAACAGGAAAACTGAAGAAGCCTAATCTAGGTACATCTGTGTAAGAGTGTGTGTGTGTGTGTGTAACTATATCAAGTATCCCCATAAGCAATTTGGGGAGTATCCCTGTAATCAGTATTTGGCTGGCAGTCTGGAAAATGTCAATTCTATAACGGTTCAAACAAGTGACTTTCATATTAAAAAAATGTCGAATTTTGTCTTGGAAGTCTCATACATGGAGGTAGAGAGCAACTACTCTGCATTCAGCCATTAGAAAAAAAAATGGAAGCATTAAAAAAGTGAAGGAAAAAAACCCCACTTTGAAGGCCAGAGGCGCTGGACAGTGTCCTGTATCAGTCTTCTTCCTGGAAATATTATTTTCAGGGAAATGCACATTAAGTACATTACTATCACATTTAACACTGGCTTATCTGGTTTCATCTGACAGTTAAATGAAGCTTAAAATAAGTTCTTTATAAAGATATGTTGGCATGTTCCACTGGATCTGATGCTGACTTAAACCATTAGCTGGCCACATTTGGGGAAGAGTCTTTTGTTCACTACAGGAAGCAATCTGGAGTCAACAACTTCCCGTTCAGCTGGTAGATAGTCATTGTGGAAAGAATCATCAAACTGAGACCCCACAAAGCAAACTCAAACACATTCTATGCATGCACACAACAAAATATAAAGTAATACACCTGTCAGTTTACTTTCAACTGACTTCCTGTTTAACTCATCATTACTGGGTAACACTAGTAATATTGTTAGAAATTACGCCAGTGGAGGAAACTGTTATGGAACAACACTTTCGAGAGCTGAATCCACAGGAGCATGAGGAGTAAAATGTGCACATTGTGGTGCAGTAGTTACTTGAAAAGGAAACTTGAAGAGTTTCTCATGTTACACTTCAAAGGGGGGAATGAAATTTCCAGTAGTAATAGGGTAGTAAACCCTTTAGTTTGTGAGGAAGCTAATGGATGTCACTGTGTTTGTGCGTGGGTTTTTATTTTATTTATTTATTTATTTTTAGAAGCTGCCTGATGACAGTAAGAGCAGCAGTATGTTTGTAACTAGGTCTAGCATGTTTGCGTACATTAAATAAGTACTGTTACTTTGGACTCAGCTGTACCCATGTGATTTTTGTCATCCTTTTTTAAAAGCAAAAGACACAATACCCTTTAACAGTGATCAGTTTTAATATAAATTGGGAAAGTGTAACAGTAATACCTGTTTAAATCTAATTTAAATCTCAAAATTTGCTGAACTATGTTAGAGGTACACAGAAAACAAAATATTCTCTATCGGTTAGAACTGGGAGCTGAGAATTGAGTCTAGATCTGCTCCAACCATCCGAAGTGTTTAGCTAGTGAAATTCGCCTCTTAGGTTTGTGAATTCTCTGTGTGGAGTGGAACTTATTCCTTTTGTGGAATTGTTCAAAGAACAATCATGGTAAAGGGGCTTCAGTCTGTGTATTTCTCATGAATATTCACAGCAAGTATAGTTAGACTATTCAATATTTTGAATTTACTAGTCAAGCTGTGACAGTCATCTAAGTATGGCATGGTTGCTGTTGCAAGATTGGATAACCTAACTTTCCTGGCCAAAAGTAGATTTGTTTAGTAACTAACCAGACAGTAGGGCTCCAAATCTGCCTTCAGTGACATGTATATGGACAAAATTTCATTCATTGACCATGCCAGAATCAAAATGGAAATCAGAATTTGCAAAAATGTTTTGAATACTACTTTCTCTCTAAAGGTAGAATTTCCCTCCAAAATTAAACGGGCCTGAAGCTCATGGAAGGTTATATTCAAGTTTAAGGTCTGATGACCGTTCAAGGCTAGGCATTAAAAGTTTATATAGGAATTCAATTCCACTGAAAAGGGGAGATTCCTAATGGGGCATACAGTGCTTGAGAGCTACCATGACTACAGACAAGATACCAGACTTAATGTATAATGGGTCTCATCTAAACCCCTAGAAGCAGGGACTTGCATGGGGGGGGGGGGAAGCAGGGGCATCTCCCCCCCCCCCCCAATAATCGGAGTGCACAGAACTCCTCTGGCTCCATGGCCATGGTGGGGAGAGAGAGAGAGAGAGAGAGAGAGAGCTCCTCTGGCCCTGGGGTCGTGGTAGGGAGAGAGAGCTCCTCCAGCCCCGGGGCTTCAGTGGGGGCACTGAACTCCTGCAGCCCTAGGCCGGAGGAGCTCACTCTCTCTTCCTGCCATTGCTCCAGGGCCGGAGGAGCTCTGTGAGCCTGCTGCAGCCAAGTACCCATTGGATACATTTCTTCGGATGGCTCCACAGCACATGGATTTTTGTTGAAAGGGTGATTGTACTGCTATTTATTTCTATACATATGATGTACGTTCGTGTGTTGCTATGGTGTAATGTGTATAATACGTCTGTGTTTAACATGCCCCTCCAAAAGCAGTCAAATTTAAGCCCCTGCACATGCCCCTTCCTAGAAGTCAGTGATACCACTTCTGGTAGCACAAACACATGACAAATGTGACCATGTGTAGCCACATCTCTTAGTGAACTGCTGAAAGTTGCTCACACACTGCTGTGGTGAGTGCACTATAAGAACATATGTTGAATGGCTTATGAGTGTAGGCTCTTAGGTAACATATAAACAAATGTTATATTTCTTCTCCTTCTCAAAAATTCTGTACAATTGCACTTGTATTCAGGCAGGCAGGCATTAAAGGTGAAGCAATACAAAATAGCCCCAATAATGTTTTTAAAAATTCTTCTACTGTGGAAAACTTGCATGGCATGGTTATTGTAATTTTAAATGCGGTATATATAAATGGTATGATGTGCAGATTTTTATTAGCACTCATTTGGGAAGTCAGCTTTACCCACATTTGGTCCATCTCGATTCATGACAAACCTTTATACACACCATCATGTCTGCTAGGTTCTGAGCTGATGTGAACTGGCATTGCTCTACTGGATGTATTGGAAGTTGTGCCAATTTGTAGCAGCTGATTTATAAAGTATATAATGTTATCAGTTTTATAACTTAATTGCTTGAAACTTGGTGCCATCTTTTGCTCTTCAGAGCATATCACCTACCTTATACTGCTTGATTTTCTGATCTTGTAAAGTTCCTTTTCTGCTAATATAACCTACTTGTCTTGATTACTTCACTCTTCTCATCTATAACCTTCCTATATCTCTGTTCCGTTTCAAGAAGTCTAGAATTCTGTGGCCAAATGGTTCTCTTTGTTCCAGGAAGTGGGATGAGATCACCCCATTCTTGGTCACATTCTTATCCATTTCTAAATCCCACTTAAAATTGCTTTCCTGGACTTCCAAACTGTCTGTGGACTTATTCCATCTTCTCACTCTATCCTGTACATCTTCACCCATCCACTCTCCTCTTTCAGCATCTACTTCCTTTCCGTCTAGCTGTAGGTTACTTTCACTCATGTTCTCCCCTCCAGTTAGAACTCTTTCATCTCAGGAAATATAATTTTAAAACCTCCCTGCTCCTGTTTGCTCTAGATGCCACCCTAATCTATTCCAAAGCCAGTGTCATTCTGCTCACTGCAACTATTTTTTTGGTTTTTTTTACTATTGCTGCTCATTTCTTGCAAATCTGAAACCAGTATTTCAAATGCTTAGACCGGGAATAAGAAATACAAACTGTAACAAAACTTCCTCTGCATTAGAAAATGAAAATGCCATGTAGGTAGTTTCTCTCTCTCTCAATAAAGACATGGTGGACCAAATCACTGACTGGTTGTAAACTGAAATAACTCAATTGCGGTCAATGGAGCTACACTGATTTACACCAGTGGTGGATCTGGCCCCACCTGCTTGTTAAAATTTAGAGTAAAATCCTTCATTGCTTAACAGTTTCTCTTCAGATACATATTTTAAGGTTAATTTGCATAATCATTAATTAGGAAAATAAGCTACTTTATTCCAAATCTATTGATATTTTTAAAATAGAATACTGGCAAAGCAACCAGTTTAAAAGCAAATAATTCAGCATTCTCCCCACATATAACAGCCAGAAAACTAGAAATTAGTGATTATTTTATATTTTAAGGATATATTCTCAGTACTTACATAGTAATTGTCCAGGAGATATTTTAAGCGAAGTGAGTTAACTGTACAAGGAAAGCAAATATAAAATATCAGTTGGTTTTGTTAATGTAATTTTATCTATGCTGTAGACCTGAAATATATTCATTACACCTGAGGGATTGTACTCTAATACACATCTGTTCTGATCTTAAAACAAAAACAAAGGGAAAAACCTTTTCACCCATGGCTCCTTTCCCTTGAATATTAAAGCAAATAATGAATATCATGTGATCTAAAAATGTACATGTATGTAGTATATTAATGGCTTTCTCGAGTTTTTACCAGCTGTATGATTAGTTTAGTGTGCTGGAGACTTCTGTGGTTTCATACTCTACATTATAAGCATTTTTAGTGGAGCAATGAATAAAATTCTGGAACTAGAATGTCTGTAAGTTCTCCCATACTCTTTTGGCAGAGCTGTCATGTGAACTGAATGGGTGCTTCTTCCACCAACATTGCTTGCTCCTTTGAAGTATTTTAGCAGACAGCTTGCTGGAGTATTATGTTTCTCCCCCCAGAATACATTTTACTATGATGCTGTTTCAAGGAAGCAGATGGATGGGGCGGCATCTCTGTGGAATACATCTACCAATCAAAAGTGCCGTTACAAGAAAGCGTTGGACAGTTTAAAGAGTGAACACACACAATGCTCAACTCAATGAAACCTTTTAATGTATTCTTTTAGTTTTGTAGCCACTCTCCTTCCATTCTGCTCCTCTGAATTGCTGTGTGTTACGGCATAATAGAGAGAATTTCTTTGTGTGAATTTGACCTTATTGCAAAACATTTACCCTCATTTTTCCTTGCATAATCCTGCTTTCTGAATAATTAAATCTACCATGACTCTCCTGAAGCCTGTTGTCCAAGGCTATTGGATTGATAGTTGGGTTAAACAGTTAATAAGCCCCAATCTGTAATATCTATATTTTGCTTGTTTTTTCACTTTGTAGGCATGTAAGATCTTTTATAATATACTGATCTAATAGTTGTAATAGCCAGTTCTGTCTATCAAATTCTCAGATATGGTGATGAGTAAATTTTATTCAGAATGCATCATCACCTTCTTTCTCAAATTGGCTGCCACAAGGATTCGTCGACTGACTTTACCCTGATCTAGGGTTTTCTGCCAGAGGCATTTTGGGTAGAGCTGGATCCACGGTACAAAGTTTTTTAGATCCTGGTGGAACTTCCCCAAGGCTTGTCGGAGTTCATATTCCAAGGCTTTGGTTTTAGACCATCTCTAAATTTGGGTGGCAAATCTTTCCACATTCTTCATATGTTCCCCCTCCCTCCCTCCCTCCTTCCTTCTAAGTCTTCTAATGTGCCGTTATCAATCTGCTACATTCATTAAGTATTCTTTCCATAGTCTTCGTAGTGCAGTCTCTACTAAAGAGAGAGCATTAGTTCCAAGATTGTATCTTCCTCAATGAACATGAGTCCAGTGGGAAATCCCCTATCTGGATGTCTTATCGAGGGCCATATTGCACCACCAGGCAAGTCATTGGACTAGCTAACAATTATTTTGAGAAAATTCTATTCTCACACGAAAATAACCCCTACTTCACACTTTTTGATTGCTTATGAAATACATTAATATGAAGTTGACTAGTTACCCACACAACCAGTCCTACACCAACCGCAACAGTGGAAGTTTCTCTATTCTGCCCTGCCAATACATTTTAATGAAGACCTGGAGGGAACAGTTTTAGGGGCAAGAGATTAGTTTATTTGGTATGCCCATTCTGCTCTGGCTTCTCTGTAGATACTGATGACCATATTAATTATGGTGGAAGTTTGTGTGATTTGGGCTGAGAACAAACTCCTATATAGGTCATTGAATAGCTAATTGATGGTAACAATGTTTGGTCTCTGTTGTCCTCCTCAGGCTGATCTAAGGTTAGACGACTGTATGACAAAACTCTGCTGATTATTCTGTAGTACCTTTCCTTAGATCTTTTGAAGATTTTTGTCAAACTGAGATTGTTGCATTATTTTTTCCCAGTAAAAGTACAAATAAATAAAATTGCAAAACAAAATTTTCACACACACATACACACCCCTCCATCTTTTAACCTCCTGATAAAGACTAATAGAATGCTGTACTGTGGTCTTGTATTGCTAAGCGTTCACAAGTACACAATAGGACGTGCTCTGATACTCTCAGTATCAGTTATGCTTATGTAGTTATGCTTGTTATGGCCCCAATAATACAATATCTCCATTATACCATATCTTCACTATTTTCATATTCCTGGTGCTAGTCACTCCACTATGTTGTAGATAACGCAGAAATTTAATAAATATTTCTGAGAAAATTTCTCTAATATAAGTCTATAAAATAGTCCGGATCTTTTTCAAGAATGCCGTATTTTATCTTTAACTGAACTTCTCTTCCTGAAAGACACAAGAAGATGCCCAGTGATCTCCTTTCCTCTTCTATGAATTGTCACATCAAAGTTAGTCTTAAGCCTTTGCAACTATCTTTCAACCTCTGTGGCCCTCATCAGTGTAGTATCTGAGTACCCAACAAATATTATTCCACGTATCCTTTGAACATCTTCATTGCATTCCCATCTTGGGGAAAGTGAGGCACAGATTGTGACTTGCCCAAGGTCACACACTAAGTATGACAGAGCCAGAAACTGAACTGAGGTTTCCTTAGTCTAATCACAAGACTATCCTTTCAATTTAACTTTGCCTTTTAAATTTTTTTTTGTAGAATATATTAGTAAGATAACAGGGGAGTTTACGCCTTTGTATTTACATTTCTGTACACTGGTGTGTGTGGTTTGGGGGCAGGAGGGGTGTTGTAATTTGCATTGGACAAGCGCTTTTAAGGGCCAGAGACCAGGGGCCAGCTAGTCCTCTTCTTCACTAATCCAATGCAGTTGAGGAGGGAACAGATTTGCCATGCCTAGTCCTGATTAGGGGGTTAGCTGGCAACTGGGGTCAGGAGAGTGTTAAGGAGGCTTGGCTGCAGGGAAGAAAGAGAGATGGGCCAGAAACAGGGAGTTGTTGGCAGTGGGAGGTGGAGAAAACTTGGGAGGTGGGGGAAGGGTCAGAGGAGTATCAAGAGTATAAAGTATAACTGGGAGAAAACAGGGTTTGAAGGAAACCGAGGGGATGTTTCATGCTAATCTCTGAGTGCTGGTGTAAAGAGAGTGCCTCTGTGGCCACTGTTCTATATAAGGGGCCGGGAACAGGGAAATCACCTCAGAGGAAAGTGGGGCTTTTATTAAGCCCAGGGTGGGTGGACACTGAATGCATAGTTGCTTTGTTTGAACTTTTGAACTCTATTGGAACCCTCCATTTTGAAGGAAGATTAGGAACTGAAGGAGAGTCAAAAGTGACAAAAGGTGGCAGAGCCAGAGATGTTTTGAGTTATGATACGGGACTTGTATAGCGTATGCCTTTGAGATGTGTATAATAATTACCCTGTGACAAGGGTAATTCTCAGCCCCAGAGAATGCTAGAAGAGAGCGGGGAGGGACCCTAAGGGAAGGGCAGGGACTGAGTCCAGGTGCCTGTAAGGCACCTTGCTGCCATAAAGAGGCACTTGTGGACAGCCTGGCTTGTTACACACCCAGACAAGAAAATTTAGATTCTAACCTTCCCCTGATCTAAATATGGCTCCGACTCATCTCTACTATAAAGTATTATCATCAATCATTAAAAGTAAACAAGCTGCCAGAAGCATTAGCATTTTTCTTCCCCTGCTTCAGTTTAAGGCAACTATACGCAGTTATAATTTTCTACCCTTCAGATTGTCCCATTCCTATTTGATAAAGCCTCTCGAAACAGATATGGCAGTAACATTATCTGAAAGATGGCCTGGATAGAGCAACAGGATCCCACTGTGTTTAGGACTCTCTTCATATTCGTGTAGTTTGAACTTCAGTCATGGATTTTGTTAAGGAAGCTACATACTGACACCACGATCCTACTTTAGACCTCTATGCTTGGAATAGATACAATACCACCTCCAGAACATTAAAAGTATTGTGAAACTTTAAGACCCCTGTCCAACAAGGACTTAAGCAGGTGTATAACTCTACATACACAAGTAGTCCTATTGACTTTGGTGTGACTACTCACATATGTAAACTCAAGCACATGTTTGAGTGTTTGCAGGATCAGGGCATGGCATTAATTTGGAGAGAAAAGTGGGCAATTCTGAACCAGTGGATTTCCCCCCATGTGCTCTGTTTTTTCTAAACATGACTGAGTTTCAATTACTTCATATAGCTTAACTTGTGTTTTCCAGGTGGTGGTGGTATGGAACTTCTTTAAAATAATTCCATATGCCCTGAACTGGAGTGATGAGTTCTGGATGTTCAGAGGGAAGTTTGATCTCCCATGCCATCTCAATCCCTGGCCTTCATGCTGAGGGTGCCATTTAGGATTAGCTTTTCTGTGTGAAGTGGACATCTGCATATTGGAAACTGAACTGAAACTATACAGTCACTTCAGGTGGGTAACCAAAAGACCATCAGCCAGGAATGACTTCCAGTAATTACCCGGTTAGAGTCATTTTCCAGTAACTTAGAAATGTTCCACTGTTTGTGTTCTAAATTCAAATTGGATAGAAGAAACCAAAGGCAATGTACAGAAGGAAAAAATAGCAAAGCTATCGTGTAAATGTTAAAATATTGTTTGCAGTGTTGTTGTTTGACTTCCTAACGCTTATTTTGTAAAACTGACACTTTCTAAAACATGCTGAGACATTTTTATTCATGTTACATGTTAAAATGTTATGATCTGTCAGACATAACTTGGCTTCCCTCTAGTGGTATTTAAATATACTACAGTTATTTGAGAAATCCCAAGTACGAAAAGAACTATGATCGAGTCTCAAAAACAAAGCAAATATTGATTAGAATTGGGGTTTGTTTTTTTTACTGGGAAACAGACTTGCAGTTACATTTTAGAGAAATATAACTTTCCCACTAAAACTGGGTATATAATGGTGTATTGCCCAAACATGATTAAGGTATATGGATGGCTATTTATATTGTGGTTATGCTCAGAGGCCTCAATCGGGGTCTTGCTTTGCAGTCACCCCCCCACCCCCACACACCCACTCCCAAATATTTAGTTTAAATATGATGAGTCAAGGGAAACAGTAAGATGCCTATGTGCGTGCAGGCAGTAGTCACAAATTGCCCACTGCCTAATTTATTCTGAGGATGAGTGTGCATGGATCTGATACACAGTCCTCATCTTCACTATTTTTTAGACCTTGAAGCCAGTTCAGGATTTAAGTTTTTTATTCCAAAGCTGCCAGCACAACACTAATGGCTCCCAAACAAATAAACTTTAAACTTGAAGACATAGTTTAATGTTTAAAATGTATTTAAGTCATTACATGAGTGAAAGGAAGTAAAGAGATTCTGGTTTGCTCAGTCATAGTAAACAAGCTTTTTTTCAATTTCTTCTTGGCTTATATGATTCATGCTGCCTAATTTGCTCAAGGAAAATACACACAAAGATAAGATTAATTGAAGGCATCTTTAAAGTACCTTGATTTTCAAAAGTGAATAGTGTCTTTACATCCCCTTTTATTTATTTTGTTTGTTTGGTTGGATGTTCAGCTTTAACTCAGCTAAAGAGGCTAGCTATTTTTCAGCAGGCTCAGAACTTTCTGAAAATCTAGACTCATTAATGTGTCTTAAATTGACTCCAGAGGTGAAAGTGGGCCAGTATGACGTATCAATAAGAAGTGGCCGCTGATACCGGCCCGTACACAGCTGACAGTGCTTTAACGTCACTGCCACTTTTGCCCCCCCCACCCCCCCAAGGCTGCCAACTGGGGGGGGAAGGGGCAAAAGGGGCAGCTTCCCCGGGCCCCGGTGATTTAAAAGGGCCCGGGGCTCCCAGCTGCTGCGTCGGCAGCAGCCAGGAGCCCCCGGCCCTTTTAAATCACCAGGCCCCAAGGCAGCGCGGGCCAGGCAGCGTGGAAGGGCTGACTGGGGGAGGCTGCCCCCTCAGCCCCGCCCCTTCCGCCCGAGGCCCCGGAAGGAGCCAGGCCCTGGTACTGGTAAGTCTTTTATGTTACTTTCAGCCCTGGTTGACTCCCTGAAAAATGAGAAACACAAAATCACTAGTCACTCTTGAAAAATTAGGCCAAGATATTTAATTTCAAATTTCATTTTATATAGTTCCTCTTGGATTAATTATTTGGCTAATAAATGTTAGTTGTTTGTAATATCATGAGCTACATTATTTCATACTTGTATTGTTTATAATGTCACTTGCTATCTAAAAATTACTTGATCATTACAGCTGGGTGAAATTTTGAGACTGAAACTTTTTTGGTGAAAAATGCGGAATCAGGTTGACCAAATCATTTAGCAAATTCATGTAGACTTTGGCAAATTATTTCAGTTGGGCAGGGGAGGAGGAATAGGGGGCATGCTCCCAAAAAATTGGAACCTTTTTGTTTTGACTTTTTTTTTTAAACAAAATTTTTCAGTACAAAACAACTTTTTTTTGTAATTTCTATTAAATTTATTTTTAAACATTAACTATTAAAATGCTGAAAATCAAAACAAAGGTTTTTGTTTGGGTTGAAGAAAATATTTATTTGAACTGAAAATCTCAAACTTAATATTTTGGGTAGACCCCAAACAATTTTTTATATGGTCAGCGAACCAAAAAAATCTGATATTGGCATATTGATGATATGCAGAATATTTCTTTCTTTGAAAAGCAGATAAAAGCTAAAACTGGATCTTTTTTTTTACTGTTCGATTTGTTTCCGCTGGAGACAGAGCAGGGAGTGAGCTAAGCAGTTAAGTCTAATGGACTATTGTACTATAGGACAATATCCTAGAAGGGATGGATGTTGGTATACCCGTAATGCTTAACTAATTCACTTGTGGGGAGCAGGAACTGAGGTAATAGTTGCACCTGAAAACTAAATAGTAAGCTCCTTTTACAAGGGTGCCAGCTAGTCTGCTGGCAAGAAGGACAATCTTTTCCCCCCTTTAATACACATTCTGTTAATGACTCAAAATTCTTCAAAAATAAGAACTTCCTCTTCATGCCTGTCATGAGCACTCTGGGATAATAGGTACCTGGGGCCGGGTGAGGGGAGAATTTATATTCTGTATGCCAAGTGTCCCCACTCAACTTTTTATTATCCTTTGCTGTCAACAGGAATTAATCTGAAGCTTTAAAGATATCTGCCTGTTTCATTCTTTCCTTTCACATTTGTCTGAACAAGTTTCTTATGTAGATTCACTCTGAATCCACATTCCTGACTCTTTATGTACAGTGACTGTCTTCTGATCATTGCTTCAAAACCTATCTACAAATCTAAGGTATGTAGTTCAGGGAATTCTTTGCTTATCTTGATGCCTTTTCATTCAAGGTGTCTAAAGATCATCTGTAAGAAATGAACCATTTTAGAGAGACCTTTTTAGTTTAACTCAGTGCTTCAAGTGCGTCTTCTTTTTTTCTATGTCGCTGCTCTCTTCATAGGTTGTCATCTATCCCTCTTCAATATCAGCCTGCACAGTAGAAGCCAGTAGAATGTAAAATTTCTGCAGGGCAGGGTATTTGAGGGGGACTCTCTCCTTTGATTCTACACACAGCATTTTCAGCCTTCTGCAGTTAAATTATTTTTTTGTATAGAAACTCTACTTTTACTCCTGTTTCCTAAGTGGATCACAGTAGGCATTTATTTTTGTTAACGCTACACATATGAATTGTAGGTAAGTACTAATAATTGGATTTTCAATTTCTAATCTTAGTGGTGAAGTCCCACCCCGATGCATGCATGTGGCTCCCACTGATATCAGTGGAAGCCATGTGTGCATCAGAGCAAAGAAATCGACCCTCATTAACCCCGACATTATCACAGTTTTTCACACTTGGGTATCTACGTGGGGGGAGAACTGTTGTGCCCCCAAACTTCTGGTGTTTAAAAAAAAAAAAAAAAAAGCTGCTTTTCCTTATGGTTCTGTGACAGACCAGCACAGTCTAGTTCTTAGTGGAAAAATTAAGGCTTGCATCAGCCAGGGATCAAACAGAAACATAAGACTTGAATTCCAATCAGCTACATCCCACTCTTATGCTTGCTGGGCATAGAGCTAGTCCCCTTGGAACACAGCCCCCTTACTGGCAATTACCTTGATATGCCCGGGGATTTCCTAAGGGGAATGTCAACAAGCCTAACTTGTGGCAGCTATGGAACCTGTGGATGAATAACTGAGGAGGGTCTTCGACCTCAGGCTGCTTAGGCCTCTTGGGTCAGTAATGTCTAAAAGGCTATATAAATGCAAAGCGTTTAATTAGTGTGGCCTTAAATATTTTCTGTATCAAAGGTTTAAATTCTGACCTACATTGTAATATGTTGTAATACCTTTCCCAAAAAGTCAAATTGTATTTTTTTACAATACTATTTAGCACTTTTCAGCAGAGGATCCTAAAGTGCTGTAAAACACTGGTATTATTGGAAACACTATAAAATGTAGGCCTGTGACTTGTATTGTAAGCCAGTGGGTCTGCTAGCATGCATACAGCTAAACATTTGTGTGCTTGCAGGTTTAAGACCTTAAAACTAACAACATCCCTGTTAGGTAGTTCATATTGTCATGATTTGACAGAAGGGGAGAATGGGGCACAGAGGTTAAGTGACTTGCCCAAGGTGACACATAAATCAGTGGCAGAACAAACAGTAAAACCCAGGCACCCTGACTCATAGTAGAGTATTATAACCTCTAGGCTGTACTCTTTTCCTATATTATAATTTAATTTAATACTCTTTATTTTGAACACTCTTACTTGGAGAATTAACCTCAGAACATATTTGCATTTGTAAATATTCCATTCAAAAGCTTGCTGTGTATTTATACAACTTAGATTTTCAAAGTCTAATATAATCCAGCAACTCCGCCTAATGGATAATTGCCAGAAAATAATTCCCCACTGTATAAGAGGCCGTGTGTGTGTGTGTGTGAGAATTGTCTCATGGAGGAGCACAATACTGTAACAAGAGAGGTGGGTTTTGGAGGCGGGGAGGGGGAAGAGATGACTGGAAATTGACAGATTGCACCCTATAAATTCATTTATATGAAAAAGGGAGAAGCAGCACTTGTTATTTTAAGAAGCAGACAGTGAAATGTACTAAGATACTGGCTGAAGTGGGGGCAGCTGCAGCAAGCTGTGTCCTGCAAATCAATGGGTGACATGCTTCTATTTCACACTGTATAAAGAAATCAAGCCTGTTTTAACGGAAAACAATAAACACTAACTTATAAATGTGTAAGATTCTGATACCACTCAAAAAAAAAAAAAAGAGTGGTATGAATGTTAACCTGCTAGTAAAATACATAAATACTATAACTTGTGTCTCTATCCAGTTGAAATAGTGTGTGAGAAAATTGGAGTCCAATTTACTGACTGGCCACTCAACCTTATTTCCCCAGTGATCATTCCTAATTAGACTAGTATCATTATACTGCAAATAGCAGTTTCTAATAATTTTCAAGGGTTGGATTACTAGCTGCTGGAGGGGTTTTTGTTTGTTCGTTTGTTTGGTTTTTTTGGTGCAACCACTTGTATTTTATCTTTACAACGAGGATGGAGCAGGTTTATGCGATGCTGCCAGCATTGGAGGCTATCCTGGGCCACAGATCTGTGCATTGCTTAGCCACGGGGCCTGTGATTGCTGAGCCTTTCATTTCCCCTTTGTTATGTACTATCACTCCTGCGTTGTCCCCATCCTTTCTCCGATACGATTTCCGTTGCCAAATTAACACTGCCGGGTGCACCTTCGTCCTGAGCTCAGGCTTGCCCTTCTTGACAGGAGCCATGATCATGTCGCCTACACCAGCAGCTGGCAGCCTATTCAGGTGCCCCTTAACCCCTTTCACTGAGATGAGGTACAGGTTCTTGGCACCTGTGTTATCTGCACAGTTAATCACAGCTCCCATGAGGAGACCGAGGGAAATATGGAGTTTCGCACCGGACGAATCACCACGTCCTTGCTTGGACATCTTGGGGCTGGAGTTAGAAGTGGTTTTGTTTATCCTGTTGGGATAAGGAAGGCAACTACTAGTGGGAAAGAAATATAAACCAATGTTATGAGCGTTTGGCAATAGAAAGCCACACGAATTCCTTTGCAGAGGCATCAGAGTTCACAAAGCTAGTGTGATTTCCTTTTAGAGAAAGCATGATGATGGTTCAGGGCTACTAATTTAAGCCTTCACTCTTCCGCAGCAATATGCCCAAGTCAAATCAACTTCTCTCTTTCCATAATGAGCCCCCACATAACAGCTGGCCTCTCATATATTAAAAATCCTTCTTTGCACCTGCTGTTTTTAACTCTTTGTCAGTCCCAGGCACATGGCCATAGATGTTGCTAAAAGTCCCTATGAATACTCTTTGGGCCCAGGTTGGGCAGCTCCTCCATGTTCTCCTGCTATTTCAATCTCTCCTTCCTTCAAGTTCTGTTATCCTTACTCTGTTTGGGTTTTTAAAATTCAAAACCTGTAATTTTCCATGTTTCTATATTCAGGGGAAAATAGAAGAGCCCTCCTGTGTCTAATCTAACACCTGTAATGTCATTCAGATCATACCTGTAACAGGGCATGCTGGCCCTTAAAGGTGGTCTCCAGGCCCAGCACTACCAGTTCCCAGTGTCAGCCCAGAGTGGATTGAATTCTGGGAGTAGTACTTTCCGGATCTGATGGGAATGGAGGCTGTCACAGTGAGGAATTCTGTGAAGGAGCGTCAGAGGATATAAACAGTTCCCTTCCCTCAGAATAGTTGGGGGAGGAGCAAGACTTCTTGTGGAGACTCCCCAGGAAAGACGCAGGAGGTTTAAGTTTCTCTAGTCCAAAAACAATTAAAAAAACCCCACAACAGAAGGTAAGATAGCAAAGACCATCTCAGGGTAAAGAGCCAAGTTTCAAGAGGGAAATTCAGGGATAATGGCAAAGCAAAGAAGGTAGTCTTGAGGGAGAGATGTATGGAGACCTCATGCCCACTTTATTGTCCAGAGCACCAAGGCTGGAGCTCATGGTAGAGGCTGGGCATAAGTTCCCCTTGAAAAGGGATGTCCCTGTAGCGAGGAAGAATTTCTTGTTCAGGAAGAGAGGAAGCAGGTAAAGCAGCGGTTCTCAAACTGTGGGTCAGGACCCCGAAGTCGGTCGTGACTGTGTTTTAATGGGGTCACCAGGGCTGATGTTAGACTTGCTGGGGCCAAAGCCTGGACCCCACTGCTTGGGGCCGAAGCCAAAGCTTAAGGGCTTTGGCTCTGGGTGGCAGGGCTCAGGCTACAGGCCCTCCCTTCTTGGGGCTGAAGTCCTGGGGCTTCGGCTTTGCCTCCCTCTGGGTGGCATGGCTCTGGTGGGCTCAGGTTTCGTTCCCCCGTCCTGGGGTTGTGTAGTAATTTTTGTTGTCAGAAGGGAGTCAAAGTGCAATGAAATTTTTGAGAACCCCTGAGGTAAAGAATTGCTTCTGTCTGAACTTATATTTTCTTTACTTTTCTTATCTGGGAGGGGGTGAAGTTTTAGCTTAGCCAGAGAAATTAACAACCCAATCAACAAAAGAGACCAAGACAGCAGCCACACTTCCAGGAACATCAGAAAAGCCATTGTGCCATAACCTTCTTAGACATGCTTCTTAGCCAAAAGGTTCCCAAGGTGCTATGCAAACTATATATTGGTGCTTAAATATGATGACAAAGAACATATTATCCAAATGAATCTGCAGAGGGAATTTAAGTAGTCAGAATGTACTGAAACTTTATCTGGATGTTGATACTCCAGAAAATGTGATGGGATCTTTAATAATTAACAGTTAAAAAGTTATAAATAAATACTCCAGATTGGCAAATAACCTGGTAGAACATACACCATTAAAGCTTGATTATGCTTGCTTCCTTCTAGTTTTAAAAACTTCAGCTAGTAGAAATAGCATGGTGAATATTTTATAATGGAAATAGCTTTAAAAATCTTTCTGTGAAGGGTGTTGGAGGAAAACTGTGGATTTAGCTGAAACAACATTAATTGTACCACAGGAAGTATGTAGCAGAACAAGTATTGTGAGGCACTGTGATGAGGTGTGTTCCTCACACACTAGCCCAGCAAAAGCTGGATTGTGCCAGGTGGGCCCAATCAGTTAATTAGGCTGCAAGCAGGGGAGATTTAGGTGGAAGGCAGCTAATTAAGGACTGGCTCACCTGTGCAGGAACAGAAAGCCTGTACCTAGCTTTGTAGCTGGTTGCTGAGAAGGGTTGCAGGCTGCAGTCACCCTTTGAGTGGAGGAAGTTGGAGGCTGGCAAACCCAGAGAAGTGGGAAGCTATATGTGTACAAAGAAACCAGGGAAATAGCAGTAAGAGGTAGAACTGTACAGGGACTGCGGCTGCTTGTTGTAAGGTCCCTGGCTTAGAACCCAGTGTAGAGTGTGGGCCTTGGTTTCCCTACCAGCCACTGCGGAGTAGCAAGTGCATTGGAGGCACCAGGAAGCAGGTCTGGAAAGATTGAATTTCCTGGAGGGGATGACTTTGTGGCTTGGCTCTCCAGTCATCTCACTAGAGAGGAAGCTGCAGACTTGGGAGAGAGTGGGGCCATAAACCAAGACAAGATAGTAGAAGACTACACCAGAGGGAGAGTGCAAGCTGACAGAGCTAATGCCCAGGATGGCCAGCAGGAGGTGCTGCTTATGGTCAGTGGACCCCCATGATAGGCACAGATGACCATATTAATTTATAAGTATAGCAAGTCAGATTGGTGGTGATGATGGGAAGAGGTGATAATAGATTTATTTTTGCTTTGACTCAAGGGTATATTTGTGAATTTCTACTGTGAATGGCTTATCCTGGGAATAGGTCAGGCAGCTCCAAGGTGAGAGCCGCGGTTAATGGCTCAACTCCTCTATCACATTGGAGCTGTCTGTCTCAAGGGTAAACCTTTTCTGTACAGGAGCTAGAGCTTTGTTGGGAGCTGATCCCAGACTGTGGAATGAACTTGCAAGGGAAATAAGAACCATTACAGACCTCATCACCTTCTGCTTCATGTGCAAGGAGTGCTTTCTTGATGTTGACTTACTAATGTATAAATATAGTAGCATGTGTATAAAAGAGAATCACTCTGCACGCAGCTTTCCTCCAGGAACACTATTACCTTCACAGGTGCTGAGTTTTGTCTTTCCCGGTGGGTGCTCCACCCATGCTCTGCCTGTTCTTGTCACCTGCCCGCCCCGATTGTCTACTGCCAGCCACTTGCTGACTTGCAGTCAACCCCGGGGCCCGCCAAACAGCTGACTGGCAGCCAGCCCTGGTGCCGGGACCACTATGGCTGGTGGGTACTGAGCACCCCCTCTTTTTATTCTGTGGGTGCTGGAGCTGCGAAGAACCCATGGAGTTAGTGTCTATGATTGCATGTGTTAGTCACACAGCTTAATGCACTACTGGAAAGAACCTAGGTACTACAGTAAGGAGGGCATTATAATAACCTGTATATAATAAATGTCTCCAATCCTTTTAATGTTAGTGCAAAATATTCAGATCATTGTGGCTTTTGTCTCTTTCCCTGTTTGTGAGAGCATAGCCACTCACTTGTGGTATAGAGGCACTTTGGTACAGCAATAGAACTAAAGCTACTAAGACCTACAACTCTTTTTACTAAAGATTTTTTTTTCTGTCATCAGATAAAGCAGGATTTTCCAGACACCCAAAAATATATATATTTAGTTGTTTATATACAACACTAGCATTCTAGCTCACTATATGAGTGATGAGCCAAGGATTTCGGAGAGATTTCTACTCAGACATAACTGTATATCATCTGACAGTCAACACTAGGAAGGGCCACAGATCCGTTCAGAAAGGCACAGTTTGCTAATCTGACAGCATCTCTTCTCTAACAAAGGCTCAAAAAATAGAGTCCCCAGAGGGGTGGAGTAGGGATGGGGCAAAGAGAGAGGGAAACAGGGACACCAATTTAAATGTTTTGACAGCCTAGTCAAAACAGGGAATTGCCTCAGGCTGCTGTACACTTTAAACCCTGCTGACTGAGTGAGACTCCTAATTAATTTCCTTTCTGTATTCTGCGCTTCCTCTGGAGTCTGCCATCTAAAAAGCAGAATGTATTGAGATGCCCCATGCTTCCAGTAACGGGAAGAACAGAACACCCACACCCAAAAATAGAGGGAGCAGCTGTGAGATGAGATGAGATGAACAAGAAAGTGAATGTGCCTGAAATAGCTCCTATGTGTAGGTGGTAGTAATTCATCATATAAATGTTAAATGCATCCCTTTTAAACTTTGTAGCACCAAAAAAAAACACAAAAAAAAACCCAAGTTATCAGGTGCAGCATTAACAGTCTTTGATTTCTTTTGGAGCAGCAGTCCTTAAATTATGTATTGTGGACCCCAGGGAATACAGACAGCAGGGAAGTGGTACATGAGGCAATATTTAGTTCCATAATATCCATGTCAATGATGACTAGTTTTCAGGAGAAAATGATATTGAGAAAGTAGTTAATGTAACAGCTGGAAACAAGGGAGTAACATGTCATATGATGAGCTCGCTCTCCATGGATTGCCAGAAGAATGTTTGTTGTGACCAGTGGCCCACACAACACAGTTTGGAGCCTCCAGAGCAGTAGTCTGCAAAACATTACCTCAGCTGAGGTAAATTGTCATAGAACCATGGACTTTGATGGAGCCATGACCATTTACACTGGGTTAGGATCTGCCCCAAGAATTTCAAGCGCTACTTCCCTCCGCCTCCCCCCCCCCACCACTAACTTTAATAGTGAAGAAAGAGGAAGCCAACTTCAATCTAGGTCAGGGATGGGCAAACTTTTTGGCCTGAGGGCCATGTCTGGGAATAGAAATTGTATGGTGGGCCATGAATGCTCACAAAATTGGGGTTGGGGTGCAGGAGGGGGTGAGGGCTCTGGGCTGGGGCCAGAAATGAGGAGTTCAGGGTGCGGGGGGGGACTCTGGGGTGGGGTGGAGGAGTGAGGTGCATGGGGCAGTGAGGGCTCCTGCTGGGAAGTGTGAGCTCTGGGCTGGGACTGGGGATGAGGAGTTTGGGATGTAGGAGGGCCCTCGGGGCTGGGACTGAGGGGTTTAGAGGGCAGGAGGGGGATCAGGGGTGCAAGAAGGGTTGCAGGCTCTGGCTGGGGGTGTGGGCTCTGGGGTGGGGCTGGGAATGAGAGGTTTAGGGTTCAGGAGGGGGATCAGGGCTGGGGCAGCGGGTTGGAGCATGGGAAGAGGCTCAGGGGTGCAGGCTCCCAGTGGTGCTTACCTCAAGTGGCTCCCAGAAGCGCAGCAGCATGTTCCTTCTCTAGCTCCTATGCAGAGAGCTAGGTGGCTCTGTGTGCTGCCCTGTCTGCAGGCACCGCCCCTTCAGCTCCCATTGGGGCGCTGGAGGGGGCCATTGGAGTGGGGTCCTTGGAGCACATAGGAGCCAGAGCAGGGCAGTGCCGTGGCTTCCTGGAGCCTCATAGTGCGGCCCCTGACTCTGTGCTCCAGTGGCACACCAAAGCGGGGCAAGCCCCAGACCCCACTCCTCAGCGGGAGCTCGTGGGCCAGCTTAAAATGGCTTGAGCCATAATTTGCCCACCCCTGATCTGGGAACAGGTTGACTGACTGACAACTAGATCATGGCAGCCTTTGGGTGCTATCATCATTTAAATATTTACTAATAATATCACTGTGGTTTGATTTAAATCAAGGCAATTTAAATCACCAACTTTAATCAGCTTTTCTATTTGTACTTCAGTTATTTTCTCAAGCAAGATGCATTCTCATTGATTAACATAACCATTAAAAATGTTGATTTACAACTAAATAGGGCCTTACACTAGATTTGGTATGTCTTTTTGCTACCTAGGAGAGTACGCTATAAATATATACATGTATTTAAGCGATTCTATAGCTTAATATTTTCAGATTATCAATTTTATTGTTTTAGTACGTCAAAATGGTGACTGATATATTGCTTATTAACTAAAGAATTAACTTTAAATGTTTTGGATACATAAACTTCTCATAAAAATTTGTTTCACATTTACAACTAAATTATAATTTCTGGAATTAACATTTTGTATTAAATTCAGATTTAATTTTAAACAGGTTTATTTTTGCAAAGAAACTGATTTTATTTAAATTGGATTTTTTGATAAAAAAATCATTGATTTTTCATCCACCCTGAATAAAGGTCTTAAGAGTCATGCTCTGTTTCTTCTGGTAAAATGTTGCTTGTTGCAGGTAAAGAAAATAAGATTCTCCTGCTGGAATAAGAAATTTAATGTAGAGTTGAGAAGATTTCTGAACTGTGTGAGGAGGGAGGGGGGAGGGCATTCGTGTTATGTAAATTTATTCTTCCCCTTTTCCTCTAGGAATCCAGCATAAGGAGCTTTATATGCAATACAATTCCAGTTCTGAGCCCCCAGAACACCACACCAGAAAAATCCTCAGTATGTCTGTTTGCATTACTCTTTCCAAACTAAGCTTGTTTCAGATCAGTTTTATGCAACTGAACTCTATTTGAGATTAATATCTGAGTTCAAAACACTATCCCCCAATGTGGCTGCAATTTTTAAACTATATAATATTTGAAGTGTCTATCTTGGATCCAAATCAGGACAAATGTTAGTCGGAGTATCTAATTTTAATCTGTGGTTTCAACTGAATATGATGGTACTTTTCGTTTCCTGACCTAAACAATTGTGTAGTAGTTTTTTTGGTTTGGTTTTGTTTAGTAGTTGCCCTGATCTACTCCAAAACAATCTGCTTCAGTGGTGAACATGGTGATGTTTGTATATATTGCAGTTAGCAAGATGGTTTAGGATACTTCGCAATAAAAAGTGCTCTGTCATATTATTGTGGACACTGCCTGAATTCTAAGGATGCAGCAAGGTCAAGTTGTCAGCAATTGAGGTGTGTATCCCCAGTTCCTTCACTGTCATGTCTAAAATGTAGTGAATTGGTATCCAGTTCCATAGGGTTACTTCTCTTCCTTACATTTCCAAAATAGCCATGAATTCCAAGCACTGGCCTCTGCCCAATGAATACAAAACCACAAAGGATTTTTTGTAGGTTAAAATTATCTGTAAATCGTGTGCTCTTTCTCAGTTCTACAGGATCTTAAGCAAATCTCTTGGTGACCATCCTGTTACATTGTTTAAAGAACAAGATGGGTTTTGACATCTTGAACTACCCAAATTCAAAACAGTAAACTTTTAAAAATAATACTCCTATGGAACTGGAATGCTCATGGGATAGATAACGCTACAGATCCAGATCTTCAAAGGTATTTAGGTGCTTAACTAGTTAATTTCAGTCAGCTAGATGCCTAAATACCTTTGAGGATCTGGGCTATGGTCACCAGTTCAAATCCAGCCCACATTAGTGGTGCTAGAAAGTGGCGACCTCATAACTCTTTGGTGAATTATGGGTCTGTCTGATGGCAATGACTACTGATTTTATCTTATTAGAAACAGAGGACGGAAGAGCTTGGTAAACATGCTTATGGCACAATCAGACTCTTGCATAGGTGTTGGAACTAGTGGTGCTGCGGGTGTGGCAGCACCCCTGGCTTGAAGTGATTTCCATCATATACAGGGTTTACAGTTTGGTTCAATGGTTCTCAGCACCCCCACTAGCATTTCAGTGACACAAGCGTGGTGTTTCAGCCGATGGACTTGAATTGATTTGATTCAGCCATAGTGTTTTGGGTGCCCTTCCCCACTTAGGACACATTTCTAATTTATTTTTAGTAGTCGAGGCTTCTCCCTCCAGTTGCTCAAACATTGCCAGAGTTGCAGGGTCAGACAGCTTATTGCTCAACAACTAGCACTGTAGTAAGCAATTAACGATGTATTGTCAGAGTTGATAAATCAAACAGTGGTGGTCACTTTTCCCTGGGGTAAGAGGGAAGGAGAGAGAGGAATCCCTGAGACCTAGGAGAGAGGGGTCTGACTAGGAAGAGTGGAAGCAAGGTAGGAAGTAGTGCAGGGTTGAGAGCAGTAAAGTTAGGGAAGCTGCAGATCTTGACTCCTTGGTAAAGGGACTTGGACTGGGACCCTGAGGAGAAGGTGGGCCTGGTTTCCCCTACCAAGTGGTAATGCCAGGGGTGGTGAACTAGCAGATTGCCTGAGTTGTGACAGGGTCAGGGCAGCAGGCATGAGGACTGTTGGATGCTGCTTGTCCAGAGACACTTGGAAAGTATCCAGTCCCTTCTCTCTTCTTCTTCTCCTCCTCCTCCTCCACCTCCGCCCGTGGAAGGGGAAACCATGATGTGACCTGGCTGGAGGGCTGAGTCACAAGGTCGCAGCACTGCAACTTTGAGAGCGGCAAACAGTGGAATGAATGAGTGGGAGGACAGGCTGTGCAACCACAGGAAAGGGGTGCCAAACTTGGGGGAGCTAATCTCCTGAATTGTCCAAAGGGGGTGCCACCCAGCAGTGAGTAGAGTGCCCCAGGCCACAGAAGAAACAGGATTTGGCTCTAAGATTGGCCTAAACCAGGTGAGTTTAAAATAAAGAGCTCAAAATCAACTAAAGAAATTAACTAAATTGCAGTCACAGTCCAGATGTGCTGGTTTCAATCACGGTGTTGGGGGTGGGGATCTCTATTCAATTTAGGGAAGTGAATTCTTCAGCAATATGTAATTTGGATGAACTTGTCATGTGATGCACTCAATATGGCACATACAGTAAATTTAAGTTGTGATAGTGTGTTGTTTCTTGATAAATAGCTGCTTGGCAGTTTTTTAAGGAAATTGAAACAAGGACTAATTTTACTGAAAGGTCTCTTACCTGAATCTTGCTAATTGCAGATAGGATGACATTTTTGCTGTTTTGGTTTCCATTTCCTCTTCAAACCTTTTGGTTAAGTGGGACACAGATATGCCCTCATTTGGTCTATATAAAACTATGATGACACATTACAGTAATACTGTAATTACACAATTTCATGCTTCAGGCAAACAAAGGCTTTCAATCCTTTAACCTAGCTGTTCCAGTCTGCAACCAAATATATCTGAATTCAACAAAAGCAATAAAATGCAACAGATTAGCAGTGGGTGATCTAAATGATGTTTTTAAAATATCAGTTTCCAGTTTATGAATGATAGAAAAAAATCTGGTTTTGGATTAATGGTTTTGGATTGTATATTTTATAAAACAAACAGCACCAAAAGAGAAGGGGATCATGAATATATAAAGAGGTGCGTAACTGCTGGACACGGTAAATGGAAAATTTCCATCCAGGTATGAACTTTATTTAACAACTGTTATGGTGTAAGATAATAGTCGTGCTTAACAGGTAGGAGCTGGAGCTACAAAAGTCTTTCCAATATAACTCCATTTAATTAGCCTGAGTGCCTCAGCACAGGGTCTGAGTTTTTGGGTATGGGTTTGTATGTTGCTTAGGGGTCCAATTATGGATCAGGATCCAGAGAGCTAAGTGCTACGGCACTACAAATGCTACTACTATCTTTTGTTCCGAGTTGTACCACTGTGAATTTATGTCTACACTACAGTTTGACCCAGATCTTCAAGGCCTATTGAAATCAGTGGGCCTAATTTAAAATGAGTGAGATTTTTGAACCTTGTCTCTACTGTCTTTGAGGGGACAATGTTGAGACAAGGTTGCAGTGGGGATAAGGGTAAGACCAGGTTTAGCTCAGGGTCATGAAGTCAATCCAGGGTTCATTCTGTCTGTGGACAGACAATAAAGTAACCTACCAATGAAAACTTAAACACTTGTACTGTCACAGGGATATGAGTGACTGAATTGTAAAAGGGGGTGAAGAGCTTATACATACCACAACCTTGGGGCTGGCTAAGTAGAGGTATGCATGTTAACAGGGTGTCCTGGAGCTTTGCTGAAAGCGAATAAAGTTCAAGTTGTAGGGGCGATCTTAATTCTGTGTTTCCTGGTTTTCAGAAATTTGAGTTTTGCTCAAGTGAACATTGCAAGGGGGGGACACATCCTCAAGCAACCTTAACTCCGTGACTCTCACATTATAGCAACCTCCCACCACTTAGTCCAAGTGGTGGGAGATTTGGTTTAAAGTGGGGGGTGTATATATGTTTAATGTATCCTTAGATATATTAATTAAAGGATGATGTCACAGTAATCAAGAGCTCTGTGATTCATCCAGTCACTAGTACTTCTCAGCTGAACAGTACAAGAAGACTGAAGGAAACTTTTTTTTTTTTTCATGGAGAAGGGAAGTTCTGTAACTTGGGGACCCCTTAGCCAAATGACTCCAAATTTGGATCACTAATGCTATCCAGCACCCTCATGAAGTGCACTAAATTTCACGTAATCCAATTAACCATTCAGATTTTAGAGCACTTACAAGAATTGAGCTATAAAGCATATAACCTGGAAGGAATGGAAACTCTCTAGCATTTTTTCTGTATTGGTGCATAAGCAGTGTAAAAAAAAAAAAAAAAAAAGTACATTTTCTTAAATACCATTCTCAATTTAGGTTGTGCAAAAAAGATTTAATGAGTCTTATAAACTACCTGGAACAAAACTTGGTTTGAGACCACTTTGACTACATGTTTGAATTTTTACATTCAACCCTTGTAGTCAGGTGACAGATGTGGGTCTTTTTGGTATTTATTTTTTTCCCTTAAGTCAGATGTAAAATTTTTCGGGTAAAAATGACTTGTAAACTTTCATATCCCGCTCAATATGCATACAATTATAAACTGGACCTAGTATTGTTTACCTGCATTGTTTTGTTGGGTTAAAAAAAGCATTGTTGGATAAACTTGTATTCAGCTCTAACTTGAAAACACCATCTTCTAGTAAGTACTCCCTAACCTGACAGTAAGAATCTTCTGAAAATCACAATTTCTTATTTTTACTGATGATCCGATTTTTCTCTTGGAAGTGAGTTTCCTAGGTGACGTGCCTGGGAAGAGAGGTTTTGATTAGTTTTACTGGGGTTTGGTAGGAAGAAAAGCTCTGAGGGGGATTTCATTTTTCAAAATATGGAAATTAGCAGGATACATAATCTAACCCCACCTGCTGTTAAAATGGTGTACATACTTTGTCTATTTGACAATCTTTCTCGGGATTCCTATGATATCTTGAAGTATAGAAATAGAAGTTAAAGCTTTTTCATGTTATAACCTCCCTTCATTGCAGCATCAATGTTAAAGCAATATATAAATGTGATAGAAATATTGTTCTAATGGCAAGGATTATATTGGGCCTGACATTGGGAAACATGGTAATCTGCCTTATACCAGGCAGGAGTGATACAACCAAGAGCCTGTTATAGTGTAAGTGGATCAGCATATCTACTGACAAATGGGCAGCTAGACAATTTAAAAGCACTTGTCCATAAAAGGTAAACTTCGTCTGAATCTTGCTTAAAGATACCATTGTAATGAGGTTCAAAAAGCAGTGCTATGCCAGCCAGCGTACAAATAGCAAGCCAGGAAGTCCACAATGTTGCCAAGTCAGCTTTTTTAGATTTGAATGGCTGACCAACAATTGGCTGACCAGATGCTAATCACACTAAACAGGAAACAGTTTTGTTTTATTTTATTTTCAAATTCCTCATAGCTGTTTCAGTTTGCCACAGGACTAACAATGAATGGCTGCTGAAAAGTAGCATTTCTGCACTTTGCAGCATACATCTGCAATATATGGAAGGAACAAACATGGATATTCTTCCAGTTGGCCATTCAGCCTTAACCATAAACTACACAGGACCAGTTTGATTGTTTAGTCAGACAAGAAGAGAACCAAGATACCAATCATGCCTTTTCTGTTCAGTCTCTAAGTTTCACATAATAAAAAGAGCATATCAAAGCTACGTGCTATAGCCCTGAGACTTTGTGAAACTACCCATTCAGTGCAATCCTGCTCACTTACCTTGATTCTCCAATGAAACTATTTGTCATTCGCTTCAGTCACTGAATTAGGCAGGGTTACAGTATTAGGAGTCATGTGGTAAATAAAGGGAATTCTGAAATCTCTGAATTGCAAAATTGGAGTAGTAGAAATTTCCACAGCTTTTTACTTATTGGCTCCTTGAAGAAAACCTCAGAACTAATTTACCTGGAAGTCCTTTATTTGCTTGCCATTCAAAGGTAGAAGGCCAACTGGCACCCTCAAAGGAAGAAGAGAAGGCAGGCAATGGGAATGAATTGCAACAGGTGGAAAATCTTGAAAGGAAAAATAGAGGAAAGAGTGAGGAATCATCCTCTTGCTGGTAACAGGTAGGAAGGCTGCCATGAGAGAAGCCATTTCTGGTATCCAGAGGGTAGCAGGAATGAAAGGTCTGGCAACTGTTACCTGACCACAGATAGGAAAACTCAAGGAAAATAGCAAAGACAGACTGAAAGGAGAAAAGCAAGGAATTGCCTCTGACTTACAAAAGTATCTTGTAGGAGGATCCATTCCACCTCACGAGGGACTCAACATTTATAACAAACACAGACTTCACAGCATCAAACTCATTTTTGCCTGGAGGGCACAGCTCTATACTGTAGAGCCCTGCAAATCTCCACTTTTAAATTGGTGGATCACTTTTGCGGCTTGTGGATCTGATGCAGATACAAATTTTGTATCTGCGCAGGGCTCTACACTGATGTAGAGCCAGAGCTCCCTGCAGGAAGCTCCCAGATTCTCCTAGCATGCAGTTCCTTCCTCAGCATATACTCTCTTCAGGTGACCTCCTGCTCTGGCCATCATAGGGAGTAGTGCATGGGTCTGCCCGTTTCAGGGTGGCTATCATTCCTACAGGAGATATCTCAGGCCTGGTCTACACTGCGGGGGGAGGGGATCGTCTATCTAAGTTAAGCAACTTCAGCTACATTATTCACGTTGCTGAAGTTGCTTAAGTCGACGTACTTAGATCGACTTACCGTGGTGTCTCCTGTGGTGAGTTGACTCCTGCCGCTGCCCCGTCGACTCTGCCTGCGCCTCTCGCCAAGCTGGAGTACAGGAGTCGACAGGAGAGCGCTCGGGGGGGGGGGGGGGGAGTTTGGATTACCGCCTCTAGACTAGGCGTGATAAATCGACACTCTTCTCCCCTCCCCCCCCCCGTTGGATCGATCGCTGCCCGCCGGTCCAGGTAGACCTACCTTCAGATCAAACTAACAGCTCATTGATTTTAATTGGGTAGGGCATTTTCAGGAAGAGATCCTTTAATTATGAAATTCACTCCACTTCATCGGTCTGTCAGCCTTGCTCCTGCCCAACTTTTTTTTTTTTTTTTTTTTTTTGAGGGGTGAATGGAATAGATGTGTCAGGAGGAGCCGGGAGAAATCTTGGTTCTGGTGTGTTGGAAGATTCTAGTATGGGTAGTGTTCCTATTGGATTTGAAAGTGGTTTTGCAAATAGCTTATTCATGCACTTAGTTTTTTTTTTTTGTTTAGATATGCACATTTTTTTTTAGAAGTAGAGCTAAATACTCAAAACACAATTCCAGATAAGACTAAATATCTAAGGAAAGGAGATAACTCTTATCTTTTTATTAGACCTGCTCTACATTGCAATAGCAGAAGATGACCTTGCTTCATGAGAGGATGGAAAACACCTCAGGGGTGTTTAAAACTGATAGTACTGTGTGTTTAATTTTTTTGTAAAATATCTGATGTGCTCAAATAGGGGGAAAAATCCAGCCAAGTTAAAGAAGGGGAGCAAGAGAGCACTATGCAAGGATGTAACTATAAAAAAAGAGCCGTGAGGTAGCTATATATTTCAGTGATTGAGTTAGATTTCAGAGTAGCAGCCGTGTTAGTCTGTATTCGCAAAAAGAAAAGGAGTACTTGTGGCACCTTAGAGACTGTGCCACAAGTACTCCTTTTCTTTTTGAGTTAGATTTGACTGTCTTGTCTTGTAATCTCTCTAAGGCTCTCGTGAGAGTTTATGAACTTCATCAGGCTACTCAAACAAATTGATCAAATTGAATTAGTCTTATCTGGTTACTTAATTGGCTAACTCTCTCTCTTAGAGTTGTGGCTTTATATAGGTGATATATTTCAGTATTACAGAACTCTTTTTAATATGGCTCTTTCTACCATGGGAAGTATTTTGGAATCAAATGCTACTTTAGAAATATAAGAATAAAAGATGCAAAACCAAAAGTTTTAAAAATAAAATATAAAGCCTAGTCTATTTTCTGGCACAGGAAGTCCATTTGCTGGCTCCTGGGAAAGGCAAGCCAGACACCTCTTGAATCTGTGGATCCACATACCTATGGTGACATGAGCAAGGCAACTGTTCCCGAAGGAGAAACATTCAGGTTGTGGACCTAAATGATATAATGCTGACTCAGTGTTTTATGGCTCAGTTAACTTTGTTGTATCTCAGCTTTGGTAAAATCAAGAGGAAGACTGTTTCAGTTTCAAAATATAAATGGTTTAGATCTGGGTTTCTCAAACTTCATTGCACTGCCACCCCCTTCTGACAACAACGATTAGTACACAACCCCAGGCAGGTGTGTGCTGGATAATACACGACCAACATTGGCAGGTACGTAGTGGATAACTGTAGCCCACAAGCACCTAGTACTTCCGGCTGGTGCCTAGCAGTGCAGAAGAACTAAGAGCTGGCTCGTCTGTTCAGAAGCCAGACATTGTTGGGAGACCTCCTCAATTCCATGCTCAAGGAGGTTTGGATGAAAGGGACCTCTCGTTCTGACCCAGCAGCACACGTGCTCCCATCACCTTCCTCTTGTTCCCATAATAGCAGGTTTAATTTCTCCTTATGGTGATTCACAGTTGAATGTGAGCTTAGTGGGAACAGATTCCTCCTTAGAGAAAGATTCCATGCCCATTCACTTCTTGGGCCAAAAGGGGAGAAGCCATCATGGAGGAGTCCTGTTGAACTGTGACCTTGCATTCAATACACACCTCTAAGTACACATCGATTGATCTGGGCTTCAGACTGCCAGTGCTCAGGAGGGTTCTTCCTGAACAGTTGTAAGCAGTGTTTCCCTCCAAAGTCCTGCCATTTGGATCCATCTATGTTTTCTCTATCCTTATTCCCTCCTTTGCCAGTCCAGACATTTCCCATTCTTTCTTGAGCTTGGCTAAAAGATTCATGGCTAAACAGACCAGGTGCCAACACTGGCAAAAGCCACATTCCACAAAGAAATAGGAATTAAGAGATAAGGGTCTCTATATAGTATAAACTTTGTAAACATTAATAACTGTGGCCAAATCCAGAAAACTTCCTTTCAATAAAACCTCAGGAACTGGCTTTTGTCCACTTGTGCATGTAAAAGCAGTTAAAAGTGCCTGACACTCCTCCTATTAAAATCATGGTTAAAATCGAGGAAAAAAAATCTGGTCAACAATGATATTCTTCCCCGCCCCGCCACACACCTGTAAGTGCCTGCTCCAGAACTGAGACATGCCATCTCTTAGCTCGTAATACTTGTTAAAAGGCCAAATTAGAAACTTTCTGAGTAAATGTGACTTATAATAGAGATACTGGTATAACAAGCTTAACTCCCAGTGAGAATGGGGCTTCTAGCATAGATGGGTCGTCATGGTTTGAAGCTTCACACAGGTTTAGGATAATAATAAACTACGCACAATGGTGATGTGAAAACTGGGAGTAACCCAGAGGTAATTGAAAAGGAAAAGATAAATGAGACTTTCAGAAAGTTTTATAATAGGACCTTGTGTTCTTTTCAATTTTCTTCGAGGAACCAAAGCATTTCTTCACATAACTATCTCCACTTATCAAGAGGCAAAAGGTTAGCTTTAGCAACTACATCTACAGAAAAGGACATTCCAGCTGTGGCAGTTTCTCTGAATAGTGGTAAAATATAGAGGGCTAGCTCTTACAGCCCACAATGCATGTTAGTCAATGTCTTAGCTAGTAAATTGGAGAAGATGCTGTTGAATCTCATAAAGACAAATATCTTACATTTATGTAGCATGTTTACAAACAGGAATCACTGCAGCCGTCTCTGAGGTAGAATATAATTGTGCAGGTTTTATTACTAATGGGATTGATGTAAAATTGCAGTGCTCAAGAAAATTGTTTTGGCCATGGAGCCTTTGTTGATTTCCTTTAATAGTGGAGCTCTTATCTTCAGCAGTGAAGGTGCCCAGACAATGTGTTTTTGATGCACTCTGTGCCGTGAAATGCTATGATCCCAATGTATGATAGGATGAATAGTGGGCTCAGGGTAATTGAGAAGAGCTCCTATAGGAGGAGGGCCCTGGCCAGTGAAGTTACAGGGAGACCAGGAAAAATTTCTGTAGGCGATTGAGTAACTCATGACAGAAAAGTTCAGTTCAGCTTCTGAAGAATGTTTGTGCCTGTATATTCCTTCTACCATCTCTTCAGTTTAGAGAGCACCATATGCACTAATGATGCATATTTTGCAAGTTAATGTGCACTAGCTTGTAAGTATTATGAAATTTGCTGAATGAGTTCAAGATACTGATCCGAGTACTGTGCCTAAAATTTGAAAAGTGGATTGCAACAAGAACCGAAATCCTTAATATCAAATGTGTGGTTATACTAGGAATTAAGCAAAAAGCATAGTAACTGAAGTGTCAAAACTCTTTTTTTAAAAAAAAAAACAAAAAATGAGTTGTGATTTTTATGGTTAGGGCTGCTTAGTACTTTCCATTCTAAGATCCTGTTTTTTCTGTTGCTAATGTTGCTAAACTTTAACTCTTCAGGCTGGAATTTTCCATGGTGGATGAAAGTTTTAGCTAAATGGGTTCAGCCATTTCTGAGAAAAGGGTTAATAAAGTGTGGTGTTTTACCCGTGTCAAAAAGTTGTTACAACTATTTCACTGAGAAGCTTTAGTACTTCCATGTTTTGGCATAGGGGCTTGATATTTAGAACACACATTGCTGTAGTGTCAGGAATGTGCACCTTTTTGCTTCCCCTTCATCTAAATTTAGTCAAGTCATGAGCCTCTGAAAACTGCTATTTCTACATGCTCAGTAGAGGCTTGTTAGCAGAGCTTGGCATCTAAATTCTCTGACAATTCCGTCTGTGCTGAGCATGCTCCATCCCCTTACAGCTTCTCTGTGTTGGCCAGGCTGTACATGCACAATCCTCACAGAGTAAATGACTCTGCTCCTTCCCAGGTGCTGCAAGGGCTGAGAAGAATATTGTGTGCAATTGCTCCTCTTGGCTGCTGAGGTGCCAGGCACCAGAAATGAGTGCAAGGAGACTGTCTTCCTGTGCTTTCAATATCTCCTCTACTGGCACTCAAGATAAATCTACACAGCCTGCAGCAGGCTATAGAACTGCCCATGAGGAAATTAATAATTGTGTATTCCATACACAGTTTGGATCATGTGCAGTAAATAATGCATCAGGGGACACATTGATGCAGATAAAAAGAAAGATTAAATAACTACTCATTCAGTGCAAATAATGGACAATTATCACTAAATGAGGTAGGGATCCTGTGGAAAAAATGGTCTGAGTTCATGTATTAAAGACTGCATCGTAATTCATATGCACCAGAGGCTGAATTAAGGTTGTACAGGCAACCTTAATTCTGGCATCTCTTAATTTTGGAGTGCTTGATTTTGCAACCTTAACAGTCTTAATAGAGTGTGTGTGTGTTTTTAATGTAGTGTGAATTAATAGGGATAAATCCATCTCTATATCCTCCCTCTTCTGAATTGTGCTGTGAGGTTTGTGCCCAAAGTTCAGAGTCCAAGCTAAACTGCCTATTAAAGTGCTTTGTGGTCCTCCAGACTGAAATGTGCTCTATAAATGCAAATTGTTTTATTTTTAACTATTCTTCTACTGTCAAAGCCTCCATGTTGTATAATACAATTAGAAAAATCTTGCTTGAGAGGGCAAGGTTTATTCCTATAGGCCCCAGTTTAGCACATGATCAAGTGCCACTGAAGTTAATTGGACTTAAGTGCTTTGCTGAGTTGAGGCCATATACAAGTTTAATTAAGCAGGCACGGAACTTGAAGTATGTGAGCAGTCTCATTGACTTCAGTGGTCCTAATCACATGCTTGATTACTTGATGTGCTTAATTACCTGCCTGAATCAGGAACTCAGGTAAACTATTACTATTTACATTGCTGTAGTGGGCAGATGACCCAGAATACTAGGAGCTGTATAAAGAAGAATCAATGGTCCTTCCTCTGAAGCTTGTAAACTCTTATCTGTATTTTTATGAGGGTGGGGAACAGGGATTTTTCCCATTTTTGGGATGGGTAACCGCCTTGTAAAAAGCAGATATCTTGGATATTCATTTAGTTCTTTTTAATATCAAAAGTGATCTCATCCTATTATACCCTCTGTATTGTAGCCTCAAAACAGTAAGATGCTTCAATCCTGTGGTGCATCCAGTGTTCACTGACAAATAGTGATGATAATACAATAAAATTCACCTGCAGCTACCATAAAAGCAGTGAGAGACTTAAGGTATGTCTACTCTGCAGTGTAGGCTGCTGAGCTCAGGTTGGAGCCCGGGCTCGAGGACCCTGCAAGGTGGCAGGGTCGCAGAGCTGGGGCTGCATCCAGCAGTCTGCACTGCAATGAAACAGCCCGAGTCAGTCAACCGGCATGGGCCAGCCAGGGGTTTTTAGTTGCAGCGTAGACATACCTTTAGGGTGTCAGGTAAAATCATGTAATGGAGTCAAAGAACTGAAGAAGAAATGTCCTTTCTTTCCAGTTCTGAGGACTACCAGGGTTTCTGCCATGTATGGACACTCAGCTTGCTGAGTTAATCTGGAAATTACTAGTGGCTGCACTCACTTAACACTCTATTATTTTCATTGACCACTTCCCTTTATGGCCTTGTTAACTTTGTAAGTGTTCCATCTGCAGAAGATCTCAATCCCCCTTGCATGCTAAACTGCTTCTAAGGAAAAAATAGTGTCTGGAGCTGTTTCTAGGAGGAAAAGTGCATTTCCCGCGTAGTGTGCAGTAAGGGCCTGCTCCAAAGGCCACTGAAGTAAGAGTCCATTGATGGGGTCAGGCCCTAACTAACTTAGATTTTTCTATCCATTTGCAAGCAATCTGCTCCTTTTGAACTGTTAACAGGATTTTTAAAAAAAAAAAAATCTGCAGTTGCCTAATTCCAATGAAACTATAAATCTTTTGGGCATGTAACGTTGCAACACTTACAATGGAAATGAATACATATTTCATACTTTAGAATTTAAAGTAGGAGACTAATCTCACACTTTGTTTTAACACTCTTAATTCTGTATGCAGAATTCTCCTCTTAATGGAAAAATAAGTTGAGTTTGAAGCATTTCACTGTACAGTCCTTCCTATCCTGTCAGTGCAGAGTGAATTCCACTGAGCAATATTACAGTTCCTATAATGCAGAAGGAATTTTGAAGAGCCATGTGGTGAGCTGACCATGCTTAGGCAGGAAAGGAGAAAATTCTCTGCAAAGAGAGCCAGGCGGATGACCTACCCTGCCCCACAGAACCAGCTGTGCTTTCCAATTAAGGAAGCAGTTTCTATCTGGGTTCAGGAATGCACATACTGAAGCCTGAAAAGGAAGCACCTCTTTGTATTTGTCCAGGGACAAGTAGGAGGTGTTTTTTGCTTACTAGCTGGGAGCTGAGCTGAGACTTGGAGGTCCTGGAACAAGGGGTAAGAGGACTGAAATGAGACTCTTGGCTAAGTCTTTTTGTTTTATTTCTCTCTTTTACTTTAATTGCCATCTGCTGATGAAGCCTGTGGAAGGTCTGGACTGGAGACTTGAGAGCCAGGGAAGCTGGGCTATGTTGCAAGTAGTCCTGAGGAAAGAATTAAGTGGATGTTTGAAGCTGAAGCAGATGGGCCATGGTCACACTGCCAGAGTCTTGCTGTAAGTGCCTGTAGTATAGGAAGGTACAGGCTTCCCTGTGCCTCAGCTTTGACTGATGTTTTCTGTTTAGATGGCTGCATACCCTGGAAGGCGAGGAGTAAGCCAACGTACCAGCAGGAGGAGACTGTGGACCTGCAAGGGAAACTGAGGCATAGTTGTACCTCTTAATGGAGAGGTAAGATGACTCTATACAACCAGTAAAGGATAATAGCAAAAAAACGCAATAAAACCCAAAGCCCCAAAGCTCATGACTAGCTCACACGCCGAGTACACACACCTTGGGAACAAACTAGTGCTCTGCTTAACGTATTGGGGACTGTGGGAATATGTTGTTCTAAAATATTCATTTGTCTGGCTATCAGAAAAATACTATCACTTAAAATGAGGGTTAGTACAATTCATTATGAATGATTTTCTGGATGTCGTGTATGTAAAATGTGGCATTTATCTGAAAATATCTAAGCTTTTTTGGACATTTATGAGAAATCATGGCTCTCTGCTCTGCACATGAGATTTCTATTCATCAAAAGTCTTTCTGATGTTTTTCATTCTACTGACAAGATGAAGACCTCCTGTAAAGTTATTCTCTCTTGAACATACGGTTGTCAGAAGGTGTATTTTGCTGCTGCTGTTGTTAAATAAGTAAAATATAAGTATTTGTATGTAGTGAACTTGACACACAATGTCTCCAATACTCTACAGACAGTCAAAGTAAAACTCAAGAGAGAAGGAAACCTGAGAACTGAAGAGAGTGTGAGCCACAGTATTGGTGGGATCAATGGAGGGGCAAGTGAAGGAATGCCCACTAACAATAAGGCCAAAATAGCAGAAAATAACAACCCTGTTTTTTTGAAACTTTCATAAGTGTTCTAAGTTGGATTCTCTGACGTGGGGAAACTGGTGGGTGCTGGGGATGTCATGGAGCCACTTTTTGGAGTGAGAAAGTAGTTTGCTCTAGCTCAGGGGTGGGCAAACTATATGGCCCGCTGGCTGGATCCAGCCACCCCGGGGTGCCCTGGGCCCTGCGCTGCTCCCGGAAGCAGCCGGCACCACATCCCTGGGGTGGAGATGGGGGGCAGAAGGCTCCATGTGCTGCCTTCGCCTGCAGGCACTACCACCCATAGCTCCCATTGCCTGGGAACGGGGAACCGCAGAGCTGCCACACCAGAGCTGCTCCAGGTAAGCAGCGCTGGGCCGGAGCCTGCACTCCTTGCCATGAGCCCCCTCCTGCACCACAGCCCCTTGCCCTGAGCCCCTTCCTGCACACCACACCTCCTCCCACACCCTGCACTCCCTCCCTCCCGCACCCCAACCCCCTGCCCCAGCCCTACATTCATGGCCCTGCATGCAATTTCCCCATCCAGATGTGGCTCTCGGGCCATAGTTTGCCCAACCCTGAGCTAAAGCAAACTACTCTCTCGCTCCAAAAAGTGGCTCCATGACATCCCCAGCACCCATTAGCTTCATTGGCTTCCCCACATGTCAGAGAATCCAACAAGGACAAGAAGCAATGGGCTTCAATTGCAGCAAGGCTGGCTTCGATTGGACATTAGGAAAAACTTCCTGTCAGGGTAATAAAGCATTAGAACAAATTGCCTAGGTAGGTTGTAGAATCTGACATGGGAGGTTTTTAAGAATAGGTTAGCTAGACCGTTCCCGATGGGTTTGTCTATTACTTCGTCCTCCCTTGTGCAGGGGACTGGACTAGTTGACCTATCGAAGTCCCTTCCAGTCCTGCACTTTCTTGAATCTGTGATCAGAGGAAAATAGGTCATTAACAGTCTTCATATTCTGGAAAACAAATCTAGACTGAAAAGGATCCTGGGAGTTCTGATATGCAAAACAGTGGCTGTCAACAAACTCTGGCTGCAGACAGGGAGGTGGGATGATATATACATATGGCTTGGTGTGTCAGGTGGGCTCTTGATTTGTTGTTGTTGGTTTTAAACACACTTGGTTTTTGCAGGGGACATTGCAGAAATGAGTCCTGAGGAGCATTTCAATGAGGCAATGCTTGAAACTTGCCAAAGGGGCAGTATGGAGGAAAGCATGTCGGTGGTTTTGTGGCCTGCACTAATGGAACAAAAAAGGGTTTGGGAAGTATGAAAGTAGGGAAAGCCAAAATGGAGAAAGGCGCTGCATGATTTAGGATCTCAAAAGCAAGGGCAAAAAGCTTGCACTTCATGCTGAGTGCCACGAGGTGGCTGGCATGATAGCTGAGGTGTGGCTTATGATAGCAGCATTTTTAACAGATGGAATGGGGTGAAGTTAGTATCAAAAGGGTGTGAGTGGAGGCATTTGCTGGATTTGTGGTAGGAGATGAGTGCCATTGGGACAGGAAGGAAGGGGGAATATTTTTTTTCACATCCTGGATGTGGGGCGGTTGAGAAGGAAAGGGAGAACTTGGAGGTGGCCACTTGTTACAAGCTTGCATGGCAGTAAGGATGGTGCTACTGTGAACAGTAAATGAGACAAGGCTAGCAAAAAGGATTTGGGATGCAAGTTCATGAGCTCATTTTTAATTGAGCTTGATATGATGGCGAGACAGATTTCCAGAATGGAGAAATAATTCTGAGTGTAGTAGTTAAATTAATTCAGATGAAGTCACCCAAGGATAAGATGTGGAGGGAGCCAAGCCGGAGGGATTCCAATGAAGAGGAGACAGGGAGAGGAGGGGAGAAGCTGAAAAGATGGTGAAAGAAAAGCTGCAGAGGTAGGAGAACTCAACTGTGGTATCATGGAAGCCAGTGGCACACAGGATGTCAAGCAGGAGGAAGCAATCAACCATATCAAAGGCAGCACAAAGATTTAGGAGTCGAGGAGGATGGAATTTAGGCTTTGAGGCATAGTTCAGTTGAGACTTCAGTGATGGTAGCCTTCATGGAATGGAGAAGGTAGATACTGGATTGGAATTTATCCATGAATGAGTCGGGGGTAAGGAAGTTAATACAGTGGCTTTTGATGGCCTGCTTTAACCTTATAGGGAGAGTTGAACTGATGGATAAGGATGAGGGTGAGAGTTATGTATGACTTACCATTATTTTAAAATAAAATTTATCAAAGCTTTATTCTGATAACTGGGAATGTGTGTCTCTAGAAAGTGAAGTTCTGCTATACATTAATGCACACACATTATGTCTACAATAGCAACAAAAAAATCAGCTTCTTTCTCTTTTTTTTTTTTTAAAGTCTTTGAAGAATGGAAGTCTTTTTTTTAATTTTATGATTTGCTTTAGAATGATAACTTGCAATATTCAAAAGCTCATTTTAATTAAGGATTTGTATCTCATTATACACATGTGGAATTTGCATTTGAATCTGCATCACCACTCTTCAACAGACTGGGGGAGACGGGGGGAAGCAATGGATTTGTATTTGGTTCTCTGACAGATTATTCCTGCTGTACCTATAGTGTTCTGAGGAAAATTCATTTCCTCCTCTCACCCCAGGGGAAAGGGATAACAAATCTAATGCTAGAGAAAGTACATAATACGACATGAAACTAAGAGTAATATACTGGAAGTAGCAAAATAGAAATAATGAGGCAATAAGAATGAAAGCTAAAATAGCTAATGAGAGATACAGGGTCAAATTCTGCAGTCCTTGTGCTGGAGGTGGGGGTCAGACACAACTCCCACTGATTTACCTGGAAGCTTTGCCTCACTTGCCTTGAATGAGGCTGCAGAAAGACTGGGTATCATTAACGCAGTGCAGAAATACGTAACACCACCAAGAACTGCCACCAGGTGACAGTGTTTCAGAATATTGTTATTTTGTCAGAACTCAGAGTTGATACTTTAATCTTGCAAAGATTTTTACAAAAAAAACTCAAGTGTTTAATCTTTTGCAACTGACTTTTCATTAGTGCAGACTGTCTTCTGTCAGTCTTTTTGCATCAGCACTATGTTGTCCAATTTGGGCACAATATTTCACACTATACGATAAGGGTGGTCATGAAACTTTGAAGGGCTGCTTTTTGCATTGCATTCTGAATGTCGAGCCTGAAACTGGGATCGATGGTTGAATTTACATGGTATTAATTCTGGATCCCTGTTTGCCTGAGTTTGTACTATGTGCTTGGGAAGGTCTGCGGAAGTCATTTTGATCCCTCCATCCTCTGTTCAAAATCTATCTTCTGGCCGTGCTGCTTTGATCATGTTAAATTAAACCTGGATGTTAAGACGGCATCTTTAAAAATTATCTTAAATAAATAAAAATGGAAACACTTACTAGCATAGGTGATTTTAAAGCTTACAAGGTCCTGATTCTACGTTGAGCTGGTGGATCCCTGTGCCCATGCACAAGCCTACTGAGGTCAAGTCAAACAATGACCTAAGAGGAGTTCTGTGTGGATACAGGGGCCCGCATATGTAAGCGGGGGAATAGTCCCGCTATTGTAGGGAACTTTTCTGGCTTCTGTGCTACCCCAGTGAAGTGGGCTAGTGAAAGGATCTGAGTTCTCGCTCCCACTTCCTTTACCCAGTGGCCTCCCTGCCCTTGAGGACTCCCCTTCCACTCTCCTGTCTGGCAGAGTCCTCATAACCCCAACAAGGCTGGGCCCAGGATTCCTGGGGGGCTCCTGCTGAGGTCACCTAGGACAGGGGCTAGGGTGTCCCCACTCTGGGGTACTCTCTCTGCACTAGGCACTTCTCTGACCCACTGATCATTACAATTTGAAGCAAATGCAAGTTATTTAATCAACAATTGATTTTAAAAAGAATAAGGAAAAATGGGAAAGGTTAAAGGAAACACCTCAACCCCCTCTGTGGCAGGGAACATCACAAACAGTGTCTCTGGAACGTCAGGGCAGTTCAGTCTGTTCCTTGTAAGTCCCAGGCCTCCTTCTCAGGCTCTGGCTGTGCTGCAGGGATGCTGTGGGTTGGACACTCGCTCTGGTGGTGGCCACATGCTCTCAGGCTCTAAGTGGCAGGGCCCTTCTTCCCAGCGTTGCCCTGCCCTGTCAGGTTTCAGAGTAACAGCCGTGTTAGTCTGTATGCGCAAAAAGAAAAGGAGTACTTGTGGCACCTTAGAGACTAACCAATTTATTTGAGCATGAGCTTTCGTGAGCTACAGCTCACTTCATCAGATGCATACTGTGGAAACTGCAGAAGACATTATATACACAGAGACCATGAAACAATACCTCCTCCCACCCCACTCTCCTGCTGGTAATAGCTTATCTAAAGTGATCATCAAGTTGGGCCCTGTCAGGGTTACCAATCCCTCTCTGAGTCTGGCCTGCAGAGCCCCCTGGCTGAGGCGTCTGCCTGTGCTGGGCCTGCTGCCCAGGGTCCCCCCTCGCTCTCCCCAGCTGCTCATGACACCAGGCTCCGGACTTCTCCAGCCCCAGCTCCACTGTGCCTCAGCAGGGCTGCTGCTCTGCTTCCAGCTCCCTGGGCTGCTTCTCTGGCTCTGGTTGCTACAGCTCTGCTCCCAGGACAGGTCTGCTCTGCAGGTTGCTTCTGTGACTCTGCTCCCAGCACTGACCTGCTTCATGGGCTGCTTTTCTGGCCCCTCTAGCTCTCCTCCCAGAGCAAGTCTGCTCTCCCTGGGCTGTGCCCCTGGCTTTGGGGCTGCAGCTCTGCTCCCAGCACGGGGTCTGGGCTGCTTTTGTGGTCCCTCTGCATCTGGCAGAGCTCTGCTCCCCAACTCGGCTTGGGCCCCTGCTTTCTCCTTAGTTCGGCCCCATTCTGTCTGACCCAGGCAATTCCAGCTCACACGGAGGATGGGACCTCCCTGGCCTCCTGACTCCCTGATTAGCCTGCCCACCCTGTCATTCAGGCTGACCTGGAGCATTGGCCTCTCCCCATTGCTCCTCGGGACTGGTAGTCTCAGAGTCCTGATTCCCCATCGACCCTTCCCCCTTTTAGTACTGGGAGCTAGCAACTAAAACACCCCTGCTGAATATTAGTAAGGGGGCAACAATCCCCTTACACATACACAGAGCCTGATCCAGCCATATGGACAGAATCTGATCTCAGTCGTAGTCAAAATTATCCATAGAAAGTATTGGTATAGCCTGCAATTCTGCAAACACTTACATGGGTGCAACTTACTTGACATGAGTTAAAGCTACACATGTGCATTTGGTTAAAGTAATGGTGTGTGAAATGCAACACTTCATGTCTGTTGTGGCTGACGAGGACTGTATATATGGAAATGCAATCTCCTTATCAAATAGCAACAAATTAAAGGTTGTGATACAAACTGATCAAAGCAAAAATTAACAAATTTAATCCTCCCAGAGGAGGACTGCTCTCAAAGTCTTAACTTCAGATTTTTCTTTATTGCATTTTGTAATTTCTCTCTCCCTCTCTCTCAAAAGCCTTAGTTCCCAGACAGCATCTGGTTTTCAGAAAACCTGTATTTCTTGACTGTGCCAGCTGTAAAACAGAGTTAAGTTACTCACTCAAGGCCAGTGGCTCAGAAGCAGGCTCCCCCTCCTTTGCTCGGACCATTAGATGACAGGCTCTTGCAGATTTTTGTCCCTTTTTTTGCGCTACATCATTTCTAGGCATGCTAGGAGGCAGTTTAGGTTTGCAACTTGACCATCTTTGGAAACGTTACATTCGGATTCCATATTCCTCTTTCACTTATCAATCAGTTGCTCTGTTGAGCAACTTAAAAACAAAAAACAAATGCCAAAGACACTATTATGTACTTCCCCTTCTGACCTAGCAACCTTAAGAAAACCAACCAACCTTGGGCCAGATTCTTAGCTGGTATACATGGTTATAGTTACCTTCCTCTCAATGGAACCGTGCTGGTTTATACTAGCTGAGGGTGTAGACTATTACTTCTTACGAGTTGTTTGTTCCATTTCTGATGGTATCCATCTATTGTAAGTGATTAAAGGGGGAGAAGTGAGAATGGGGGAGAGGGAACACTCGGTCTCATTCATTTCAGCTTCCCATGAGCAAACTTTGTGTGTGTGTGGGTGCGGGGGAGGGAGGAGAGACATCAGAGCTTACAATATGAGGACAAAACTGATAGTGTAGGGGGAGAAATATTTTCAACCAATTGAGTTGGAATTGCGAACAAACAAGAACAAAAACTATTTTAAAAACAGTGGTATGGCCTGGGCCCTCCATTCCCCTCTTAATCCTTTATGAAATCACTTGCTAATTCTTATCTCACGAGGCACGTATTATATTGACAAACGATAGTCAATGGTTTTACAATGCCTACCAGAACACACAAGTCCCAAATACATATAACATGCCTCGGATATATGACTCTTATATTTAGTTTTGAAAACCAATAAAATAACACTTTTTTTTTCTATTTGCATTCTTGTTTTTTTTGTGGGAAATATATAAGGTTATACAATTATTGGTCTGTATTGCAGTAGCACCTCAGAGCCCAAGTCTTGGGGACCCCCTGGTGCTAGGTGCTATGCAGACACACTTATTCCAAAGAACAGGAGACTCATGCTGATCATTTTTGAAAATCTGGCCACAACTGTGTTTGCATAAGTATTGAACTCTAGAGCCGGTTTAAAAAGGGGAAGTTTGTCTCTTCTGAATGTCTGAATCACAGCCTCTCAAATGCTTTACATTAGCTCTGCTGAGCCCCTAAAAATCTCATTCAAGTCAGTGGGAGTTAACTGGGTGCTCAACAGTCCTGAAAATCTGGCCATGAAGCACTATCCAGTAATTTCCTCTTATGTACAGTATTAATTATATACTCCAGGATGAAGATTGGTGGTAATTAATAAATTGTCTGGAATAGGGTAGGTGATTTAGAGGCCTCATTCAATGCCCCTTGAACTCAACACAGTTATTTCTGTGGGATCAGCTGTTTTAAAGAACAAATGAAAGATGGTCCGTGCCCCCAAAGGATTTGCAGTCTAAGTTTAAACCAACTGATGGAACACATGAGCAACAACCAAGGAGAAGGGAGAAAGCCAGGGGGTGTGTCCATGAATTTACACAGTTATTCAGGTTTGCTGCTGTACGTACAACTGCTGTTTCAATGTTTTTAAGCTGGAGGGGATATTTCAGATGGAACAGGAGAGAGAAATGGATAAATATGAGGTTGGAAAGAATGGCACAAAATGGTGGTGTGACAGAGTTCTGGGAGCTAGCATTTGAGCCAGCACTCTGATCACTGTGGCACTAATTAGCCCCCCCCATGAGAGTGGTCTGATGGGATGCAGTTATCTCATCAGGCTGGGAGTGCTAGAGGCTTAATTTGCTCACCAGCGAAGACTGATCAGGGTGGGAAGAGCTAGGTAGCTGATCCCAGATTCAGAGAGCTCTCACAGAAGGGAGACCGTCCCCACTCAGGTCCTGCAGAGAGGGCCAGTGATGCAAGTAATAGTATTTATGCATGGAACCTTAAAGGTTTTGGTGGAGGGAACTTAAATATAATTCACAGGGTGGACACCTTGCCAGTGGAGTATGAGTGGTTTCTGTGATGTGAAAGGCAGAGGTGGAGCACTGCCCTGCTACAGTGGGACTGGAGGCTAGGATTAGGAGACTAAGGGAGAGCAGTAGAGCCAGACTTAGACTGAGGTCATCAGCAACTAGGAAGATGGAAAGCTAAATCGGAGATCTGTGGTGAGCTGGAGATGAGTTGTCACCTTGTTAATGTGCCTGTTATAGTATGTGTTATGTGGAGGTGTTAATCGTGCTTATCCTCGTATGGTGTTGGTGCTCTTTTGTTTGTTCTGTAGTGTAAATTGAAATTTCTAGTAAGCAGGTTACCCATATGACTTAAGTGTTTGTACGCGATGTTAACTACAACGTATCTTATTCTTTTATTTACATAGCTAAATATTTAGATGTGCCTTGAATGTAGTTTTTTAGCCTATTTCAATAAGGATCATGACACTACACCATAGACACATGGTCATAGGTCTCTCATGATGATTAAACAGGGAAATCTATATATCAAAGTAGTGCTTGTTAACCAAAACCAATCTCCTGTCCAGATGTCTGTCTTTTCTCCATTAAATGATGTCTCACAGGAAATTAAGTCAGGTTCTTCAATTTCCTTTCACCAGGTAAAAATATGTAACTTTGCATACCCAACTGTCTAATACCAGCAGCACTGAATCAGATAGAGGTACCGCTTAACAATTCTAAACTCTCAGAGGGGAAAGGTGAATATAAGAAGCTGCTGCCATGTGAAAAATTCATTTCAGCCTTGAGTGGAATGCTCTGAAAATCAATATATACAGTCTACTGGTAAAGGAACACATGGCTGTTTTACAAAGCTGCTTTTGTGAGTCTGTGATGGAAATGAATTTCCATATAGTAGATACCAAGTGAATGGGCTTTGAACATTAGATAAACTTCATGATCCATCCGTTTCTCCTGACACACTTACATTTCCATTTTACTTTTTAGACTTGCTGCATAAATTGTGGTATCCTCCCCAAATATCAAATGCATACTTTCTCTGCTAACCTCCAGAAGTTTTTTTGAGGAGGAATTTTAAAGGCAAAATGGAATCTGCCATAGAAAATGTACACTGCAGCTTATCTTCCAGCACAAAATATTTCATACTTCACTCAGAAATTGATTAGAAACAGTGTTTTTAAGACAAAGCAAAAAATCCTAAGAAGTCTCTAAAATTTCTAGGCATTTACTAGAAATAAAATATTCTCAGGGACAGAGTGTAGTGTCATTAGAATTCAGTGTTTGTGCTGTCCCTATAGCATTAGAAGGCAAATCCTTGACCAGCCATCTCCACAGAAAGGAGTCCTCAGCAGTACCCTGTGCCTTCAGAATCTGCAGGCACAGATGGTTCCTTAGGTTCTGCGAGGACAGCTTTTCTGTGTAAGGGGCCAATTAATACTGATGTGACGATCCAACTGCTTTCTATCAGGAAAAATCCATAAATCTGCCTAGTTTGAGTCCAGTACGTAGCTACTGGGTCGCTGGAGATGATCTCTAGGGAGACTGTGCCTCTCTGATATCTCTGATGCAAATAGGAGGGGGTTCTTTTTTGCAATACGTTGCCCAAGACAGAAACCCTCTTTTGACAGTTCTGTTTCAGACAGAGGAGAGCTGGTGTGAGAAGAGTCAAACGTGGATAAATAATCTCCTCTCAGGAGCAACTGGAGGAAAGGAAGAGATCATGGCAGCACCTCTTCTCCCCACTTTCTTTCTCACATTGCCATAAAGTGACAATCTTCCTTTACATTCTTCTCTTCTTCCCTTTTTTGAAGGAATAATCCAGACTTAGTTCCTTCTCTCTTCTTCCTCCTGTGTGCTGGAACTGCACAGTGGCTATTGCAGCATTAGGAATGTATAAGGGTTTTCTGTCACTTTCTGACACATAGACAGGGCCAAATTCTGTCCTTAGCATGGTCTAAGTACTTCTGAAAGAACCTGGCTAAGTTAAGTCATAGATAATTCTACTTGTAGCTTACAGTACATATTTTATATATTTATCTGTAGGCTCATGTGGAACTGCATATTTACTAAAATACATCCTTTAGAAATGTAAAGTAATAAACTCATTTTAATTAATGCAAATTGGAGTCGCAATAATAAAGAAGACTCAAATAATTGGTGTAACTGATTTGTGGGGGGGGTGGTGGAAAATGAGTGGAGTTTTCTTAATGTGGAAAAAGGAAATCACAGAACTTTCCCTGTGTGAGAAATCCTAAGGTACTTATTCTGTTTTTACTGATGGTACTTTGGCAAAACTCGTATTACTTTCTGAGAGCATCTTGAGTTAGGAGCTCTGGATATGATCCTGTTAAGTGCAGGCTTATAAACAAAACTAAAATTTGCACACTTGAATACACTGCAACAAATCAAGACTTTGGTGTAGATAATACTTCCAATTATAGTGGCTTAATCAGACTACTCTAAAGTCACATTAGTCCTTTATTAGACCTGTGCAACTGGCAGTCGTATTGCTTCTTTGATTCCAATTAATATATTGGAATTTCCTTGTATCAGAGTTCACTATAAGCATGTTCCACTGTGGTGGAGGTGACTGTGGGCAATAAACAAATTACTTCTGAGCAGACCGATACATATTACAATGCTCTAAACATTTATGTTTGGGAACTAAAGGTACGTCTCTGTGGGAAGAGTTTTTATATAATGTGAGATGTACTTTGGCGTATCTTGGCAAACAGTGAACCCTTCTCCTCTAACTTTTTCAATCTTCCCTACTGAGGAGGAGGCTGAACACTTTGCTCAGTAATAGATATTCCTTTCCTATTAGGAAAGGGAAATAAAGGCATTTAAAAAAAAAAAGTGAAGTATGGCTTTAAAGTTTAATGATCACTGAAGTTTGTCTTAACAGTAAAGCATTTGCAGTAATTAATAAATATTCAGGATGGTTTCCTGAGGAGAGAAGTACAATGAATGCTGCTTTATTGTGTGAGCAGCCGGGTCAGATTGGGGCTGTTGAGGTTTCTGAAAAATCTGGTTCATGCTGCACATAGAGTATCTTCATGCAGGTGTTAATGTAGTTACTGCCATACTGTAACATTATTCCTATCCTTGCATATTTCCCCCCGATGGTTTACATCCAGCGTGGCCCTAACAGCCTTCCTGCACAGTACTGTCATGGTTTTATTTGTGGTAAGGCATTCTTTTCATTAAAAAAAAAAAAAAAAAAAAAGATACTCGATTGGGATTCATTCCCTGGCCCTGCTACAGGCTTCCTATGTGTTCTTGGGGAAAGTCACTTGATCTGTGCCCCAATTACCCATCTGTAACATGGAAATAATAATAATATCTGGGGTGCTGAGGTATTAATGGGACAAGGAGGCAAATAAGAGGGGCCACTGATGACCATCTCTTAGGCCAACGGGGATTAGGTTGAACTGGTTTAGTGGCTTTCATTCCCACTTTCTAGTCTCCTGGAGGTTTCTCTGTTGTGTAATTTGAGGCACTTCCTTCATGAAGCAGTCTCTCTAGAACATTCTTGCTCCTTGACAGCCTAGAGTGAGATCAGGACAAAAACTGAACCAGGCTTTCCCACATGGGTCTTCAGATCACTGCCACCTAAATCAGTGTCCCTGCTCCTTGGAATGTATTTGGATCATTGTTCACGATTATGTTCCATGTTCATGAGCGGTCAGTTTTTGCGTATCAGCGTCCCATATTTCCACACTTTCTTCACTGGCTTGTTTTCAAAGTGAACTAATAAGTGGGTTCAGAGGAAGAGGGCATGGGACAGATTCCCAAGCTCTGATTTAATTGTGTCATCTGGCACCCCTTTTCTCCTCCCACTCCAAACGTGTTCCTTTTACTTTCTCTGATAACATATGGCCAGTGCGAGACTGCATATGGGTAGATAAGATTACATCATAATTATTTAATCTGGTGCAACTTCATAGAACGTGACACAGTGCAGAAGACCAGATAAACATCCCCTACAGTTCACAAAACTAGCTCTAGTCATAAAACAAGACATAGAAAGATTAAAAGTCAGGTTTCAGAATAGCAGCCATGTTAGTGTGTATCCGCAAAAAGAAAAGGAGTACTTGTGGCACCTTAGAGACTAAACAAATTTATTTGAGCATAAGCTTTCGTGAGCTACAGCTCACTTCAAAAATAAATCTGTTTAGTCTCTAAGGCGCCACAAGTACTCCTTTTTCTTTTTTTAGAAAGATTAAAGGATCTGAATAGTATCAAATTACAGGAACACACCTACAGTACAAGTAACATGCTGTGACCATTCAGTCTTGAGGTTGCTATAGGCAAAATTTTCCTTTGACACACTTGTGTTCAGGTAGTGAAAAAGCAGAGTTTAAAACGTATTAAAATCCTGAGCGCCTCTCTGAGCCACCCGTATGTTGAATAGTATTGCTCTCCTTGAGGAGTCACGTTGATCTGCCATTTTTCATCGAGACTACTCAATGAGAATCCCCTATTGACTAGTTGTAGCTGTACAAACAGGGTGTTGGAGGGGCCAGGATCTTGGTCTGCATGTTTACCTTACTGGAGTTGGGTGTGAAACAGGCTGAAACAGAATAATACACTGAGCTAATTAAGAAGATTTTCAACAGCCAGGGCATAGCAAGCCTAGTGAACCTGACAAATAGGTGAGTTTGGAGGATTATGGAGGAGGAGTGAGATTAACAAGAGAAGAGCAGGATAGACAAAAATGTCCTGGCTTCTGAGCAGTCTAAGGATTTTTTTTGGGGGGGGAGAAAAAATGAATGTGTGCAGACCAAGGTAGTCCTCCCTGCTCGGATTTATTCACAGTATGTTGTTCATGGCTCCTGTTCTAGTTGAACAGAGGTGTCTAAAACAGTAGAAACAGTAGCAACTTTTATATGAGTGCAACACCATTTCTAGAACTCCAGCAAAACAAAGCTCCGAGTTAAAGGTTCCTCGCAACCAAGCTCCTTTCCTGGGTTCTACTTGACAGACTGTTCCTCACTGCTCCAAGCCTGCATTAGACACCCTAATTAAATCAGTTTATTATAGGCATCACGTGAATTACTACTCAGACATTGTGTCCAGCTGAAGGTCACACCTGATCGGAGTCATCTTGTTAGACAAGGATACATTATAACCTGTTACACTAGAGAGGAACTTCTGGTTGAACTGGTAAATGAGCCAGTTTGATAAAATTTATTTTAGTGCCTCAAAGTAGTTTCATTGCAAAATGGTGGTATGTAAAAATGGCCCCACAGATCTATTCCCTGTGCATATGTAGTCATAACCATTGACTTCAGTGACCAAAACATGTTTTGTTTTTGTTTTTTGTTTTTTTTAAAACTTTTTATTCCAGTTAGTGCTGTAAAGCCATGATAGCTCTGGGAGAGGAAGATTAGATTCTGTTTCTTCTTCTGCATCATCAGAGTGGTTTACTAGTTGCCAGACTGATATCTTTACTCATGACGAATAGCACCTTTTTTGCCTTGAATTGGGCTTTTTGTGGACCAAGACACTACTCTGTGCAAGTACATGTGATGGAAGTTAACCCTTTGCCCTAATGATAGGGCCAATCAGTTATACCTGACTGAATGGACTTGCACAGATGTCAATGAAGGTGTAACTTGAGGACAGTGGAGTTGACAGCTTTAATTTTGCCTGAGTAACTATTTATTACAGGTGATGATGCATGAGAAGACTCTCGGGTCTTGTGCTGAGAGCGCAGGGCTGGAAGTTAAATTTATATTTTTTCACTTCTGAACAGAGCGTGCGTGCTCACGCTCTCTCTATTTTACTAAAACAATAAATAGGGAACCTCATGATATTTTTGGAGTGACTTTTCAGAGCAGGGCTACATACTTTGAGTGGTTTTAGATCAGCTCATTCAGACAGTGGTAATGTTGCTCTTCACTTTTAACCTTTTTCTGGAAATTTTATCTCAGAAAAATACTTGAACAGAACTGTCATCTCAATCCAATATGAAGATTATCTACAATGTGTGGAAAGAATACTGACTGAATTGAACCAGTTCTTCTCTTTAAAATCGAGTGGCTGAGTTTTCCATGAGATAAGGACCACCATTGTCCTCAGTGAAGAACAGCTATCTCTGAGGATCCCATCTACGGTCGCTCGTACAAAGTAGCGTATTGTGGCCAGCAACCAAAACTTTCGTCGTCAACCCTGAAGGCTTGACTCTTCAAAAATCATTATAAAACCAAATTTATTTTTTTTTATTGCTTTGAAATAAAGGCTTCTAGGGGACCTGGGATCTGATAAACACAGCTATTTGGCACCTCTTTTGAATGATCTCTTGCTTTCCCTTGTCTGTCAGTTTCGTTCTGCCCCATTGCTGTGATAGTTGTGGCCGGCCAGGATTGTTAAGCTGTACCCAAAAGAAGAAGAAAGGGTCTTGTCTGGTGCCATGTAGAGCAGGAACCACACTCAATCATTCCATTGCCCTGTGGTATGAGAATGACAAACCCAAATAGCATTCTGTTGAAGAGCACCTCAGCAATAGTTGAAATGAACAGGAGTGGGATGATGTGTGGTGGTGTGTGTTTTTAAAATACCTGAAGGTATATAACTAAGTATTCTTTTATAGGAGTGTGTATAGTCTCCTATGAAGCCCAGTTAGTGTGGTGGTTACTATTGATTTTAATGACAGGTTTCAGAGTAACAGCCGTGTTAGTCTGTATTCGTAAAAAGAAAAGGAGTACTTGTGGCACCTTAGAGACTAACCAGTTTATTTGAGCATGAGCTTTCGTGAGCTACAGCTCACTTCATCGGATGCATAGCATATCGTGGAAACTGCAGAAGACATTATATACACACAGAGACCATGAAACAAAACTTCCTCCCACCCCACTCCCCCGCTGGCAACAGCTTATCTAAAGTGATCATCAAGTAGAGCCATTTCCAGCACAAATCCAGGTTTTCTCACCCTTTCCCCCCCCCCCCCACACACACACATACAAACTCACTCTCCTGCTGGCAACAGCCCATCCCCCTTTGAAACCCCTCTTTATAATGCGCATGATAATCAAGGTGGGTCACCTCCAGCACTAATCCAGGTTTTCTCACCCCCCCCCCCCACACCCCCCTCCAAAAACCACACACACAAACTCATTCTCCTGCTGGCAACAGCTCATCTTACAATGTGCACAGCAATAATCCAAGTTTAACCAGAACGTCTTGGGGGGGGGGGGTTTGCAGGAAAAAAACAAGGGGAGACAGGCTACCTTGCATAATGACTTAGCCACTCCCAGTCTCTATTCAAGCCCAAATTAATAGTATCCAATTTGCAAATGAATTCCAATTCAGCAGTTTCTCGCTGGAGTCTGGATTTGAAGTTTTTTTGCTTTAAGATAGCGACCCTCATGTCTGTGATTGCGTGACCAGAGAGATTGAAGTGTTCTCCGACTGGTTTATGAATGTTATAATTCTTGACATCTGATTTGTGTCCATTTATTCTTTTACGTAGAGACTGTCCAGTTTGACCAATGTACATGGCAGAGGGGCATTGCTGGCACATGATGGCATATATCACATTGGTGGATGTGCAGGTGAACGAGCCTCTGATAGTGTGGCTGATGTTGTTAGGCCCTGTGATGGTGTCCCCTGAATAGATATGTGGGCACAGTTGGCAACGGGCTTTGTTGCAAGGATAGGTTCCTGGGCTAGTGGTTCTGTTGTGTGGTATGTGGTTGTTGGTGAGTATTCGCTTCAGGTTGGGGGGCTGTCTGTAGGCAAGGACTGGCCTTTCTCCCAAGATTTGTGAGAGTGTTGGGTCATCCTTCAGGATAGGTTGTAGATCCTTAATAATGCGTTGGAGGGGTTTTAGTTGGGGGCTGAAGGTGACGGCTAGTGGCGTTCTGTTATTTTCTTTGTTAGGCCTGTCCTGTAGTAGGTGACTTCTGGGAACTCTTCTGGCTCTATCAATCTGTTTCTTCACTTCCGCAGGTGGGTATTGTAGTTGTAAGAATGCTTGATAGAGATCTTGTAGGTGTTTGTCTCTGTCTGAGGGGTTGGAGCAAATGCGGTTGTATCGCAGAGCTTGGCTGTAGACGATGGATCGTGTGGTGTGGTCAGGGTGAAAGCTGGAGGCATGTAGGTAGGAATAGCTCTTTATGGGTAAGTGGTCAAAGTACTCCACAATTATCATCAATAAAACCATGACAGTCTTCTGATTACCCATCAGACCAACAATTCATTCATTAGAAGCTTTTCAGTCAACATCATTATCTGGTAAAGACCCTATGGGCTGACTTGAATAGAAAAGGAGTTCAAGGCATGGTTCACAAAGCAGTAAAGATCTGCAATCCTGCCTCTTTGATGTGGAAGAGTCTCAGTCAATGTGCTCTTAACCAAATGAACCATCCTCTACAGGTATACATCCTGTACTGAATAGCAGTCAGAGGTGTCCCACAGCAAAAATCCTTTCTGCTTTCCCTCTAACCTGCTTTAACTAAATCCCAGACCTATGACAATGCACTAAATAGTCTTTGATAGTTAAACTTGCCTGCTCTGCTCTATCAGCTATATGCCTGCAGGCAACAAAAGGGGAGGTGCCGATGCAGAGAGGAAGAAGGTGAGCTGATGCTACATTGTGCAAATTTCTCGTGTTGGACTCTGCTCAGCTTTACATCAAGGGCTGCTACACCATTGGTGGTGGTAGTATATAATTAAAGGTTATGGGCAAAGATCCTTGGCTGAGGTAAAGTAACTTCCATGGGGCTGTACTGATTTACAGCAGCTGAGGATCGGTGCTCATTTTGTTCAGAGTGAAATCTGGGGCTGGTAGGTAACCATTCTACTGCTCCCTTCCCATGTAACTCCTCAGAATTAGGGTTAAATGTTTGAGGGAGATATTCACTCCCCCACTTTCAATGTCTGTTTTCTCTGGGCTTCCTGCTGATGAGTCTGAGCACTGACTAATTAAAAGCTAGCTGGTCAAGTTCTCCGCCAGCTTGCAAATCAACTTTGTGGTGTTTACATAAAACCCTGTTTGTTTGTTCTTTTTACAATTAAAGGCAGCACATTTAAATCTGTCAATTTATTCTAGGGTAAATATGTATGCCTGATTTACCACCTCTATATCATTAATTACTTTTATACACCTCTATTATATCCCTTCTTATTTGATTCCTCTTTAAACTAAATGGTAGAGTTCTAATCTTTTCAGTCTCTCATCCTTTAGAAGTCTTTCCATGTCTCTAGTTGTTTTTTGTCACCAATCTCTGGGCCCCTTCTATTTCTGGTATGTCTCTTTTGAGATGAGGTAACCAGACCAGAACATATGCTTCTTCATTCTTCACTGACCTAAATAATGTTGCAGAAAATTTTGCTGATAACCTCTCTCTAGCTCTTGTTCCAAATCATTATAGGTAGGGCTGGTACCACTGCCTATTTTGAAGGTTGCCTGAGACTGTCTATTATAAGACTGTGTTATAATAACTTTATAAAGACTTTTTAACCATTTAGGCTGAAGTTTTCCATGCCAGGCGTTTGCTTTGCACTGATTTTTGTGTGTGTGTGAGTGAGAGAGAGAAATTCTAGCAGTCTTTTCTTTGGAAATTTCTAGCACCCCCATGTTTTTGAGGAGGGAGTTGACATTTGGCAGGGGATGGCCTTTGTGTTAGGGATGTGGCTTGCTCTTCACATGAAAATCTGCCCAAATTTGGTAGTTAAAAGCCTTTGAAAAAACATGTTTTGCGCATGCTCAGTTGAGACTTGCTAGAGTCTAAGTGCTAAAATCTTCAGATTCTGTCCTCACTAAGCATGCTTGAGCACCTGAATTCTTAATGCTGACCAGACAGTATGTGCCATCCCCACAGAGTAAGTGACCATGCTCGCTCCACTCACAGCTCCTATGTGTGTCTATGTCCTACTCCTATCTCCTATGTCCTACTACAGGACAGGCCTAACAAAGAAAATAACAGAACGCCACTAGCCGTCACCTACAGCCCCCAACTAAAACCCCTCCAACGCATTATTAAGGATCTACAACCTATCCTGAAGGATGACCCAACACTCTCACAAATCTTGGGAGAAAGGCCAGTCCTTGCCTACAGACAGCCCCCCAACCTGAAGCGAATACTCACCAACAACCACATACCACACAACAGAACCACTAGCCCAGGAACCTATCCTTGCAACAAAGCCCGTTGCCAACTGTGCCCACATATCTATTCAGGGGACACCATCACAGGGCCTAACAACATCAGCCACACTATCAGAGGCTCGTTCACCTGCACATCCACCAATGTGATATATGCCATCATGTGCCAGCAATGCCCCTCTGCCATGTACATTGGTCAAACTGGACAGTCTCTACGTAAAAGAATAAATGGACACAAATCAGATGTCAAGAATTATAACATTCATAAACCAGTCGGAGAACACTTCAATCTCTCTGGTCACGCAATCACAGACATGAGGGTCGCTATCTTAAAGCAAAAAAACTTCAAATCCAGACTCCAGCGAGAAACTGCTGAATTGGAATTCATTTGCAAATTGGATACTATTAATTTGGGCTTGAATAGAGACTGGGAGTGGCTAAGTCATTATGCAAGGTAGCCTGTCTCCCCTTGTTTTTTTCCTGCAACCCCCCCCCCCCCCAAGACGTTCTGGTTAAACTTGGATTATTGCTGTGCACATTGTAAGATGAGCTGTTGCCAGCAGGAGAATGAGTTTGTGTGTGTGGTTTTTGGAGGGGGGTGTGGGGGGGGGGTGAGAAAACCTGGATTAGTGCTGGAGGTGACCCACCTTGATTATCATGCGCATTATAAAGAGGGGTTTCAAAGGGGGATGGGCTGTTGCCAGCAGGAGAGTGAGTTTGTATGTGTGTGTGGGGGGGGGGGGGGGAGGGGGGGAAAGGGTGAGAAAACCTGGATTTGTGCTGGAAATGGCTCTACTTGATGATCACTTTAGATAAGCTGTTGCCAGCGGGGGAGTGGGGTGGGAGGAAGTTTTGTTTCATGGTCTCTGTGTGTATATAATGTCTTCTGCAGTTTCCACGATATGCTATGCATCCGATGAAGTGAGCTGTAGCTCACGAAAGCTCATGCTCAAATAAACTGGTTAGTCTCTAAGGTGCCACAAGTACTCCTTTTCTTTTTATGTGTGAACAGACAGTGCAAAAAAATTAGTATGTGATTCATGAAGTTAGAGATTGTATCCTAATCCATATGCAGAAAGGGGCCAAATTTGCAACCTTAATGCTGGCATTTCCTATCTGTTGAATGCTTGACTTTGCAACCATAATGTTCTTTTAACATTTTCTCTGTGTAACTAAATATACTAAACAAATACTGCTTTTATTATGGATCTGTGGTTCTCCTCACTGTTACCCTTTTGGCTATGTTTAATTACCACTCCAGTTTATCTGATACATACCAGAGAGTCTTATTTTAGGAATTCCCAGGATCACTTCAAGTATCTTATAATATTTGGTGCCCTGAAGCAGAAAGACTACATATCTTGGTCAGCAGCTCGGCTGCTTCATTCTTAAATTCCTTCAAGTCTTTGGTGAATATATTTGAGACTGATGACTTCTTGCTATCCCTGTCTTTTCTGCTGACTTGTGTGACGTTGAGCAAGTCATTTAACCTCTGTGCTTCATTTCTTTCCCCTATCAAAAAAAGTATACCTATACCTACCTTTTGTAAAGAGCTTTGAGTTCCTCAGTGAAAATTATGTTGTCATGGTGAAGCATTGAGTACTGGCCATTGCTGGAGGCAGGATCCCAACATAGACTGACTGATATGAGCTGATTCACTGAATCTTAAGTCTAACATTTCTAAGACTGTTGTGCCACCAGTACATAACCTATTCCCCTCCATTTTACCCTGATAGTCTCTGTTCTCTTTGAAGTTTTCCTTTTTGCTTGAAAAGGATGAGAACAGATTTTAAAAACAAGCTGCCTGTCTTTCCTTCACTCTTACCAGCCATTGCTGTCTGGTGTTTTGCCTGTGATCATGAATATTCTTCTGTGCAACTGTCAACGCTGCTTAGTGCCCACCCGAGGAGAACATTTCTACTGCCATGAAGTCTTCCTTCCACTGTCCAGTTTATCTGCCCTAAAGACTCAGAGCCAATGCTGGCAAATTGGAATGACTGGAGTGAAACATGAGATATTGAAGGCATGACAGCTAGTTTCTCTCATCCTGTGAACATTCTTCACTCTGAGCCCAAAGAAGCCCCTGAAACCATTGCCAACCTTTTGTGGATCACAGTGCTTCACATCCTGTCTAATTGATTGGAAGCTCAGGCATCAGCAGAATCGATAAGAGAAGGACATGGAGGGGAAACACATCCACCCTTCTGAGTACTACAGAACAGACTTTTCTTGCCTGTTAGAAGTTCAGTCCCTCAGGATTATGGGGTCACCTCTCCTTGCTGCTGTGTGAATGAAATATCATTTATTCATATTTTTGAAGTGGGATACTAATGTGATTTAGAACAAAATTTAAACTAATGCAAACTGGCTCCACAGAACTTGAAATGTTGGATTGAATCCTGTTTCTAATGAGTGAAGTAACGGTAGCTTTGCCGCTGGCATTTGCTAGCGTTATGTATGGCCTTAAGAGTGTTAAAAGAGTGGGCTCTTGCCCTGCAACTTCAGGGCAAAGGCAGTTAAGAACAGTTTTTAAAACATGTCAACAAAACTGACAAATTGCTATCCATCTTATCTATTTGTATTACAACAGCACCAATAGGCCCCAATCAGGATCAAACCCCCGTTTGCTGCTGTTCAACATCAATGTGTTAGGTGCTGTGCAAACACTTATTAAAAAGATAATCCCTCCCCCCCCCCCCCCGCCTCAGAAAGCTAACATTCAAATGATCTATCACTGTAAGGGAAGATTCAAGTAGAAATCAATATTGCATTATGCAAATTTGAAATTATTACGTGCAGTCCTTGAGCTTCTTGCAAGTTATATACGTGTCTGTCTGTCTGTCCTAAGTTTAGGAATGCAGGGTATAGAACGTTGAATTAAACATTTTATTTTTTAAATCTTTTTTTTTTTTTTTTTATTTAAAGGGAGACTGACTTGGCGGTTAACAATACCGCATTGGTGGCTAATACAACACTTATACAGTGCATTCTGTTTAAGAACTTAGTGTTTATGACTGTAGGTATCTGTGGTAACTAATTTTTATATTTGGAATAAGTTTCTGGGGTAGTGGCAGTTACTTTGAAGCTGTAAATTTTGAGGCTTTTTGTTTACTGTGTCCACTGTATATTGCTTTCCATCTTTTAAAACAGTTTACAGACATGAACTATCTGATATTAATTCTCTCAATACCCCTGTTTAAGTGGTGGAAATAGAGACAGGGAGCCAGATCCTCAGCTGGAGTAAATTGGTGTATTTCTGCTATTCCAGTTATAGAAGCTGAGGATCTGGCCCAGAGAGCTTAAGTGCCTTGTCCAAGAGTGCACAGTTGCGATTAGATCTTGGTTCTTGGTATCTGCTCAGCCCCTTGAACCACATATTCCTTCACTTTGAGACTTGTTTAAAGCTATTTTGTCTGTCTTGCCTCATGAGAGGGTTCAACCCATCCACTAGGTATCTCTGTTTTGAAAAAAAAAAACCTCTTGGGTTATGGATAGAGTAGTGCAAATCAAGTGGTGTTACTAGCAGCCTTGCTGAGTTTTACAATTCTAGGATTGAATCTTAAGTTTCATTTAAAATTTAAATTATGCAGGCTATTAGCAGTAAGTCATTTCAAATTTGATAAAATTAATGACCCGAGACAGTGAACTATTTTTTCCTTTTGGTTTATTTTCCCTTTTAAAATATTTTTACAGACCTCCCCTTCCCAAAGGAAATTAAACCAAAAAAAATATTATAAATCCACAGAACACCGGTATGTCCCAATGTCAGAACATCAGGATAGATTAACAAATGTGTTTTTACATTTGTTACTGAACTAATTAACTATGGTATGGATAATGTGAATTAGTAGATTTTTGGATAGTTTAGAGTACAGACTTGGGAAATTAGTATTTGATCAAGGTTTATTAATCAAAACAACATGTATAATAGCCATTATACTTTAAAACAAAGTTTATAAATGAATTTAATACAGGATCTGAACACTTACATCAGTATAACTTGTCTATGTATGGGAAGCGGAATAAACTATACTAGCATAATTGCATTCACATTCTAGTTATACTAGTACAATTCCTACTATTTTTATTTTTAAAAACTCTGCATAATGAACATAGTGCAATATGAAGAATATGTAGATCTGTTTGCTACTGTTCTATGCTTGGCAGCTCCCACTGTTATAACCCACTTTAAGACTTTGTCTAATATGGTAATGAAAGCTAAAGTGAAATAAAAGATCTTCTGTGAAGACAAACACAAAAATAGGAATAAGTAGCATTGCAAGAGAGAATACCCAAATATAAATTTTAAATATGGAGGGCTAAAAACTGCACAAGTGTATGAAAACTCCAAAATATTTACATTCAGTAGCATGTCCTTAATAAAAAGAAAAGGCGGTGGGGAGAGGTGACTCTAGTGTCACTGCGATACCTGTCGTCTTAATAGAAGCTTTATATCAATCAAAAGCTGTGGAACTGTCAGTGATAGTTCATCCAAAAGTAATTCTAAAGTTAGACATGTCAGACTTTTAAGTTGAAGTTTCTGTAATTGCCATACTATAGATATATATCACACACTAACCACTAATACACTCTAAAGGCCTGATCCTGTAAGGCGCTGTGGTTTTGAGAAGTGTGAAACACCCTTAATCCTCACTAAAGTTAATGAGGGTTGGTAGTGTTTGTTTCACAAATGATGTGTAGCCACATTGCTTAATGTGTTGCTGAAAGGTGCTCAGATGCTACAGTGATGAGTGCTGTATAGAACCTATATAAAATAGAAGTTCTTGGCACCTTAATGATTCAAAGCTACTTTTTCTTGACATTCTAATAGGTGTAACCATGAGAATCTGTAATCCTAACCAGATGTGAAAACAACAGTAAACTCCTAACTCAAACTTCTATGCATCTGGGCTAGTGTTTGTGAAGTGCACGTAATACTTTTGAGACGTACATGTTTTTTATAAGTAGGGTACATACTGTCTGGTGATTTAACTGAGAATGGCCGAGTCATTTGTTGTTTAAAAGGAAAGATGCATATAAAAGATAAAATCGCTAATTCATTTTGACAGAGCAATGTATGATCTCTCAAGAGTAGTTCAAGGTAGTATTACAGGTGTAGCGTTCTGACTTGTGGTCTTGCTGGTGGGTGGGTGAGCGAGAGAGAGAGCATGTGAGTGCACGAGCAAGGTGCCTATCTCTTATTAGTTGATTACCAGTAGAGGGAGTCCTTGATAGCTAGGTTTTGGTTTCTCATCCCCTCATTTTTTGGGTTCTAGAAAGCAACCTACTCAGACATATTAGTGGAATATGTGTGTGGGTGGTACGTTTATTTAAAATCCAGTTGTAGAGTGCAAACCCCCTTATATCATCAGACCACATCTTGAAAGGAGATAGTGCAGGAACTAGGTTTATGACACCACGTTCCATCTGTCCCATCAGAGGAGAGTTTTGATATTATTTGGAGCTTGTCCATCTTCTCAAGTCAGATTTAGTTCACTTTTTTTGAACACTCTTCTATCTGGTCAGCTGTGGGGAGTCTCTTTATCTGCAGGACCAATACCTTTTTGTGATGGTTATATACACATTCATGACCAGATCAGTTTTCTGCTTATTAAATATTATTCCCTGTTTTTGGAGTACATGTAAGCATGGCTCAGCTCTTCCTGTTGAAATGGCAGAAACTTGGTTTTATCTATAATCCCAACTTGTTCAGTTTTTAACAAATTCCAGGATCCACAGCCATATGCCTTCCGGTTTGTTTAGATTCTTTTCTAATATTACTAAGACAGTATGAGGAGTTAACTTCTCTGAAGCAATGCTATACAGCAAGAAGCTAATACTGTATTAGTGATACTAGGAAAGAATCTTAAAATCAGAAAGACCCATTCCAAAGACTGAGCCTTCAGTAAGAGAGCTGTTAGTACATATTTTGAAAGTCCTCTCCTTCCACTGTCTTAGATTCTAGATTAGTGGAGATATTTCTAATCTTAGGGTCATCTTTAAAAGCTGCTTCTGCTTCACTTCTTTCAAAATGTTGATGAACCATAAATGGGAGGAGAAATGGAAAAATCCAGCAGAAATAAACCTATTTTTTTTCAGCTTACCCCTTACCTGAAACAGACACAGCAGCTGCTTCTAGATAAAAGCCAAAATCATTTTTCTTACAAATACTCTGGTCACAATTTTCAAAATTCCTTTCGGTTTAAACAACACATGTAATACTGAAATACAAAGCTCATTTTATCCTCATTGTTCAGAGAGAAAGGGTGGCTCCCTAATGTGCTGAAGGCTCTGTGTCTTGAATTGTTAATGCTGCCTTAGTGGCCAGTGAGGACAAAATTAAACTTCCATTACCTGCTCTTGCTTTACATGACTCCATGGTCTCCCAAAGACTTACTTTACCTAGTTCTTTCCAAAGTGTTAGTCAGTGGGTGTTGTATAGCTGAATTCTGTGCAACACTCAGAAAATGAAGGGGGGTAATGGTCTGACTCTGTCACACACAAGCATGCAAATTCAGAGTTACAGTTTCATACTCATGCCTTTGAACCTGTTGCTCCAATGGATCTATTCAATCTATAGGATCGGTGCAGACTCACCACTTGTTCTTGCAGCAGTCATTGCAAGTTCACTCCATCTGGGGGACAAGTCCCCAGGCTGGTTTTGTTTCATTTTCAAAGCAGAACACCTTTGTTAGTACAGCCTGCAACTGCTCTTTTGCAAGGGGTGAAGAATGACCTGTATCACCTCTAGCTGTGATCTTGTCTGGTCAAGCTAAGCAATGCTAAGCCACCTCAGTACTGAATGAGACTCGTCAAAGGCATCACTTATGTGCTAAAGGAAGACTGTAGGTAACTGGCATATTGTTAAAGTTGACTGACTGCAGCACCAACATGCAGCCACCTCTGTGGCGAAACACAGCAAATGTTCATAGCAAAATGAATCCTATGTGCAGGGCTTCAGGTTAAGATTAGTTTATGAAGTATCTGGAGTCTCAGGTACCGTTATAAATGAAAAATCTATTATCCAAGGGTCTAAGATCATTTACTATTACTATGAGCTCTTTTCTGAGAAACAATACTTTCTGTGTAGTGGGGACATGGTCATATTAAGGCCATTTAAATGAAGGTGCAGTTCCTGTGGTAGACACAGTATAACTATTAATTTAGGAGCCTTAATGGTGGCAGATGCTTTGCTACAATGTGCATATATGGTGCTGTAATGCCTCAGTTAGCGTTAGCACTGATCTACAAGTTGTATAGTCTAGACTTAGACAATAATGGCTAATATTCTTGACCTGACTTCCAGTTATATTAATGTGTTCTCAGGAATCTATGGGGTTTGAAAGAAGGCCGTTGCCTCCTACTCTAATTTATCATGAATAGCTGCCATAAGGAGTCCTCTTTATGCATGTACATGCTACAAACCAGGAACCACAAATACATTCAGTAGGTGAGGTGGAGAGAAACCCGCCATTAAATAATGTCATAGCAGAGGTTAAATTGTTCAAAAATGTGTCTAAAGGCAAGGTGTGTAATTAAAATTTCTAACACAGTAGCAAAGTAACAAGGGCCTTGGGTAACTTATAAACATGAAGAGAACTGCAAGTGTAAGCAAAAATGTTTAGTTACCTTGATGACAAAATTCTGCAGTTACAAAATACTTTCTGAGGCTTTAGTTTTGACTGCTAATTTCAGAACCTGCCTAAAGGTAATTCCTATAGAAGAGCCATGAATGACGCACCATGAAAAATCTTAATACAACCTTCTGCTAGTTTGTCACTTCATAGTTCAGAAAATATATTCGTGAACTGTGCTGGTTCTTAGACTCTGCACAGGTTTCTATCCAGAAAATGGAGGCTTCAAATGTGAAAGGCTAGACTGCTGCTTCCAGTGCAGTTTGTGAAAGTGCATAAAGGGGGTGCAGTACAGTCTCCTCTCCAGTGTGGCTGGTCTGGGGAACTGGCTAGTGCATGTGTGGGGCAGAATTATGGCTCCTTACACTTTTCAAATGAGTTGCTCCTGTGGGGACAGCTCAAGGAGTGGAGGAAGAGTCTTTACTCTCGGGAGCCCCTCTCCTCTGTACTGAACAACTCCCCTTTTACTTTGCAAAAGAGCTAGCCACAATCTGGCCCACAGCATACACTTCACCCACCTCTGGCAAAAGTGTATCAAACTCTGAAATCAGTGCGGCTGTGTGTGACTACAGCAGCAGGAAATTTGGCTTAAAAGGGTCCCATTCTGCCATTAAAAACACAAGTCTGACTCCTGTTGTGCTCAGCAGGTCCGATTCTGCCCTCACCCAAGCATAAACCAGGAGTACTTCTATTGAAGTCAATACAACTACTGTGGTGTAAATCCAGTGAGACCAGAATCATGGACACTGCTCCAAGCTGTCATGCATTTAGGAGCAAAAATGGGACCGGAGAGTCACATTTGGGGGGGGAAGAAAGGCACCTAAGTTACAACTGCAAATAAAAATGTTCTCAGGCTAAAATAAGCTGTTAAACAATAAAGTAATTGCTCGCTTGCATGTGTGCAGTTCCCATTTTGTGCATTAGTTAGACTATCTGGAACATGTGATATTACACAAATAGTATTTCCCCCTCACAATTATCAGTCTATGCATAGGTGGTAGATCTGTGAAATCCATGACGTCTGGCAATTTTTTGATTTTTGAGGCTGAAAGCTCCTAAATGTGTCTGGTTGCAATTTTAGACTTGGACCCTCAACTGTACTGAGCTTAAATGCTGGAGAAGGGTGGAAGAGGTGGCTCTAAGACACGTTTACTCCTCTGTTACTGGAGCCTTTACTGAGCTGCTCTAACGTACACCGCCTGAAATGGTCCAACAAGGCAGATTCCACTGGCCTAGGATCAGCAGAGTGCATTGTGCACTGGCTGGATCCCATTTTCATCCTAGAATGTCCCCTGTGCCAAGGATTCCCCTGCTCTGGGGGAGGTTTTTTGCAATTGATTAAGGAAGCTTTAAGCGCCTTTTGCACAAAGGAGCAGAGCTGAAGAACTGGCTTGTTACTAAAAACATTTATTAAAGATTACTGGTACTGTCAACAATTCCTTTATTTCCCTACATAAAGAGTAAAAGAAGAGGGATGCTACTTATAAAAGAACCCAGAACTTGTTCTTTCTGTCAGATGCTGAATTCTCATTCCTCAATGGGGGCTGGTCCTAGTTTCTGTACTCCCTGTGCTGTGTAGTACAAGGCTATTGGAGTTTTAAAAAAGGAAATGGCAATGTGCCATATATAAAAATTACATGGTTATAAATGCGAAAAAAAAAGGCACTTGGCTGTGCTTATCATTCAGTACCCCCTGGCTATGTGGGACCCAAGGGCCATTGGTGAGACTTTATATTTTATCTGTGCTGCACGCTCCTAAATAATGGTTCTCTCTTCTTTAATAGCTTTCATCCCAGGTTCTTAAAGCACTTTAACTCCGTGCATGGATGGAAAGAGTTTAACTCAGGCCAGATTTACACTACAGACTTATATCGCTATAACTGTGTTGCTCAGAGGTATGGATTTTTTTCACACCCCCGAGCAACCCAGTTAGGTTGGCATAACAGCCAGGGTCGTTACAGCTTCTCCTATCGACGTAGCTACTGCCTCTCAGGGAGGTGGATGAACTAAGCCGGCAAGAGAAGCTCTGCTGTTGGCATAATAGCATCATCACTAAAGCACTGCAGCAGCGTAGCTGCACCATAGGTGAAGACAAACCCCAAGCCTTTTGGAGATGATGTGAAATGTGTTAATATTCTATTCATTTTATAGGTGGGTGAGCTAATGCACAAAGAGATTAAGGTTTCTTGCTAACTCTCAATGCCAGAGAGACACCTGGGAAAGGAGATCTATGCCCCAAAGTTCGGTCACAGAGGGACTTGTGCTGAAGTAGCCACAACCACTTGTGCTGAAGAATGACTCTGGCATGGGTAGAGGAGCAAATGCTAGAACAGCTAAATGCTTTCAGAGAGTGTTCTTCCCTCATTGTGGCTTCAGCCAGACAGCTGCTCCAGAGGGCAGGGCACTAGCCTGACCCATTTGAGGAATCCACCGCTGCAGCTGCTGTCCATTCTCCGTCGAGAATGGAACTGTCCCTTGGGTTGGGGGATGATTCCTTTCCATATCCTATCCATGCCTAAGTCGCATGTGTTTGAGTAAGCTGTTTACACTAGGTCAGTGGAAGAACTAGGAACAGAATTCTTAGGAGTTTTGAGTCCTAGTCCTTTGCTTACCCTCTAGGCTGTTTCTCAGTAATCTGCACTCCCCGTCCGCTAACATACAAGTTAGTCCTGGAAATTGGCTACAGACCAGGAGCACAACGGTGTGTGAGGTCTTGACCGAGCTCAACTTGTTCTTTCCAAGGTTTGCCAGAATCCCTAGGGCTAGGGCTGCATTTCCAGGAAAATAAAAATCCCACTTGAGGTGCTGGGATGTTGCTCGTGAGCTGCAGGTATACTTTTGAAGTTTCAGGGTGCTTTCCTGGTATGAAAGGTATAAATCTTTTCAGGCGTGCATCTACCTGATGTAATTAAAGTCTTTTGGGTTGTCCTCCTGTGGAGAGGAGGAGTTGTAGGAGATTCCTAGATGCTCAGCTCGATGGACTAGAAAGTACTGAGAGACTCTTTCAGAAGAATATGCGAGGTGGGGAACAATGATTTATAGAAGTGGGTGAATTTAGGTCTTTCCCCTTTTTTTTGCTCCTGAAATTCCATGCTCTCCTGATGACTCAAATTTGAGGCAATATTAACTGAAAGAATACCAATTTTTTAACACCATTGATCTATCATGAACAGGTTCCTGTTCATGATAGTTTATGTTCTGTACAGATCAGATTGTGATGACCTTACTCTGTGAACAGCTACTTGCTTCACACGTAGTAGTAATGACTTCAGTGAGATTGCTCATAGTCTAGGGTACTATTAAACATGAGCAAATGTATTACAACCTGGCTGTCATTCAGCAAAGAGTTAGTTACTTGTGCCACATCAGAAAAGATGCATACCATTTCATTTCCACGAAATCTGTTCCTCTGCATTAGTGCAGAGTTGTTCCATTATGAGTACTGCTCCGTGTAATTCCAAAAATGACTCAGTTTCCCCTCCCTCAAAATCATTGTGATTTTGGTAGTTCCTCTTAATGAACATTTGGGCCAGTACAACCTGAATGTGTTAAGAAGACAAACTGCATTCACGGCAGTAGGGCTATACTGACTGACACCAGTGAAGGATTTAATCTATGACATTGTGTGACTGGGCACCTCCTATAAAGTCCATGTAAGTTGTAGTTGCTTGGCATCTCTGCAGCCCAAGCCATTGAGTTAGATGCATATACCTGGAAGTAGGTGCTTAATGTTGGTCTGAGTTTTATGGCCAGTGTGAAGGCTGGGGGTGGAAGTTAGCAATGGAAGACGAATAGAAAGGAGTGGATCTTGATGAGAAATTTGAAGTAGTGAGGCTTCCTGCTGAATGAGGGGGTGATGGGATATTCCAGGCATAGAGTGAAGACAAGACTCATAGGGTTAGAAGGGACCCCAAGGGTCATCTAGTCTAACCTCTTGCCACAGTGAAGGATTTGTGTCTACATCATCCAAGACCAAGGGCTGTCCAGCCTCCTTTTGAAAGCCTCCAGTGAAGGAGCTTCCACAATCTCCCTGGGCAAGAAGAAGGGGACTTGGAGGAGGAGCTGGACAGAGGGCACAAGTTGGAACACTTCTTCCCCTTTCTAGCGGCTGACTTCAGCAGAGTTATTCTAAATGTACACTGATATAACTGAGAGTAGAATCTGACCTATAGAGACATTGTTAAAGTAAATGCTGGAATAAAGAACACAACAAGGATGACAGCACCTACCACATCCCCCCCTGCTAGTCATAAGAAAAAAGACTAGGGAACACACCAACTCAAAGCAACACCAGTTCCTGCCAGAACAGATGAAAAACCTTCAGACACATCACTGCTGCTATGTTTGATAACTCCCCACCACACCTTTCAAGATTTCCCAGACTGACACATGCCCATCAGCACAGATGGTGTGCCTCATCAGGTGCCCCAGCAACTACTACCCTCTGGGAGAAACCAGATAATCACTCAACTTTTGAATGAACTCTCACAGAAAAATGCTAAAAAAAAAAAACCCCCACCCTCTCGTCCATGGGTGAACACTTTTTAAAAAAAAAAAAATCATGAAGTGATCGCTCCATATCCAGTGTTGCCAGCTGCATGTAGCAGGAAGTCGGAGAAACCCTGAAACGTCAGTGGATGTCGCTATTTAAGCATTCCAAAAGTGTCAAATGTCACTAAGCAAACCTTTCATAGAATTTAACAGAGAATTTTGTTTATATACACAAGGGATGGTAAATTTGCATTGAACATTATAGGATTTTTAATAATGTATTATTCAAGTATTAACACTAATGGCTGAAAGGGGGGGGCATGGCTGTCCCTAGGGAGGTGCGGGATCTAGGGCCGAAGTATCAGATTCGTCTCTCTTAGGACTGACTGTGCCAGCCAACCATACCGACCCGTAGGGCCCCCAAAGTTCAGGGCCTGGAGCTGTCACCCTGATTCGCCCTGCCCAAAGGATGGCTCTGCGGTGGGGTCCACCCTACTTCTTAACCTAGCATTTGGCTGCCCCTTCAGCCCTCCCCTTGTGGCTCTGTTCCGTGGGGCATGGCCCAGATCCCATAGCCCCTTACCGCTTTTCGCATGTTCCTTTCCATAACTGCCCCTGCGGCCTCCAGGCAAATACAACGCTGCACGGTCATCATCAGGCAGACGCTGCTCACATCGCCTCTGCTTAAGGTTGAGTAGCTGTAATGACACTGACTTGGTTCCCAACAGAATTTTATTTTATTAACACTATTGAACTGCTTGTGAATGATTTTGTTACTGTACAAATTGGCAGTGACTTTCTCTGAATATCACTGTAATTGGTAGTGAAAGTCACTAGATTTGTCACTGGTCGCTTTGACAATTATTTCCTTGCTATGGAAACCAAAAATTCGCAAAATCTAGTGACAAAATTGCTAAGTTGGCAACACCAAGAGCTCCTAGTCCTCATCTTCAAAGGAACCCTGCACAACACCTTCAAAAGATGAGCTGCGAATGTAATTTCATAACTTCGCTGGACACTAAAAGTCATGGATGTAATAGAGACACTGGTTTTATGGCTCATTACAACAATTTGTGATGCACTTTGCTACCTAGTAACCCTCCGGTGTCCTCCTACTGCAGAGGTATTGCAGGGGTGGGCAAACTACAGCCCGTGGGCTGCATCTGGCCCACCAGCCACTTTGCTCCTGCTGGAGAGCGAGGTCTGGAACTTGCCCAGCTCCAGTGCTCCACCTCGGGAGCAGGGTCAGGGTTCTGCTCTGCGCGGCTCCCAGAAGCAGCTGCATGTCCCCTCCTCTGGCTGCTATGCATAGGGGCAGCCAAGGTCCTTCACTCCGCATGCTGCCCCCACCCCAAGCGCCACCCCCACAGCTTACATTGGCCAGGAATTGCAGCCAATGAGAGCTGCAGGGGTGGTGCCTGTGGACAGGGCAGTGCACAGCAGAGCCATCTGGCCCTGCCTCTGCATAGGAGCCGGAGTTGGGGGGGGGACATGCTGCTGCTTCCGGGAGCTGCTTGACGTAAGTGCTGCCTGGAGCCTGCACTCCTCAGCCACCTCCCCCCTCCCCTCCCCCCCCACCCCTGCCCACCATACAATTTCTATACTCAGATGTGGCCCAAGGGCCACAACGTTTGCCTACCCCTGGGTGTTGAGTACTCACTTTATTTTAAGTGGTTTCCTACAACATGTGTGAACCCCTTATGCTTAATCTGGCCCATTTTGTACAGTAAAAGCTGTGTTATCTGGCCTTGTACCAACCAGAAAGATCTATAAACCGGCATTTCTAATCTTCATAGAAGGTCCGGTTGGCACAGGCCAGCAGGTCCCTACCTGGCTACCCCGGAAGTGGTGACGTGTCTCTGCTACTCGTAGGTGGAGGTGTGGCGCGGCGGCTCTGTGTGCTGCCGGCCCCACAGCTCCCATTGGTCATGGTTCCCAACCAATGGGAGCTGCGGAACCTCAGGGTAGGGCGGGGGCAGCTCACAGAGTTGCCTAGCCACATGGCCTCCGAGGAACAGCAGGGGCAGGTTGCTCCTTGCAGGAAGCTGCCCTGGGTGAGCACCCTCTGGATCTGGCATCTTGAGTCCCTTCCAACACCCAAACTCCTTCCAGGACCCACACCCTCTCCTGCTTCCCAACCCATAGCCCCGCCCCACCCTCCTGCACACAAACTTCCTCCCTCTTAGTTAACTGGAATTTTTCACTTACTGGGACCCGTCCCAATTCCCCCAACATGCTGGATAAAAAAAAGCTTTTACTGTATTTAGCTGTAATACTCTGTTTATTTTCTCTAGACCTGAGGAAGAGCTCTGTGAAGCTCAAATGTTTTTCCCCTCCATCAATAGAACTTAATCCAAAAGAAAGTATTACTTCACCCACCTTGTCTCTTTCGTATCCTTGGACCAACATAGCTACACCAACACTGCAAACATATACAGTAGCATTGCAGATTTTAACTATAAAACCAGACATCTTTTTCTAATGACCCAGGCACCCCCCACCTTTGGTATTGCTGATTTAAAACTGGATTTTGTCTGTGTGGGGCGGGGTGGGGGTGGTGCATTACATATGTTTGTTGCATAACCACAAAACTGAAAAGAGTTTCTTGGATCTGCTAGCAATTCCACTCAGGGCTGCTGGCAGTCATGGTAAATCTTTCAACTTGCTTTCCTTTTTCATACTTCTCCAGCACAAAACCCTTGAGATTTACATCTCATTTCCAAGACCTTCCCTGGAGCACGCGGTGTTAATGAGTACAGTTCCACAGAAAATAATAGAACAGTGCAGATTAGGGGAACATCATGAAGATTTGTTGTGTGGGTTTTTTGTTGTTGTTGTTTTTTTTAATGGACTAAAAGACATTTCCTTTTGCCCACAAATTATTTCGAGCTCAACAAATTCAAAGCTAAAATTGGAATGGTTAAAAATGTTCAGGGTGGCAGCGTGCACCCTTTGTACTGAAAGATTCCAAGTAGAGCTCAGCTTTTTTCTTCAGTTGACAAACATTTCTGTATCTCAAACAATGACTTATGTTTGATGTCAGGAAAATTAATTTTAGTCATACAAAATATACAACTAGATACTTTCTGTGCCTGGACTTGACTCATTGAAGTAGTGAATACAATGATTACCATAGACTACGATAAAGTCTCCATTGCTCTTCTAAGTCTTGTCTAGGATTTTCAAAAGGCACTTTGGCTAATTTCTAGTTAAGGGCATTATTTGACAGGAATTTGGAGTTCTCCATTAGCTATAGGCAGTAAAAGTATGTCTTCCTTACCTATGAATCTCAAAAGCAGTCAAAGAACAAGGCATCCTCACATTTATGTGGAAGATGACACCCTGTGTGGATGAGTTATTAAGCTAATAATGTTTTAAATGGGTATAATGCCTTTCATCCAATGCACTTCAGAAACTCTGGGCTCCGCTGTGCCCAATTGGGCACTCTGATACCATAGTGTTGTCTCCAAATGATATATTGTATGCAGATGAAGTAGCTCCAAATAGCTACCCTTCCACAGTCCTCTACTTTGGGCCTTTCTGCTCTACCTTGTCCAAGTGACAATCACTGTATTAAGTGTGGTGCATGCTATGGAAGAAGTAAGGGAACCCGTACTCTATTATCTTGAAGAGCATAAACAAAGGGATTTAGGTTAGGAAAATGAGCTATAGACAGAAGAATGGCAAAGTCCATTTTGGCAGCTGAAAAGTGGCTATTTGTGAGATGAAGGAAGAATGTTAGGGTAATGGACATGAAGGGGGAAGATCAGAAATATCAGTTGCCTCAATGGCAGGTGTCAAGATTCCTTCCCCACTCTGAACTCTAGGGTACAGATGTGGGGACCTGCATGAAAGACCCCCTAAGCTTTTTCTTACCAGCTTAGGTTAAAAACTTCCCCAAGGTACAAACTTTGCCTTGTCCTTGAACCCTATGCTGCCGCCACCAAGCGTGTTAAACAAAGAACAGGGAAAGAGCCCACTTGAAGACGTCTTCCCCCAAAATATCCCCCTAAGCCCTGTACCCCCTTTCTTGGGGAAGGCTTGATTAAAAATCCTCACCAGTTGCTACAGGTGAACACAGACCCAAACTCTTGGATCTTAAGAACAATGAAAAAGCAATCAGGTTCTTAAAAGAAGAATTTTAATTAAAGAAAAAGTAAAAGAATCACCTCTGTAAAATCAGGATGGTAAATACCTTACAGGGTAATCAGATTCAAAACATAGAGAATCCCTCTAGGTAAAACCTTAAGTTACAAAAAGACACAAAAACAGGAATATACATTCCCTCCAGCACAGCGTATTTTACCAGCCATTAAACAAAAGGAAATCTAACGCATTTTTAGCTAGATTACTTACTAACTTTACAGAAGTTCTGAGTCTGTATTCCTGATCTGTTCCCTGCAAAAGGATCACACAGACAGACAGACCCTTTGTTTCCGCCCCCTCTAGCTTTGAAAGTATCTTGTCTCCTCATTAGTCATTTTGGTCAGATGTCAGCGAGGTTATCTTAGCTTCTTAACCCTTTACAGGTGAAAGGGTTTTGCCTCTGGCCAGGAGGGATTTTATAGCACAGTATACAGAAAGGTGGTTACCCTTCCCTTTATTTTTATGACAGCAGGGATAAAGGGTAGTGGAATAATATAAAGTACTGTCTTGTTTCCTTTTTGCGCAGGCCATTATCTGAGCCTGTCAGAGATTAGTTAGGGGCATTTGGTACTATGGTGGAGGTGGTAGAAAACAAAACATAATACACAGAGGGATCCATCTTGAGAACACCAGTTTTCTTCCAGAATTCATTGCCACAAAGGACAAATACACGACTATCTCAATTGTTTTATCGTGGTATTCCATGTCCTTTAGTACTATCTACACAGGAGTCAGTCTTGGCTTGCCCATCTGAACTAATGGAACATAAATCAGAGCTTGAGAGCTGTTTTTGGCATGATTTGCATTGCTGAGGTGTCCTAGTAACTTAGGGAGAAGAACAATTCGGTGACTAGTGTACAATTGATCCAGTGTCATTTTATGATCCCTACATCGGGAGGGCATAGAAGAAAGAGCAAATGTTAAATTCATATCCAGCAAGAGAATTTGATCTGACTCTGACACATTTTGCTGGTGGATGGAGGCCTTCAATAGTTATTCTAATCCAGTGCGGATCCAGGATCAGGTAATGTGGAAACACCAAAGAGAAGTGTAGGAGATAAAACTATTAGCCAGGCTTTTTTAAACAAAGCCATCAGGAAAAAATGGTTACATGTATGCCTCTAGTGACCTGGTACTTCTACAGAAGTGGTTCTTAACCTTTTTGGGCTCAAGACCATATGTAAATGTTTTATGGCCTGTCATGACCCAGTAAATAGTCTGGGAGTGGAGGTCCAGTGGTGGTTTTAGTCGAGTCCTGCCAAGCACTCCACCCACAGTGGCAGCTCCTGTGCTGTGGGGCTGGTTTGGCTTGGCTCTCTACACCTGGGCGTTGCAATCTCCAGGGTTGCAACACTGCTCGGGTTTGGCCCTGCCCCAATGACTGGACCCAATTTGGGAGAGTGGAGTTATTTCACACCCATAGTGGATGTAGCTATGCTGATATAACTTTCCAGTGTAGAGCAGGGCCTAGACTAAGACTTCCATTGTGCCTTTAATTCAAAGGCTGAAATGAAGCGCTCCACTCAAGATTCATCTCTTCCCTGTATGATTAGTAATCACTAGAATATGCTCTGCTTTTTAAAGCAACCCTTTGCTCCATCCCTGAACCTCCTGAGGTACAGCACAGGCTTTCATTCAGATCCTGAATTTAGGTAAAGAGAGAAACATTGCCCCGCCCCCGCCACGGCCCATGTGTCAGTTCACTTTTTATGCTGGGTTTTATTTATCTTTTTATTTTGCCTCCATAAACAGGAATGAATCTTTTTGAAGTGGTTCTCCTTTGTGGCTGATTAAAATGGTATACGTTACTGCAGTCTTTACCCAGTGAAACAATTAAACCAGCTTTAAGAATGAACCCAGGGATCAGGCCCTGCAATTATTCTAAATAATGTGTGCTTCTGTAGAATTTGTAATATGCATTGTATCAGGCTGGTATTGTTAGGGACATCCTATTAAATAAGCTGATGCATCTTTACAAGTCTGTTCTAGTACACAATAAACTATACTAATACAAAATGCAAAGATATTTTCCAGTAATGGCTTCTTTTTCTTGGACTTGCTCTGTAATCTGGAAGATGAGATAGAATTGGGTTTGGTTTTTTTTAGGTCACTATAATAAATGAGTAAAGGGGCAGAATCAGTGCTCTGTCTGTAGACATAGAGACTCTGCAGCAATACTTAGCTTATCATGTAGCGATACTCAAGCTTCAGTGTTGAAAATATGTGGCTTTTATTTTAGTTTGAATTTGGCTAGCTTCAATTTCCAAACACTGGATCATCTTATGCCTTTGTCTACTAAAAAGCCTTTTCACTGGGTAGGTACTTCTAGATCATGTTCAAATCACCTGCCAGCTTTCTCTTCATTAACCGGACAGATTAAGCTCTTTGTTACTCACTGTAAGGTAGGTTTTCCAGTCCTCAGTTTTCACTTTTCCTCTTTCCAGTTAAGGCTTCCCCTGCACCATGGCAGAATAGCATGAAAGAAGGTGAGTTGAGTGGTGGTGGTGGTGGAGGAATAAGATATGAAGAAATTAGTCTGTACTATATCCAGGCCATTATGTTTGGTTTGGAATTGAATTAGTTTCATACCAACCTTCTATACTAAAGCACAGTATGATATACCCCCTTCTTCAACTAAGCAAGCTTGCATATAATGGTCACTTAACTATTATTTTATGCTAGCGTCAGTATAAACATATGGAGCTGTGCTAATCTGACATGGAGCTGAACAATTTCACTATGTCCAATATGCATACCTCTTAATATGCAAGTAAACAGGTGCATTGCAGAACTAGTGGGTCTGAGGATTTCTTTTTGTGCATCTGCTGAATGTAACTGTCACATGTTTCAACAAGTTCCATTTTAAGTCAAGACAATGAGATAATGATATATTACTTAGGGCACCATTTCCCCCTCATCCAAGCTGTGCTCTGCACTGGGGAGGCTAGGGGGAAAGGCCATCAGGGATTGAGTTATGGATCCCTGATTCTGTGCTGGCTAGCCCCAGCATGAGTTAGAGTAGCCTCCTGAGCCACTCTCTCTTTGTGAGTGCCCTCTGGGGTAGGAGGGCTCCACAACATCTCTTCTCAGTGTCATGTGTAGTCTGCACTCTGCCCTTATTCAGTATTTCAGAGCCCTCAGCAATGTTTCTTTGGGGTGCATGTACAGAATAAGCAAATTGTTTTTGTTTTCTCTGAGCAGTTCATCACCTCCCTCATGTATAGCTAACCTACGCTATGGGTACCCGCATGGCCTGCAGTATGCCAACATTTTTATTACTGACTTAGAATGCTTCCTCAGCTCTCGCCCCCTTACACCCGTACTCTACTTGCGCTACACTGATGAAATCTCCATCATCTGGACCCATGGGAAGGAGGTCCTTAATGAATTCCACCATGATTTCAACAATTTCCATCCCACCATCAACCTCAGTCTGGACCAGTCCACACAAGAGGTCCACTTCCTAGACACTACAGTGCTAATAAGCGATGGTCACATAAACACCACTCTATACCGGAAACCTACTGACGGCTACACTTACCTACATGCCTCCGGACCACATCACATGATCCATTGTCTACAGCCAAGCTCTAAGATACAACCGCATTTGTTCCGATGTCTTAGACAGACACCTACAAGATCTCTATCAAGCATTCTTAAAACTACAGTACCCACCTGGGGAAGCGAGGAAACACACTGACAGAGTGAGACGGGTACCCAGAAGTCACCTACTACAGGACAGGCCCAACAAAGAAAGTAACAGAACGCCACTAGCCATCACCAACAGCCCCCAATTAAAATGTCTCCAGCGCATCATCAAGGATCTACAACCTATCCTGAAGGACGATCCCTCACGCTCACAGACCTTGGGGAACAGGCCAGTCCTTGCTTTCAGACAGACCCGCAACCTGACGCAAATACTCACCAGCAACTACACACCACACAACAAAACACCAACCCAGGAACCAAACCCTGCAACAAACCCCGGTGCCAACTCTGTCCACATATCTATTCAAGGGACACCATCATAACATGTAACCACATCAGCCACACTATCAGGGGCTCATTCACCTGCACATCTACCAATGTGATATATGCCATCATGTGCCAGCAGTGCCCCTCTGCTATGTACATTGGCCAAACCGGACAGTCTCTACGCAAAAGAATAAATGGACACAAATCTGACATCAGGAATCGTAACATTCAAAAACTGTAGGCGAACATTTCAATCTCCCTGGTCACTCAATAACAGACCTGAAAGTGGCAATTCTTCAACAAAAAAACTTCAGAAACAGACTCCAACGTGAAACTGCAGAACTGGAATTAATTTGCGAACTGGACACCATCAGATTAGGCCTGAATAAAGACTGGAAGTGGTTGGGTCATTACAAAACTTAAACCTAATTTCCCCAATACTAAGTTCTCCCTACTGTTACTCACACCTTCTTGTCAACTGTCTGAAATGGGCCACTCTCATTACCACTTCAAAAGTTATTTTTCCTCCCTTGGTATCCTGCTGTCAATTGAATTATCTCGTTAGACTGACCTCACACTTGGTAAGGCAACTCGCATCTTTTCATGTATTTATACTTGCTCATGTATTTTCCACTCCATGCATCTGATGAAGTGGGTTCTAGCCAATGAAAGTTTATGCCCAAATAAATTTGTTAGTCTCTAAGGTGCCACAAGGACTCCTCGTTGTTTTAACCTATCAATGGACCTATCATACTTGTTAACTGACTCCTGCATCTTATTGTACCTAGCTATGAGTCAACTTTCAAGGAGCAGTGTTAACTTGAATGTGAGGCTAGAACCAGTCAGTCACCATCAGCATGAGACGCAGTTTTCAAATCCTAACATACAATACTTAAATTTCCATTTTTGGAGAAGGCTGACCATTCCCCTTGGCAGGGACTAGAAGGTTCAGCATGCCCAGGATAAAAAGAAAGAGCAACAGGCGGACTTTTTTTGAAGCTATAGTCCTCTTTCCAAGCCTGGCCAGTGACTTTTTTTTTTTTATACAACATCCTGAGAAGATAAATCTGGGAGAACCAAATGCAAGTGACAAGTCAATCCATGCCATTTGTCAGCAAACATGGTACTTGCTCATCAGGACAAAGTGCAGCTGGCTATCAAGTCCTATAACCCCAATCTTGCAGTTGCAGCTGAAGTTAGTTGATCTCCACATGGATAAGAATCAGGGCTTATCAGGTGGGAAAAAAAATAAGTTTGAACAAAATGGATGTGTGTGCCACAGCTGAACACCACTTGCAACGACAAGAAACCTTTAAATAAAAGTAATTTACCAGAAAAGGTTTTAGAAATTCTTGAGAAACAAATATGGCTCCCAGTAGAAAAATAAGTCTTGTTACCTGTAAATCTGGATTAATTATTGAAGTCAGTGTAATTTATCAATCTAGTTGTTCACACCGCACTCATTAACCATCATATCTGAGCAACCCTGTATTTATGGTAGAGTAACACAGCAGAGTTTGGCCCAACAAATCTAAACCCCATTTGTAGTACCATTTTATTATGGGGATGAGGGTAAGGCTGTTCTGGGAAGTCAAGTTCAATGCAGGAATGTGTTCTTCTGAACCGTGCACTCACAAAAGTTGTTAAAATGATAAGTATTTATACAGCAAATAATATCTTCGGGAAAGCTGGGCACCATCTGCCACAACCTAATTTAATTTTCTGGCTATAGCAGGGTGAACTTGCAGTTTAAAATTTTTCCATAAAAGTCCAGAGTGGGTGTGTTAAGGCTCCAGATTAAACTTATGAAACTTGTTGCATGATTCTTGTACTCCCACAGTCTATCAATGGGAGATGTACATACTTGTTTTTTCTGAAACAATTTTATATTCTTCTTACTGCTTTATAGCTCTGGAATCACTTATAATTGATAAATGACTTGTTTATGTGCAGGGAAAATTGATCACGCAAGTATTCACTGTGGAAAACCTAATACATATTTGAAATGTGTGAATGACAATTTTTAAAATTAAATCGAGTGGGAGCAATTCTTTTTAGTTTTAAGTATTTGCTTTGTCTTCTTCAGATGGTGATTCATTAATATATAGACTCATTGCTATGGTCTGTAAAAAACAAACAAACAAACAAACAAAAAAAACAGGTAGCCCAGGATTGTACAGAGAGTGGTGGTGAAGATGGAAATGCTTGCTTTAAAATGACTGCAGAATGGGAGTGAAGTTTATCCTTTGATGAACTAGAGTTTTATATTGCTGCCTTTTTACTATGTGTAGTAGCTGAATAGATACTAAAATATTTTGAAACGATTAAAAATAGCAATGTAAGTCACAGCTGCAGTAACTAACAAATTCATATCACAAAGCCCCAATCCTGCAATCGCTTATGCACTTAAATACTTCTGGCCCAATTTTGGGTCTCATCCAATGCCTACTGAAGTAAATGGGATTCTTTCTACTGACTTCCACAGGCTTCAGATCAGTGCTCTCACTGCAATATTACACCACATGGGAAATTTTTTCCTAGTCTTGGCTGATTATCAGTTTATCCTCTCAATTTTTATTTTAGCTGGTTGAACTGAAAATGTTGATTTTAGCAACTAAGGAGAGTGTCAACCAATGGTGTAGTTCATAATCCTGCTGTAGTGGTACTCCATGGGTGTTTTGCTGCAGACTATATAGTGGGAGCAGAATCAGGCTGTAAAGCAGTGTATGCTTTAGAGGTCCATTTTCCAGGAGGCTTTTGTCTGCCCTCTACTAGGAGATCCATCAGAGGAGTGGCTGTGTGGCCGGAAATCACGTTAGTGTTTCTCCCCACTTTCCATCTTGAAAACAAGCCCTGTATCACTGACTGGAACACAAAGATGCTACCTTACTTGTTTCCTGACTGAGTCAAAGAGTATGTCTATACTGCAGAATGTGTAGACATGGCTGAGCTAGCTTTAATCTCGCTAGTTGCAGTGCTAGAGTGGTGAAGCCATGGCAGCCCTGTTTCAGTGGGGGCTGTACAAGCTGTCCTGAAACGAAAGGTAATTATTCAGGTGGCTAGCCCACGCTGACGTCTGTGCAGCTGCAGCATTACCGCTCCAGTATTTAAGCTAGCTTGCGTACGTCTACGTAAACTGCAATTACACCCTTGGATTGCAATGTAGACATGCCAATAGAACTCTTCCAGTGCTGGCACACCTGCTGCTTTCATAGTTGCCACTTCCTTTATAATGCCATCTATGGAGGGAGAGTTGCATATAACATCTATTGATCGTGGGCAAAAGACACAGCTGATTTGCCTCTTTATTTGCATAGGAATTGATCATTTATCCACATCTATCAGTTTTATTAACTAAATGTATGAACAAGCATTGGAGCTGAGTGTGAATGAGAATCTCACATCCAATCCCCTATCTTCTTGTATTCCAAGTGTATTCTCTTTTTATATGCGTGGTACAGTACTGGATATGAGCAATTCCAGATATGCTGTAGGAAGATCGAGTTCAAAGGAAAGTGCTTTCTGTCCACAAAAAGGATATAACAGATGTCTATTCACCCATTCATTTGCTGGGCTACAAAATTTAGAAGGGCATATTTGGGAACCTATTGTTTTGAAAATAAAACATGAATATTTTTGTGCAAAGTTTTGCCTTACCAGTAAGTCTATTTTAGAAGCACAAAGTGAACAGAGATGTTTCCAAAGCACGCAATTCAGTAAGGAATGTATTTTGCAGTCAGTGGGCTTCCTACCTATCCCCACATTGTAAAGATATTCTGAAAGGATTGAGAGATTACATTTGCCTTCCCCACAACCCTTCCTGTATTCAGTTTATTGTTCCCTTTGCTTACCATGGTGTGAGTTTCACAACCCTGACCTTTAAAGAGCCTGGTAATGTGGGAGACTGGACCCTGTGGGGTCCAGTCCAGAAAAAGAAAAAAGAGTGCTAAAATGCTTTCACATTGTATCTGGCCACTGCAGTATCACCCTGAGCTCAGTTCCAAGCCAGGATACATTTTATAGGATCTTACTGTGCCTTAGCCAAGCCACAGAGCCATTTCAGCAAGGCACTGCATAAAGCAAGTTGTAATTGCTACAGATGTGTGTGAAGAGAAATGCTGATAAATCTGTGACTGCCTATAGGAAGCACAATTCCTTTATCACAAAAACCAGCATTTGGGAAGGTGCAATTTTCTATTGGCTTGGTTGTTCAAAAGACAAATACCCTAATTACTTTCTGAAGCCTTTGCTACATCTGAAAGAGTGTAGGCTCTTTTCTTTCCCAGTCTTTTTTCGTGGATTGTAAATGGGCCAGAAAACAGAGCCGAGCTGACTTCAGCAGGGCTTTGCACTGGCTCCTGTATTTCTAGGAACACACCTCTTTGCAGGACAAGGGCCCAAACTGTCCCGGGGCTCAGTGGGAAGGACTCTCTGTGGGTGATCTTTTTTTTTTTGGTTTGTAGTAGAGCTGAGGTTCAAAAAAAGTGTCAATTATGTGGGAAATTTTTTAAATATGTTTTGATTAGAAACAAATGATACGTTGAAACTTTGAATTGATGTGATTAGAAATTTTGACCTAGAAGATGAATAGCAGTGGCCGTTGTTGAGTTTATTCAATGAGCAGGAGAAGGGAAGAGTGGCTCATCCCTAGGAGGCCCCCCATGGATAGTGGAAGGGAGACTTCAACAGGAATTAGGTGCCTAGGCATTTCTGAAAATTCTACTAGGTGCTTGTGTGTCTTTAGGTGCCTAAATAGCACCTCGTCTTCAAAGTCCGAGCTGAGTGCCTGTGCGCTAGACAATACTACTTCAATTTTATTGTCTGGCTTCTGATTGGTGAAGAAGAGCTTGAAACTTTTGTAACGGGCTATTAACTTGTTGGGAGGAAAAATTACTGGACACAGGCTCCAGTTACTCTTTTCTAGCCTATTTTTATTTTTATTACACACACCGTCTTTGTTTTTAACCATTTTTTGCTGAAGGTAATAACAAAATCAGCAGCAGACTTTACATATAACCACACAGCAGTTCTCTGGTAAAACAGAGCTGTGAGCTTTAACTCTCCAGCCAATCTGCTTCACTCCAACATTGCTTCTGAAATTGTGGCCTGTTGTACTCAGGTGATGTGTCACTCTAAAACCTCATAGGTATAGAGTCACCATGTCTTTATCTCTGAATAAAACAAAGGACAAACATGTTTAATCTATTATGTTTAAAGAGGAACTCAATAGATGGGTCTATTTATTTGTATTAACCGTAGTGCCCAGGGACCCTAATGAAATATCATAGTGCTAGCTTTACTCCCCCCCCCCCAATTTGAAAGTATGTTCTTTCCCCATTGGTCCTTCTGGTCAGGTGCCAACTAGGTTAATGGAACTGATTCACCTCTTACAGGTAAGTGATTCTGTACCTCTGGACAGGAGGGATTTGATGGTACTGCATATATAAAGGTTGTTACCCTTCCCTTTATATTTATGACACATGCTGTGGAAGAACTAGCTTCTGAGAACTCACAGTATAGGATTATGATAACGTGCAATAGATGAAACTGACAAATAGGGTGGAGAGGATGAGATCAGTAAAGTGAGCACATTTTAAATAATCATTAGTCCCACCTGTCTCGCTATTGTCAGAATGCAGTGTAATGTAGGCATCATGTCTAAGAAAGTCTACAGGAGGTATTTGAAGCAAAAGGAGGTGACAGCAGCTGTACGGATTTTGATAGATTTCCCATGCGCATGGGATGAAAGCTTGTGTACTAAATATGGTGGATAATAAGGAAGCTTGGTGGATGTTTATGGGGAGAGCTTCCCGAGCATGAGGAGCAGTGTGGGAGGAAGCACAAAAGTGCTTGGTAGAAAATTTAACAAGTATTGTAGCTAGAGGAAGCTGGCCTCATGGACTGGTTAGAGGCGAGTGTTGACCGTTTAATAACAAATTAGGGATGATATGTAGGGTTGGGATGGGCAGAGGGTCTTGAAAGTGAATACAAACTACTTATGTCTGATGCAATAGAGAGAAGGGGGAATCAGTGGACTGATGCAAAGAGAAGGATGATGTGAAAGTTACGGGCTCGGAAAATTGTCTTTGGAGCAGCATTCTGAATGGATGTGATTGGGGAAAGATTGGATTAGTCAAGGCCCGAGAAAAGGATGTTTCAGTCATGGAAACATGAGATGATGATGTGGAGAAGTTTTGGCTCTGTGGCTGGATAAGAAAACTGTATCTTAAAGATGTTATGCAGAAAGAATCAGCAAGACCTGGAAATAGCCTGGATATGAGAATCTAGAGAGAGGTCCAAGTTGAAGAGGACACTCAGGTTATGGGCCTGAGTGACATACAGGATGGGAGAGTGATTGGCTTGTGATGAGGAAAGTCACATTCAGCTGAGGTGGAAACTTCTTTGGAGGAAACCTCTTTGATACTGAACATTTTAATAAGATCTAATGTCAGTGAAAATAAAGGTGGCAGGTTAGTTCTGTTCAGTTTACAGACTTAGGGTTGGCAATATTGTCAATAAGAGATGTATTCTTTGTTGGTTGCTTCAGGTCTCAAGTTCTGTCCCTGATATGCAGTCATGCCCACCTTACCTTCTGTAGTTGGTTTCTCCAGTTATTCCCAAACTCCCACCCTTTCCCTCTGTTTCCTTTCAGTACTTTCTGCCATACATGAAGCTCACCCACCTTGCAGTATGCACTGGTAATGGATGAGTAGTGCTGGTGGAGATGATGCTTAATTGTCACTTTGTAAGCCACTGCAAAGTGCTACAATGATTGTCATGGGCAGTTGGCATGCATGAGCTGCAGCTAACTTTATGTCTGATTCTTGGGTAATCCAAAGGAATATCTCATCACGTTATTGAAACAAAAAGGAACCAGCCATCAATCCTCACATTGGGTTTGCCACAGATTTTCCTGTGTATGCCCTATGAATGCTAATGGTTCACTTAAAAACACTCATAATTAGCAAAAACATGACATACTTGAGTTGTTGTTTTGGTTGGCAACCGGGTATCTCTGATATAATAGCAAAGTTCAAAGTTAACATATAGGTCTGAGTTAAAATAATCTGGTATTGAGTAGAGTCCCTAGTAGAAGAGAAGATTGCAGTGATGGCTAGAGAATTACTCAAATCCATTAGGGTGTATGGAGTATTCACATTATATTTGACCCTGTATTTCTTTGTGACAGCAGTTTAGTTCTTTCTGTAATGGAAATGAAATACTATGAAGGATTTCAATACATTGCTTGTATATCTTATATTTTATTATTTGTATTGCCGAAGTGCCTAAAGGCTCCAACTGAGATCAGAGTCCCATTGTGGTAGGCACTGTACAAACTCACAAACAGATACTTCTTGTCCTTAAGAGACTAGAATCTAAGCAGACAAAGGGAGGGAGAGTTAACGCTATTCTCATTTTAGAAAATGGGAACTTAAGGCACAGAGGGGTTAAATGACTTGCCCAATGTCACACAGGAAGGCTGTGGCAGGACCAGGAGTTGAATCCAGGCCTCCTGAGGTCTGGTTCAGTGCATTAACCAAAGACCATCTTTCCCCTTGCTGTTGAACAGCAAAAGGGCAGAGCAACTGCTGAGACATGTAAAGCAAATGTGCCTCAAATGGCAACTATTTTGACAGTGCTAGTTGCATAACCCCTAAATTGGAAGACTCCAGAAATCTGAACAAAGTCTGTCAAGTCAAACTACACTAGTATCTATCTACCAACCAACTGGCTATCTGGAGCTGCAAGGTACACAACGGTGGCATCCTGAGTATCCAGCTAAAAGGCACAGCATACTGGTAACAAAGAACAAAGCCATGGTCCTGCCCTAGAGGCTCTATCCTCATAGATGCACTACTTGCCTATGCTTCTTTATATAAGGGATGGTATAGGGAAGGGAGTAACTCCCTGCTGTTTGTTGTAGTTTAGCTATTTGAGCACAAAGCTGGAATGGATCACAAAAGGTGTGTTTTTGGGTTCCCTGCATAGTTCCCTGTGTGCGCAGCAGCCAGTGCAAACAAGAGGTCAGAGCTGCGTGAAGTGAATCCTTTCTGTTGTTACCTACTCTTTATACAGGCTAGCTCCCTGATGTTGCAGATGCCCGCGCTGCTGGTGCTGGCAACGGCTACAGAAGGCTATTCAGCCTCCCTTTGCAGTCTGCTCTAGCCCCTGATTCACAGGGAGATACAGTAGCTCTAGCAGCAGATTAGACTGACTTTTTTCTCTTCTCTCTTTTTCTCTCCCCCCACCCTCGAGACCTCTGAGCTTTGACGTCACGTGTGCTCCTTTCAGTTGCCATAGCAGCCCCATTCCCCAAGCCCTCTGCCTGTCTCCTCTGGTAGGTTCCACAATGGTACAGCCAGCATCACGCTGCACAATGGTTTCCAGGCAGTGAAAGAGGGTGATTCAGCAAGCCACTCTTTCTTCCCCTTTTATTTCATTATTATCATATGTTTTCCCTCCCTTTTCCCCCCTCTGCTTTATTTTTTTCCCCAGGGATTTTATTTAGTACACTTTTTAAAAAAATTGGTTTGCCTTGAAGTCACCTGCCCATCATTTTAATTATTATTATTTTTTTTTATACCCCATCTCTTCCTCCTCAGTTTGGAATGTGGTTAAAAATACCACGTAAGGTTGCAGTTTGAGGGAAGGGTTGCTGTACCGGGAGCATAGTTCGCAGGCACGGAATGGTAGGTGGTTGATACTAATATTCTATGACTAACCTGCCTTTGCAGGGTGGGGTGATGAATATTGATTGTTGATTTAAAAAAAAAAAGAGAGCGAGAGAGCCAGGTTAACGAAGTAAACTGCTAACCGATGCAAGAAGGCAGCAGTGTTACAGAGTTTGTGGCCGGAGGACCATCATTTTCCTGTTTTTGGGTGTGTATGAACATTTCTCTTCGGGCTGTTTAGGTGACCGGTGGTTTTAGGAGCAGTGCAGAGGCACAGCATGGATGGGGTGATAGTGATTTAACAGCTGGTGCATGTAAACAGTAGGGCTGTACTCAGCCTCCTTACCTCTGAAACTGCTGGGGCTTTCTTTGGGAGATAACTCTTGGCTTTTAATTCAGCAACGTAAACATTTTGTTTGGGTGTGTATGGGTCTAGAGCTATATAAAATAATAACTGTATAGTCATTTTTAAAAAGGAATTGCTGTTACTAAACACCTTTTGTGATCCAGAAGCTTAAAGAACTGGCCTCTTGCATAGGGGTTAAATTTAAAAAAAAAGATGGTCTGGGGGGAAGAATGAGTGTGTCAGAAAAATTGTGGTGTTGGGATGTGTGTGGTAGTTGATGGAAATTGTAGGCAGATGGAGGGATGTCTTGAAGGAAGTGATCTCTTAAGGTAGGCTTTACTCCGTTTCATGACTTCCAGATGTAATTAAACAAAAACTGCTGTATTTTATAGAAACACCAGAAGCCCTTAGAAAAATTATGTGCAAAATAATTGCCCAGTGGTATGGTACAGAAGAGAATCCAACAATTTTTTTGACTGCAGTGAAATCAATGTAGCTTTACGGAAAAATCCTCACGCAGCTCTGGCAGCAGAGTTATTGCAACAGAATTAACTATTTTGCTTTTTTCTTTTGCAAAGGGGGTCTTATTACAAAATAATATGCATTTCCCTTGGAGAGTGAAATGGCACAGCCATGTCTAATAATCAAACCTGTTCCCCCGGAGAATCTGAATGGGCTTGTACCTTAAGTGATTGTTAGCTTGTTTACATGGGCTCCTTTTTACTGCATAGCCTCACCATATCCTCAGTGCATCCTTCCCCTTCTGTGATTTGTTCAGTGTGACTTTTGCAAGAGACCTGGTGAAAGATGAACCCCAAGCCAAAATATAAATACAGATTTTACCAAGGGAAATGAAGACACAGAGGGAGCATTTTTATGGGGAAATATTAAATAACATAGTATGCATTGTCAAATCAAGGATCCTCTCTGAAATGAGTTGGCTGCAGGACATAGATATTTTGTCATGCATGGCTAATTTTTTTTTAAAAAACGGGGGGTGGAGGAGTGAGAGCATGCATGTACATTATACTGGAATTGTTTGGGTTATGTTCCGCCACATGCAAACACATTTGATTCAGATTACCTGGACATAAGGAGATGTATAAACACCGTGATCCTCTGACCCTAATTCAAAACATGTCAGTATCGGTGACTGCGTAGTATATGCTCGAGTAAAGTGCCTTCTTTTCCCTGTTTTTCCTTCTGCCTGCTGGGTACTTTTTCTAGACTCCAAAGTGGCATAAAAATACCTGTTTTTGTTGGATGGGGCAATTGATTTTTCTCCATTGGGAACACAAATGTGAATCACAGACATGGTTGGACCTCAGAAAGCCATTAAACTGTATATTTTCTCTCCCACTCTCTCATATTCACATACATGCAATGTTACACACTTGCTCTAAAACAGCAGCAGGATAATTTGTTAGGGTCCTGTTGTTTTAGTATGGTGTTATTGAGGAGCTTTATGATTCCAGAAACATTTCTAAAGGGGATAAGGGCAAAAAGCACTTAACATGAAATATTAGCTGCCTTCAGCTGACTCTGCTTGCATGCTTGATATTAGAGAACATTTCTCTTGTTGTTGAGAGAAGTGTGTATGTGCTGGAAGAGTCGGTTTATGAGCAGATCCCAGCAGGGGTGAATGTGTTGTTTGCTGTCTGTCTCTGGCATGTCTGCAGCCATTATTTAATGATTTCATAGTAATGGTCAATAATTGCAAGGCATGATATTGTTCAAGTGTTGATTTTTTGAAAGATAGATTTGATATTACAATGAGAGATCTACCAAATTTCCCTTTGTGTTATCCTTTTGGAATATTATAGAGCCCAGTCCTGCTTCGCATTGTGTTGCAAAACTCTCCTTAACCTCAGTGGGAGCAAAAGCAGGCCTCAAAAGAATCAGACTCCTTTATTATGCATACACATACACTATTTTAAAAAAATCCAATTATTGGAAAATACAGAATTAAGAAAAAAGTCCTTGCTTTAAAACGTAAATGTAAACTACAATGCAGTGCAAAAGAACACCATTCTTTAGATGGTTCCTGAATAGCAAAAACTATAAACATCATTCTGGTGAGAACTAAATTCAAAGCAAGGCTTTGATGTGCTGTTCAGAGTGGAGAGCGCTCCAAATCACTTAAACCTCGGATTATCCAGGTCACATTTTTAGTTCATAGTAGCCCTAGTAGAAATGATGACATTAAAAAAATCTAATCATTGCTTTGCTATCGTTCGTGCTGCTTTATTTCTTCATTGAGGTAGCAGACAGGAAGGAAAAAAAGATTTCGCTGAACCAGAATAACAAACAAATGCAAATTGGTTTCCTGCTTCTATCCATTCTCTGCTTCCCTTGCTACAGGTTCTCTGAAGCTCCATGCGACCCTGCAAGAAAAATACTTCCTCCCACACATGGTGGGTAGATTTGGCACTAATCCAAAACTATGATGTATCTGCTGCAAGCTGCTGTCCCCCCCGCCCCTCTTACTATAGTACCCCCACCTTGGGGACAGAGACTTAGGGGAAAAAGAATCTTTTAGAGTAACATAGTCTACTGTAATGTAGAAACCTTGTTTATTAGTAACTGAAAGCAAAATACTTCACCTTCATTACTGTGGAATATTAGATGTTAGGGTCGTATTCTTGTGCTTTGCACTGAGACACTGATTATTGAAGTACAAATGAAAGGCAATACTGTGAAGGAGAGAGGAAATGTGTAATTTTAATGGTACCGAATCTTCTAGTTTCAGAAGTTTATCGGATGGCAATAAAATTTTAGTTGGGTTGGTTACTTGAGATACAAAAGTCTTAGCTCAAGAGCATCACCATTATTATTGTTAGCAAGCTTTAAGAACAATCCCTTTAGGGTTTTTTTTAAGTAATAGGAGCAGAAAAAATTAATCAGATATGTTCAGTAGGTTCTGATGCTTTTCTCTTTCCTTTGCACAATGGTATCTTAAAAAAGAGGGTGGGGGTTGGCCAGCTTCTCAGCTCCTACTATGGAGTGCTCGGCACAGCTCCCGCAAAGGCCACTGGCTTCTGAGTGCCCTGACAATCCCCCTGACCATGCCAGGAGGTGGGATAGGTTAGGAACGGCTGCACTGGCATGATTCTGACATGGCTGGACATGTTGCCTTTAGGGCTGCTTTGCCCCACTTTCAGGGTTCAAAATGGATACACTAGAACACAGACTTTGGCTTTTGGCATATAACCAAATGGTAAAAACAAAAGCCCCAAGGGTGAAATCCTGGCCCCCTTGAAGTCAATGGAAAATGCACCACTGGTTTCAAAAGAGGCCAGGATCTCACCCTAAGGAGCCAAATACTGAATTAAGCATTAACTACAGTAGGATTGCATAGGATGTGAGTCAGTGTAAAGTTTGGCCCAATACCTTAAGATGATGTAAAAAGCTTGCCCCCTGTGATTAAGGAGTAACCTCTTCTCATAAGGATTTTTAATGTGCTGTTCTTATTATGCTGTCACAGTACAATCTTCTTTTGAGCTGCTTGCAGTGTGTATTTTGAATGAATGGTTAGAAAACTTTGCCTAAGCCTTAATGGGTTCATTGATATTGGACTGGAGCAGCCTTCCATATCATGTGACAAATACACGCGCAACCTATTTTGTTTGCTTAGAAATCCCCTCACTATGGTGATTATCTTATAAAAGAATCTTGTATCATACACACAAAATGGTGGGTTAATGTTGGAATTTTAATTTAATGAGGATTTTCCTTCCTTTTATGTTTTAGTCTTCATTTTTTGTGCATGGGGGTCAATTTAAAAACTCATGTTTAAAAGGTAAAATACAATGTTTCTTTCTCTTTGTTTTTTTTTTTCTGTGTTTAGGGCTAGCATTAGAAATTGGTACCAGCAGCAGGCCAGATTCAGCTATGGGAATTCAGGCATGAAGTTGACCCCTCTCAATCATTTCCTATAGATGAGACATAGGACAAGCTGTGGTGAGTTGCAATGGATTCTTTAAAAATACAACACACTCTTTTGAAAACTACTTAATACCAACATGTAGGCTGTTAAAGCTGTCATTTTAAATGCTGTCTTTTTGGTCATTTTTAGTCAATAGGAGTACAGAGCTGCCTTATAAGTCTGTCTTTTAAAACCTTTATTACCGCCGCACTGGAATGTAATGGCAATATAGTTTTGGAGGTGGTGTGAAGGCAGTACAATAGTAACATAAAAACCATGCATTGGTATGGACATGCGTATGCCATTGTTTATCATTTTTACCTTATGTATCTTTTTTTACTCTGAGGTGACTAAATACATCTCAGTATGAGGAGTGCTTAGTGGGATTTTTTGGACATAAATCCTATTTTCCTTGGTTTGCTGCAGCAGGATTTAGATATTTTTGTTTGGTACCACTAGGGAAAGAAAATGAAATTGACAGTAAAACTGACCATCTGAGCTGAGTGAAGTTCAGAAAATAAATAAGCAGCATGAATGGTGAAAGGCAAATAAGATTTTAAAAGTTCTTGTAATTTTACTAATCCTCCTGGGTGTCATTAGTAATGCAGGAAAGGAAGTTTTCTGAATATATCATTTTGATCTTGATGGTGTGTCTCTCTCTAAATTGATCCATTGGGCTTTATTTTAGGTATATGGCAGGAGGGGAAAACCTACTTAATTGTGTGATGCCCAAAATGATCACAAACCAGATTTTTATTTCCTGTGAATGTTTTAATTTTATGAGTAACCACATTTCTTTTGAAAATGAGCCAGTGTTTATAAAAACATGAGAACTATTTTTTTTTACCATAAATATGTTTGCTACTTGGCAAAGCCAACCCCCAGCCGACCATACCAGAAAGGTTTGTGAACTGCATCCTAGCAGCTTTGACAACAGCTACAAGTACAGCCTGCAACGTCTCCAAGATGAGTTGTCTGATCTGTGTGTTGTTACATCTCCTGTGGTTTTCCTTGAGGACCATACCAGCTCTGCAAGATGCAAAATCTTCACATCCTCTGTGATTTGGTGGAAGCCAATGGTCTGTGTGTGTGTGATCCAGGTCCCACTCTGTGCCTGGGGAATCACGTAAGCTCCACTCAAGAAGAGAGGACCTGAGTCTTCTCAGCTTGAGCTAAAAAGCCAGATTCTGTAAATAGGAGATGTAACAGACTCTTATCTTCTATAGATGAAGCATAAAGGGGTACACAAACACATGCCAGCCAGTGCGTTATGCTAACTTGTTTAATATAATAATAATAAAATTTGCAGTGTGATAGGATGGCCTCAGTATTGTTGGTGAGAGCTGCTGCAAAGGAATATGGGCTGGGGCTGAAATAGCAAACAGTTGAGGCAATTTGTTTCTGCTTGGGGAGTGGAAAGGGTGAGAGAAGAAAAACTGCCCAGTGGTCTTTAGCATAGTATTGTAATCTGCTTACCCAAAGGGGTTTTTCAAATAGGGAAACTGTGTGCTGGGTGGGTACTACAAATCAGGTCAGAAGTGTGGCAATTGGGATACTGATGTTGCCGATGCATGGATATTTAATGAGAGCAAGGTTCTTGAATGGAATGTGGGACTGTACTTCTGGTCAGGAAGGGTGGGGTTAGGGGAAGAATGAGTGGTGTTGGTTTCCAAGTTTGTGGGTTGCAGGCAAGTTTTGGGGGGAGGGATAGCTCAGTGGTTTGAGCATTGGCCTGCTAAACTCAGGGTTGTGAGCTCAATCCTTGAGGGGGCCATTTAGGGATTTGGGGCAAAAATTGGGGATTGGTCCTGCTTTGAGCAGGGGGTTGGACTAGATGACCTCCTGAGGTCCCTTCCAATCCTGATATTCTATGATTCGTGATCTTCATCATGAGCAGGCCATTCTGTGTCCATGTTAATAAGCACATCAGTCTTCATCTTTGTTTAGTAGGGAGCCAGTTTACATTGTATACTAAATTCCTCCAATCCAAAAAAGAGCTCTTAAACTATGAATGGGCAGTTAGAACTATGCAAAGTTCAGCTGGTTGAGTTTGTAGGCTTTCTCTTGGACTAAACTTTCTTTGGCTTACATCCATATGGGTCACAAACTATGGGTTTTGCTTTCAGCTTTAAATAAAGGAGAAATTCAGATGAAGCTGCTGTTTAGGTTGAAATCACAGAGTCGTGTGGTTTTCATCCAAGTTTGCTAAGAAAAAAGCCCAGATTCACTCAGAAGATGTGTGAATTTTACCACACTCTTGATGGATCTGGCTGAACATCAAGTTTTGTATTGAAAACTAGAAAAAGTCTGTATGGTTTCGATTTTGTAATGAAGGCATGTCACATCTCTAAAGGTTGTAGCATCCAGATAAGATACAGTTTGCAACAAATCAGTGCATGCACGCTCTAACCGGAAGACATTTTTTACTGGCTTGTTCATGGAGAATTGCAAAAAACTCTCATCAGAAGTTTGGGAGTTTTCTTATTTTATTTTGAGATGGAGCAGTGATATGTTTAAATTAGGGCTGTCAAGTGATTAAAAAAATTAATCGCAATCAATTGCATGATTAAAAAATAATTGTGATTAATCCACGCTGTTAAACAATAATAAATTACATTTATTTAAATATTATTGGATGTTTTCTACATTTTCAAATATATTGATTTCAATTACAACACAGAATACAAAGTGTACAGTGCTCATTTTATATTTATTTTTGATTAAAAATATCTGCACTGTAAAAAACAAAAGAAATAGTATTTTTCAATTCACCTTAAAAAAGATCCTCAAAGGGTTTCTTATCCTTCACGAATCTTAAGCTCAGTATCTTACAATATTTCATAACAGTATAAAACCCTTAATTCTATCAGTGGCTCTTTCTTTTTCATTGGTATCCTTATAAACGTTCAACACAGTAAGCCATATACTGATCTTGGTTTCCCTGGGTATATCTACACTGTAAAAAAAGACCCGTAGCAGCAAATCTCAGAACCCAGGTCAAATGACTCAGACGCACAAGCCTCGTGAGCGTATGGGACTAAAAATAGTCGTGATGACGTTGGGGCTCAGACTGAAGCCTGGGCTCTGAAATTTGGCGGGGAGGTGGGGGGTGGGTTTCAGAACCTGGGCTCCAGCCTGAGCCTGAATGTCTACGTTGCTGTTTTTAGCTGTGTAGTGTGAGCTGCCAAAGTCAGTTGACCTGGGCACTGAGAATTGTTGACATGGGTCGGTCTTGCAGTGTAGATGTAGCCACCAATATAAATATGGAGTAGCTCAAAACTTTGTACATGTTACCAGAGCTCAGATATCAGCATTCTGGAGTCATAGCTGAGAGCTGTAAAAACATTCTGGATACTTACATGTAGAAGAGCATGATTTTAAAGTTTAGACCCTGATTGTGCAACTTTTACCCATGCTAATACCTACTAATGTGCGTTGTCTCATTGAGTTCATGCAAGTTCCGTGTAATCACACTCAAGAGTACTACTCTAAGGTGAGCAAAGTTTGCAGAATTGAGGTGTAGTGAGATGCCTAGTAGCGGCAAAATCTGTCTGCATTTGCTTGTTCTTTTTCAACGGTAGCAAAAAGCTGGTATACGATATGAAGTCATACTAGGTTTCCCAGTTTGAGAAGAAAGATCTATCATTTATCAGATGACATTTCACTACTTCCTTAGTGGCATTGAGTCACTACGTTGTAAATCCTACCAATAATTTTTTTTAACATGAATGATAACGTATAGCATTCCACAGAGAAAAGCATGTTCCGTTCACAGGGATACAATCAACTCCATGCAAAGTCACCTAGAATACGGACATCATTGGTATGTGTAAGGGTCTGGCAAAAACCCCCAGCTCAAAATGGGGAACCACTGATCTTCTCCTGCCCACCAGAAAAGGATGCCTGTCGTTTTTCCACACTTTTGATCACAGAACTCCCGAAAGCAGCATAGATAGATCAAAAGTTGGTAGAATTATCACAAAACACTAGGACATATTGTATTGCCTGCTCTAGAGGGAAAATCTGGAGCAGAAGATAAATGTATAGCTAGTTTAGATAACTTGAGTTTTCAGTGCTGCACGTGAATAATATGTATAAATAAACACACACACAATATGTAATGTATAATCTCCACATCAACTGTGTAGTTTGGCGATATGTGATTTTTACACATCTGTTGTCCAACTGAAAAATGCAGCACTTGAGAATATTAGGTGGATTTTAAATATTTCCAGGAGGATGTGGGGACCATAAAATGATGGCTGTGTTAGAGTCCAATATAGTGTCTCATTTGTGATAAATACTATCTTACCCCAATATTGCTACCATTATTAGAGAAACTTGGTCTAGTTGTTTGAGCTTACAGTTGTTACAGGCTCTCTGGCTTTGAGTAGATCACATAATCTCTCTGTGTCTTAGCTTTACGATTTTTAAACAGAGGAGAGGGATAACATTTCCAAAAATTCCAAAATTTCCAAAAGTGAGTAGTGATTTTTGGTTGACAATATGAGGCAGGCTAAAAGGGATCTAATATTCAGAAGAGGAGTGCTCAGCTCTTTCTGAAAGTCAGGCCCCTTTAAAGTACCTCAAGTTGGCTCTGCAACTTTTATTTCTTCTGTCTCAATCAGAACTTTGGCCTTTTTCCTTGTGAGTTAAATGGCAGTGTTTTCTAGACAGTGATCAAACTATTCTTGCCTAATCTGATCAAAATAAGTCAAAAGGGTAGTGACAGAGAGAGAGAGAGAGAGAGAGAGGGAGAGGTAGTGTGTGTGGTTTGTGAAAATGATTTGGCGCCTGAGATTTTAATCCAAATAAATGTTGTATCTGAACTCTTTGATTCAAGTAATTAGTGACTTAGGTTGCATATATAAATATTGGTTAATGTTTCTAAAGGGGCTGTAGGAAGGATTGTGATTATACTGGTGGTGATTGTGAGTTGACATTTTAAAATGATTTTTTTTTTTTTTTTAGAAAAGTTGAGTACAGAGTAGAATCATTGTCCGGTCTTTTTTTCTGAATAGGATTTGGATATATTTACGTTTACCTCACAGCTTATGTTGTTCTAGAAGCAAGCAATGCAACATGTTCCATTAAATGAACTTTCTGGATGGATTTATTGCCCATGATGAAAATGTTGACATTCTCCAACGTCAAAAGCAGAAAAAAATAGTAAAAATGTCCTTTCAGAAATCCACAACAGACTGAAAAACAGTGACTAGGTGTCAGGCCGTGATATTTTTTCTTATCATTTGCTCGTTGAACTTGAGTGCACAGAGATTCACATGCCTGTAATGCTGATTATAATGGGGATTGCAGAGTATGCCGTTACAACAGGAGAGCAAACTGATAAGAGAAAAGGGAAATAAAATTCAGAAAAGCAAAGTTTTTTTTATTTTTTTTAAGTTCAGTTTTTGCCCTTATTTTAATAATCAGCCTCTTACAGGTGCTAGTTGTACAGACAGTTGGAAGCTGTGGTCTAGTAGGAAATGTAGGTATTTGGTCATATCTTGTGTTCATTCTTCATGTGGAACAAGTGTAAAATACACCCCAAAGGTGCGTAAATGACAAAGAAGGGATATGCTTTCTAGCGAGCTAACTTGTGGCCTTTTTGGGGGATATTGATGAAATTCCAGGGCCACATGACACCCATTGTAGTCAATCAAAGCTATATAAAACGTATACAGTACACAATGGTAGAATTTCCCCCAATTTTAAGGTCCCAAAAAAGACTCAAAATAGGTAGATAAAACCAGTTACCAGCTTACTTCCAAAATCAAATGTGCAAATGAGTCATTTGAAGCCAGTTGATGAACAGTAGAGTGAGTCAAGTCTCCATTCGTTTCTAGAGATGGCAGCAATACTTAAACTCCTCATATGGCCATAGTAATTCCATCGGATCTGAAATTTCTGCATTTCACAACTGGCAGATGTTTCCTCTTATTCTGTTTTTGCAACTGAGGATTAAAACCAGCATAAAATGAAGGTGAAGTTACATTAGGTTGTGTGCTGGTGTTGCGTACTGTATACTGGAGTTTGACAGTTCTGAGGTTACGTCAAATTGTAGTGCAATGGTGTATTCCAAGGTCTGATGTGCCTCGTTGTCAATAGTTCACAATGCCCATGCCTCCCATTGAAATCAATGAGCTCAATGTGATTGAATGACTAGTGCCCCAAGTAGCAGTCACCCTGAATAGTTCTAGGTTTGTGGGGAGGTGGCCCTGGCTGGGCCTCATTTTATCTTCTTCCCGCCCCAGGGCAGCAGTACCTGCTTAGACTCGGATGCAATTAAATGACTTGAGCAGTATTCAAAGAGAGAAGCAAAACCCAAATCTCTCTCCACTCCTGTACAATCTGTCTCCAATTTATGGGCATTGCAGAACTGGCAGTCAAACAGAGAGTAATTACTCAGGCCCTGTTGATTATTACACTGGGTGGAAAGTATCAAACCAGCCATTTCTGTGAGCTTTCTCTTTGGAAATCTGTGTTAAAGTTACCCCTGAAAAAGAAGGAGAATGTATCTATCAGCATATCTCTGGAATTTCATGTTGGCTTGTTTGTAATTTCACCTGGTACATTGAGGGCCAGATTGTGCCTAGTCCCTGCATGAGGGTGCCAGGGAGGGAGGGAGGGAGGTATGTGCAAGAATGTCTTACTGCTGGAGCAGCAGCCTGACTGAGAGGGAGTACTTTGACTCTTCCATAGGGCTAATGTTCCTGTTAGCAACAGGCTCTGCAAAGGAGGAAGGAGGGACAGGGAGGTCTTTGAGCCATTACCCTTCTGAGGCATTATGGTGGTTTTGGGAACAAAGCCTTCCTGAGCTCCTGTTGATATATCCAGGGGTGAAAGTAACTTAAAGGACTTAGTGGTACACTGGAGTCCTGAGCAGGAGGCGTGGCCTCAACCAGAAGAGGCGGGGCCTTTAATACCCAGACCCTTTAAATCAAGATTTAAAGGCTCCACGGTTGGGAGCCGCGGGCCCTTTAAATCACCCCTGGAGCTACCAGTTGCAGAGGCAGCTGGGAGCCCCGGGGCTCAGGGGCAATTTAAAGGGCCTGGAGCTCCGGCCGCTGCTACCGCAGCGGATCTTCGGGCCCTTTAAATTGCCAATGGAGTCTCAGGGGCTCCCCGGCTGCCGCTGCTACCCCAGGGCTCGGGCGGAGATCTAAAGGTTCTGGGGCTCTGCTGCGGTAGCAGCAGCTGGGAGCTCCTGGCCTTTTAAATCACCACCAGAGCCCTGCCGCCGCTACCCCGGGGTAGCAGCAGTGCGGCTCAGGAGGTGATGTAAAGGGCCCAGGGCTCTGGCCGCTGCAGGGAGACTCGGGACCTTTAAATTGCCAGCCTGGGGAAGCCGGTCCGGTCCGGAATGGCGTACTGGCCGGTACTGACTGACTTTCATCTCTGACTGTATCCCAAGCACAGGGTAATGCCTATAGGCCCCAGTAGAATGCCACCTGTGTAGCTGTCGAGTCCCATGGCTTTGCATTGTTGTTTTACCAAGCAAACATGTAAATGGTTTCGTGTTGACAGTCGTTCCATCCAAAACATCACTATCTATTATAGGGACTCTTTAGTACTGCACTTGGGCATCACCTTATTTAGCCAGTACAGATGGGCAAACGAAGGGGTGAATATAAATAGTTAATGGCTCAATCGTGCATCCTGAGGCTACCCAATGCTCCTATTGAAATTAATAGATTAGTCTCAGCTGTATTAATAAATGGGAGACCTTAGTTTGAGGAGGAATACTTATATATATATATATATATATATTCTAGAGTGAACTAAATTTGAACAGCTGCAGCTTTGCTTTCTGAGACACTCTTGTTGAGATTTTTGTTTTTATTGTGGTGATGGTTTTCCAAACTTCCATATTCTCTTTCAGTAACTATATTGCAGGCTTTCACACTGGCTTGGAAATGAAGGGACAGATTCTACTTCCTTCATGTGCAGAATTCTCATTTATTGCAATGTCAAGATCAAGGGTAGCCTATGATCCAAACTCTGCCATTAGTCCTGCAATCAGATTCCACCTCCATGGATTAGGTTGCAAGATTGTAGCCTGCATGAAAATTTAATGGAAGCTAGTGGCATCCTGATAGGCAGTGCATTGGGTCAAGAGCAGAACTCGAATCAGATTGAGACTCTGACAATCATGACCTGGTTCCCCCTTGCTCCAGGAGGAATGTAATCAGTGCTAGCCCTGTACCTGGCACAGCTACTCCCATTGGTGTGCTGGTTGGAGCAGGGTGGGGGCATGTCTGTGGAACCAAGTCTCTCATCACTCTCCCTTCCCACACCCAACCAACCCACTTTAATGGGGGTGGGGGAAGTAACGCCCTCATGGGGATTAATTTTTCTCTGTGCTGCTACTCACAATATGAGTAGCCCTTGCAAGGGAGTAAGGGTGTGTAAGGCACCTTCTTACTCCCTTGACCATCAAAGCCAGTAGACACAATAATCCATAATCCTGTATTTCTGAATTTCCCGATCCCTGTTGCTCAAGTTGCATTGAAGTTGATTTACTAGCCATACTTATAACTATCCCCCTTTCTTGAGATAAAAAAAAATGCAAATAGGTTCCTGAAAATGTAATTGAACAAGTAAGAGTCTCTGAAAAGAAATAGTCATTGGTAGGAGAATTTTAAGATTATTCAAAATAATTTACTGTCCTAAGCAAAATGTTCTAATGTAGGTTAAACAGAACACTTTTACTGACTCCTGCCTTTATTTTCAATCCCTTCCCCAATAATTTACATATGACTTACTGCAGAGAAGAGTTAACATCCACTGTTTGGCTTTATATTTTGGGATAATCTAAATATACTTAATCCCCAAACATAGAAAGCTCAAGCAACAAAAAAGAAAAATTACACACACATTTAGTTCTGCTGCTGTTGTTGGAACTAGTAAACAAATTCCTCTCTGAGCTTTTCCTGAAATAGAGCTCCACAGTGTAATTGCAAATTATAATATCTGCATTAATTTCAGGTTAGATTTCAGTCATCAGTTCATGGATAGATATTTTTATGGCATTATGAATGCTTGATTTACAATTGTATTTAAAATTAACTTGGTTATACTTTACCAAATTGTATTAAGAGAAATAGCTTTCATGTCATACAAATATGGCCACAAGCTTTTGTGGCTATCGTAGTGGCAATAACCTATATAGCAGTTGATAAGAAAAATTTAAATGCAGTGAATTCTTCTTAATCTAGCAAACCTGTAGCACAGTGCATGGATTTTCCTTTTGTGTACCTGGGAACAATATAGACATAGATGTATTCACTTGGCTTTGGCCTTTCTTACCCTTGGGGAATAGAATAGATCTCAAAAGTTTCTTTAGTGACTATGAATTCATGTCACTCCTGCCATCCTCTGCAAACAAATGAGCACACCATGCTTCTAAAATGTAAGGTCAGAGCCTCAGCTGATGTAAATTAACATATTCCATTGAGTCCTGTGGAATATTGGTGGTTTATACCAGCTGAGGATCTGGCCCTTAATTTCAATTTAATATTACTGTTTTAATGTCTTGTGCAGATGCTCAAAAATCCATATATGTGCTGTCAAAGCCAATATATATCACTTTTGTGGTATGTTTAGTTACAAAGTTTCTGGGATTCTTCTTGCTTTTCCCATAGTTTTCCCTGAATGTTACTACATTCAACGTGCCCCATGTTGCAGTGACCCTGGTAAAATATTCTTTCTGGCCGTCAACATTATCTGTAGCAAAGGCCTCTTGTCAATTGTAAAACAGTATTGTCAATCCCAAGTATTAAAACAAAAATGATGGGGTCAAGGCTTAAACCGCCCCTCTCCCCCATGAGATTGGCTTAAAAAGCATGAGATTTCTTTTTTAAAATTGTGTTTATTTGCCTTTTGGTTTCTGGGCCTTTAGGATACTCTTGGATCATGTCTTCTAGCTTTTTTTCTGTAAGTATGAGGGCTCAAACTTTTGGCTTAAAAAAAAAAGCTTCTCATATAATCAGATGACTTCTGAAATTGTAAGAAAAAAACACTTGATCGTGTGAAAATAACAATAAAAATTGAGTAACATTGAGTAAGCTCTTCAGGCATACCCTACAGGAGTAGCCACATGTTCGTTATCAAACTCCACGGTCATTTCCCAGTCTGATCTGGGAAATTTTCTCTGTGGCAGTTTCTGTTTTCTGGCTTTCCAAAGTCCTGGCCTGGACCCCATGTTACAACCATGGTTGGTGTGAATGCCTTGAAAGTTAAGGAAACTTTCAAAAAGCTCGAACCAAACCGCAAAGATGGAATAATGACCTCCAAACGGGCACTTGTCCGTGATATTTTGTACTAAAAAGAACTTGCTGCTGATATTGAAACTCTGTGCCCAGTTCTATGATTCACATGCTGCCAAGCCCTTCATGTGCCACTTACTCACCCCCTCCTCTCTCTCTCTCTCTCTCGCTCTCTCAGAGGAAAGAACACTTAATAAATAACCTGAAGATACCCAGATGACTGACAGTTTGACTGCTGCCGGAAACATAGCAGTTCTTCCACTGTTCCTTTGAAAGCTCTTAGGACACTGCTACCCTCTATTTTGTTTTGTAATCTTCGCTTGCTCCTCTTCCCCTCCCCCCCCCCAAAAAAAAAAAAAAAAAAGGAAAAGAGCAGGCATAGTGGGCTTACTGACTTTTTATTCCCTCCCCCTGCCACCAGGTATCTTTGGGAAGAGAGAAGTCTGTCCCCTGATTCTGTTCTTGCTATGTACTGTACATGCCAATGACATTCGCACTGTGGCTGCCTTCACAGCACCTCATCTTAAGGGCCTCATCATGCTGTTATTGAGATCAGTGGCAAAACAACATTGAGCCCTTAATCTGTTGCTCCCAGCCTTCAGTAACTAAGGGAAAAGAGTAAAATCAGGAATAAGAGAATTGTTTTTTGGTCTAAACCATTACACAAGTTAGCATCTGAATCAGTCTCTCAGATTCTAGAATGCATATGTATCAAGTAAAAAGAAAAGGAGTACTTGTGGCACCTTAGAGACTAACCAATTTATATGAGCATAAGCTTTCGTGAGCTACAGCTCATTTCATGTATCAAGTGCGATTCTGTAACTGCTACATTTATGAATATGACAAATGATTCTGCCTGTAAGATGGCTATTCCATTAATTGCTTTGGAACTATTAGGATCACTATATATTGTTAAAAGTTGAGTAGAATTCACACGCTGGGCCAGATTCTGAGCTGTCGTAAATTGGAGTGGCTCGATTGTCTTCAATTAAGATACGTTGACTGCTCCAGCTGAGGATCTGTCCCATTACATTATTTTTTTTTAAAAGTCTTTAAATATAAGAGTGAAGATACTTCTAAACTCCTTAAGAGTGTATTCCAAAACTTCACAAGCATATATAAAATTGTATAATATTTATGCTAAACTCCCAAGATTTGCAAGGAGATTACAAAATAGAAAAATCAAATATCCCAGCACAAGTGACACTGAAATCTTTATAATAAAGCAGTAGTAATACTTTGCATTTATCTGATACTTTCTAATAGAAACTCTCACAGTATTTTACACGCAACCCTTTCATTACCGGTAAATATAAAACAAGTATGTGAGCAGATTGATTTTAAATGGTCTTTCTTCATGGAGGAAGTGCTAGACATGGGAACCAAATTTTCTGTCTTGCAATCCTGTGCCTTAACAAGGCTATTTTTCTTCCCTAGGATACCATCTGTGTCCCATCTCATCTCTCCCTTTTCCATTCCCTTCCTCTCGAAATTAATTTTTAGTTTCACCCTCAAATGATGAATTGCTTTTTGAATCTGCCCTTGAAAATGTCAAATGGTTATTTACTTTAAAATGTATGCCCAAAGTTATGCCAAATGGAAATTCTAAGAAAGCAGTAGCATTCAGCTTTTGAATTATCACGAGGCATCCTCCTTTCCAAAATATGTTGGGTGAGACCCTCACGATTGGTTCCCTGCTGCCCAGTGTGGCACAGGGTGTGTACACAAAGGTGACTGTAAAATTAATCCAGATCCAAGCAATTTTATCAACAAAATAACCTGAAAATTCCCAGAGTGAGGAAAACCTCAGCACCGATTAACAAATCTTCCTACCACCTGGAATAGTTCCACTGTATGAGGTGTTGCAAATGCTGTGGTGAAGGTGAAGCTACCTTCACTTTCCTCTATGCTTCTTACCCAGGAACATTATCTCTAAAATTATTGCATAGTATAGTCCATCAAAGTTCCCCAGGATGTTCTTGCAAAATAAGGCTTCAGATGCAGGCATCCAAAGTAAAGATGGGTATTTAATTTTGTTCACTGAGTAGATGGGTGGGAGGGGAAGAGAAAAAGGAAAAAATGAAGGGGACTGTAGAATTATCTTAATTCTGGAGAATTATCTTAATTTATCCCCTTTTGATATGCGGTGCATCTGCATTTAATACTCTAATGGTTTCCACTTTGTTATCCATTTTCGAAATTTGAAGCAGTATTATTACTCTAATGCCTGGATTCTCAACCTGGGGGTTGGGAATAGGTACAGGGGACATGGCATCCCTTCCTTTCTTCATAGAGGGGAACCCTGAACCTTCTTTGTGTTGTAACATAGAGTTGTGGAATGGAAAAGGTTGAGAACCGTTGCTTCAATGGACTAGCACACAGGAAGATAACTAACTGACTGAGTGGCATTCTGTGTTCTAAATGTACAAAGAGGAAAGTAGAATTAATCTTAAAAAATAGCATTATTTTATTGCCCTATTATGTTGGATTAATATGGAAACATTACATTAATAATGTTAGTCTTATTGGAATATGGAGAGTTTTATGCTATTGACCACACCTAAATCTCATAATGTTTACAATAGGTGTAATTAATATATTACTACCACATATAAAATGGCAATTGCATTTACATTCACAGTGAATAGTACCTCTTGCTAGACTTCCTGCAGGTGCAGTAATATAATTTTCTCCCCTCTATTATCATACATGAATAATAAGTAATGGTGTAAACACACTCAAGTTGTTATCCTATCGTCAATGATAGGCATTATGTTAGAGCGATTTCTTTCCATTTACATTAAAAAGAATCTTTGCAATAAAAAGGATCATTTAGATCAGAAGTGCAATAAGTTGTCAAAACTCAGTTTTAATAATTAGGTCTTTTATAATTGAATGAGTTAATGGCAAACTCATATATAAAAATTAAATATTTTCATTGTAATATATGATGTGAACACATTCTATTGTTTGGGTGCAGCCCAAAGTGAAGCTGCCTATTTAGTAAAAGAGTAGAGACTGCCATGAAGTGATGATATTTGCCATTGGAAAGTGGTTCGTGTTGCCTCAGTATTACCGGTATTTGTGGTTCCTGTACTTAATTGCTTTTGAATGGCAAATATCAGTATTGTAATGGTGACTTCTGTATATTACATTCAATAAATATTATTATTCAGTGTAAAACAAAATGATACAACTAATGTATGTTGTTGCAATGTTCTGACTGAGATCTCAGACACTAAGTTCAGGGAATTCAAAATGGTTTCCTCAGAGCCACAGAATTAGGCCTCTTTGCACGTATGCAGTGTTTTGCATTATTTGATATTCTGTTAAATTGCGTGGCTTAATTTTCTACCATAATGGAGCATTAAGATTGTTTGTTTATTTTCATTGGATTGTCTTGCTTGCTTGCTAAGTTTAAAAAAAAAAAGCCATGGTTTTTATTGCACATTCAGGTTTCTCACAGTATATCAGATTTGAAATAAATTAACTGAATAAGTGTATTTGTTCTCATGTGTATGGGATATATTCACTGAGATTCCTAGAAATGCTAGAAAAAGGAATCTGTATATCTGCTCTATGCACCCTTGAAATAACTTAAAATACCTCAGAAATAACTCTGTTGATGAAGAAGTACAATTTAATGTAATTTGCCATAGTAATCCAGGTAACTTCAGAACTCGTACTTCTCCTCTATTAAATCCACATCCTTACAATTCCTGCTATTGATGATTACTGCAGGTGGGGGCAGATGAGCTTTGCAATGTGTAATGAGCACACACAAGAAATAGCTGTTCATTGCCTCATTTACACTTTCATATTTTTAAAGTATTTCAAAAGAAGGAGAAAAAAATAAGATTAAGTTACCTGTCTCTCTGTGGGAATTTACTGTATAGTTCTTTTACTGCGCTGAGCCTTGTTGTTTGGATAAGGTGTCACCTAATAATGACCTTTTTCAATAGCACACATGCCAACTATCCTGTGTAAGACTGTCTCTCTCTTTCAGCAATCGATTGACAATTTTCCCACTCAGTCTTAAATTAATGTAATTGAATGGAAATAAAGGCATGTGCCATAAAGATGTGGTAGGGGTAAAAAGTGAGTTAGAAAAGGTCTGAGTTTGGAAGGGGAGGAGCTGAAGCTCTGGTGCATGCTCCCTTTTTCCTTGGAACACTAGAGAAGCTCCTTCATGTTGACTCCGCTTGGTCAGAACTCTCTGGGAAAGAGGAGGTGGTTCAGGGAGAAGCAGAAGCCTGGCAGCAGCTGCCTTCTGCATGTGCTTCCCTTGTGACTGTAGAAAAGTGTAAGTTAACACTGCTAGCAGCTGTACTAATTCTCCCTTCATGCTTGTTGGCCCTCGAGGAGGGCTGTTGGGGACAGAAGAGACAGCTAGTAGCCCCAGGCTTTCTCAGGAGACTGTAGTACAGTGAATATGTGAGGATATCCTTCCACTAGTGTGAAGTGTTCTTGCATCCATGTGATTGTCCCTCTGCTTTCCTTGTAGATCTTAGAATATAGGAGGTATCCAGAACTCAGCTCTCTCTTCTCCATGAGGCCATAACCTGCTCCCTACCTTATTTATGAAACTCTGAGGAGAACCTTGAGGGCTTTCTAGCTGAGGCTTCCCCACCTGCAGAGTTTTCTGTAAGAGGGGAATGGCTGGACCTATAGTTTATCAGTGTGAGCAGGTGTATTCTGTTCATATAGCTGATGCAGTGGGAAGTGATGTCAGTGAGTAGAAAGTGAGGAGAGGAAACAAATTTCTGGTATCCTTCTCAGCTGACACTGAGATGCTCTATCTGCTTAAATGGCCAGCCCTCCGTCAGTACAATCCCTGAGCACCTCCAAGATATTTATGCATTTATCCTTCTATCTGTGTCAGGTAAGGAAAGATGATTATCCTCGCCTTGCACATGTGGAACTGAGCCACAGTAATTAAGGAATTTCCTTAAGGTTGCACAGGAAGTCTGTGGCAGAGCCAAGAATTGAAATCAGACCTCTCCAGTGCCTTATCCACAAGACCATCCTTCCTTCCTAAAGCACATTCCCCTGGCACTTGATTTGAAGGAGAACATTTTCATAGGGCAGCAGTGGAGATAGATGAAGGGAGCAAAGAAGGAAGGTGTTGGAGAAGAGAAGAAAAAGGGTTAGAGGACAGAGGAAGAAGAGCAACCTCTAATGTTAAAGAAGAGGAGAGGAGAAAGTGAAGAGCAAAGAGGAGGGACTGTGGCACAGACCATGTTTGTTTGTCCTGGGCTGTGATCAGGTTGTCTTCATTCTTTAGGTAGTACCATGCCACTGATAGTACTAGTTTCAGCAAGAGACCTCCATATAGTTGACCCCATATTTTTGAAATAAATACTTGCGTCTTGATATGTCTTGTTGCCAGGTCTGATACAACCCTGAGTTAGAGGAACCCTCTACTGTCTGTGCAATAGTGCCTGGGGCAAAGGAGGCGCAGTGTTTTTAAAGGGTGCTCACATAAGAGAAAATACAATTTTTGCTAATATAGTATTAAGCCCTTGCTATTGAGGTTGTTTAGCAGGAGGAACACTGGAGCATGAGACCTTGGAAAAGTCTACCTACTGAGCAGGCAGAATTTATCAGTATTTAAAATTGCCATTCAATATGCAGGTTGAATCAAGCCTGGAGAGTGAAGGTAAAAAAGTAAACAATGAAGCAAACCTGTTCAGTTAATTCTAAATCAGCTAAATCTTTGCTTTCTGGAGAAATCATCCATAACCGAAGAGAATTAGCGTAAGGAGAACATGAGTAGAAAGAGGGAAAGTGAGGAGGAGCTCTCTGCAGAAAGAAGCTGAATTAACTTACACTGAAATGTCACAGGGACTGTGCTGTGATACGCTATTGCTTAGGGCACAAAAGGGTAGGAAGAGGGAGGAGAATGGGGAGGCTGCCTATGTGCTTCCTCCATTTCAGAACAGCTGTCAGTGCTACAGCTTCAATGATACACAGAGGTGACCCACTGGCACCTCACTTGGAATGTGGCAGTGTAAAATGGTATCTTGCAGGAAAATAAAAAAAGGACTTAAGGCTCACTGGTTGCAGGGTCCCTTAGCAGTACTGCACAACCCCTTTGTGGGCTCCTCAAAAGTACAAGGAGGCTTCTGTGAGCACAGGATAAATGGACCTTACAGAGAGTGTGGGAGTTCCCCCCGGACTTTGGCTAGTCCCCACCTCAGAAAAACGGTGCACCTTCTCCCTCGCCCCTCTTGGCCAGGCCGCTGTTAATGTGATAGTTTGTGGGAATCCCAGAAGGCATGAGAAAATTTTGCATCCAGTGCTCTTTTCCCATAATGGATCCAGACATCTTTTTTTTTCTTTTTAAGCCATCGTTTTTAGCCTTTGAAATCTAGCACAAGTTCTAGTTCTGCTGAAACACTGTAGAGAATGAATCTGTCTCTCAGCTACCCTGGAATCCTGTTTGCAGATGTTTATTGTTGGTTTGTACTGGGGAACATCTATTTATGCATCTGTTCCTATAGATCAGGAGAAGGTGGTGTTGGGTTTTTGTTTTTTATTTTTGTTTTGTTCTAAGTGTGAAGTGTTTCCTTTGGTGCAACTTCCCCTGCCCCTGGGAGCCATAGTGCCATCTCAAAACGAAGGGAATTTTGGATAGCAAGTGGGACAGGCACTCTGCTGCAGATGTGATTTTTAAAGAGTCATTGTCTCGGCCTCTGATAGTTATCCTATTTTAGAAGGATTTATAAGCTAGGGCCTCATTTAAGCAGTTTTTATGGTGATTTGTCTCTTCAGAGAAGCTTTGAAAGGATGGGGTGGGGGGATTTTTCCATTGTTTGAAGATGAGTCTGTTTTATTTGCATTTATGTATGTTGTATAAGTGGCAGAATTTATGTTCTGTAAGCCTATTTACAGTAGATTTAGGAAACATCAGGATTTGTTGAGATATGTCTTCTGGCACATTTGTTACCTCAGGATATTTGCCTGTTCTTGCTTAATTCCTTCATTGTGATGTCTGTAACCTCCTCAGAAGTAGATTATTTTGTGGAAGTACTAGAAGCCCATTTTAAAGTACACTGTTCCTTTTTTTTATAATTTTTTTTCATGTTTAATGGAATGAAAAGTTGCACTGTTTGTGTATGTTTGTGTACTTCAGTTTATTTGGAATACTTTGTTTTATTTGATATCTCCTACTTCCCTGTCTCCCTGATTATAGTGTCACATTCTGAATGGGCTGTATGCCTATATAATGCCAGATACACTAGAGCTATGGTGTTTCGCTGCACAAGTGGGGTGGACAGCCAAATGTAATGTGCAGTCCACTTTGTGCCATGGAGGAGGTCTCCAGGGTTGCTCTCTGCATTGTAATAGGGAGATAAGGAAAGAGGGTACACTGGGGACATGGCTTATGGGTGTGTAAGCAAAAAAAAAAAAAATCCATGTTCTTATATTGGAGGGACGTTAGGCTGCATCTGCTACTTCCTCCACATACCCTTCAGGAACTGCCTGAGTTAGAAGCTCCTGAGGCACATATTGAGGTTGAGGATTTCTTCCCTCACCCCAGCTGTGATTTAGCACCACATTGGGCTAGATCCTGAGCTGCTGAGTGGCCACAACATCTTAGGTATTGAAGGTGCTGAATGCTTTGCAGGAGGAAGACTTATTTTCCTCAGAACAAAGCCTTTATGCTCAGGCTTGCTGTTTTTCAGACCCACTGTCAGGTCTTTTACATTCTCTCTCCAGGCAGTGCTCTAACGACCTAATCCTCAGAGATACAGAATGTCCTCAATTCTCACTAGAGCTAGTGGGAGCTGGGGATGCTCAGCACCTTGCAGGATTGGGCCTTACATTCCTCTGAAGACCCCACGCATGTTACACTTTCCTGTGCTTCAGGCTTCATGTGTCCATGAGAAGGACATACAGAGGTAAAAGAAGACAGTCAAAAACAGCTGCATGTTAGCTGAGGGAAGCATTTGCCTTTCTGGCATTTAAGCAAAGGGATACAAATCACAAGCACCTTTAAAATAAATAAATAAATAAAGTTGAAGCCCAACCCTTTGACTTTCTGTTTACATGCACAGGAAACTTACATAGCCGACTACCTTAAGAAATATGTTCTAACCTGCACTGCAGCAGGATATATGGAGTAAATAATTAAAGCTGCCTCTGTGAAAAACATTCCACAGCAGGAAAGGAATCCTTCCCTAGAAGAAAAAACCTAAATCATACAATGAGGAATAAAAAAAGAAAGCAAGCCACCATAAATAGTGACACAGGGAAGTGAAAGCCACCTGGAGTGTTAAAGGCTCAAATCTTAGGGGGGGGGGGATGGGGAGTGAGCATTTTGTTGTATCTGCAAACTAATAGCAATTTCAAAGCTAAGCTCTCCCTTGGTATTGCTTGCTGATATTTTTACAAATGTCATCACGGTATTTATGTAGTGTGTATGAAAGTCGCTAATGCAAAAGTCAATATGCTATGCTCATTGATCAGCAACTTGCATACTTTATCAAGTCACTTTGGCATATAAGTGAAAGCCAGCAACTTTCCATCACAAACAGAACATGTGCATTGCATTAGCAAAAAGGCAAAGTGAGTGACACAGTCATACACTAAGTCCCAGATCAGGCAGGTTTGTTTTATTTTTGCTTTTTATCTAGCTGTCGTAAAGGGCTTGGTTTGGTCATCCTTAATAATGTTGGTTTCAGAGTAACAGCCGTGTTAGTCTGTGTTCGCAAAAAGAAAAGGAGTACTTGTGGCACCTTAGAGACTAACCAATTTATTTGAGCATAAGCTTTCGTGAGCTACAGCTCACTTCATCGGATGCATCCTTTTCTTCTTAATAATGTTGAGACTGGACCGTACTTTGCAAATAGTCCAATTATTCATCAGTGCAACACTTACAAAATAAAATACAGCTTAATGTTGTGTAAAGATGTAAGAACAAAGCCCACAGGAAGTGGTGTTGTTTTTTAGGTCTGTCAATCACAGTTAACTCACACGATTAACTGAAAAAAATGAAACACGATTGAAAAAATTAATCACAATTAATTGAAGTTTTCATCACACTGTTAAGCAATTGAATACTAAGTTTGGTGATCTTCCTAAAAACACCATCCTGGCCACAACGGATGTAGAAGCTCTTTATGCCAATATTTCACATGAGGATGGACTACAAGCTGACAAGAACAGTATCCCTGATGAAGCCACGGCACACCTCGTGGCTGAGCTTTGTGACTTTGTCCTCACCCACAACCATTTCAGATTTGGGGACAACTTATACCTTTAAGTCAGCGGCACTGCTATGGGTACCCGCATGGCCCCACAGTATGCCAACATCTTTATGGCTGACTTAGAACAACGCTTCCTCAGCTCTCATCCCCTAGCAGCCCTCCTCTACTTGCGCTACACTGATGACATCTTCATCATATGGACCCACAGGAAGGAGGCCCTTGAAAAATTCCACCTAGATTTCAACAATTTCCATCTCACCATCAACCTCAGCCTGGACCAGTCCACACAAGAGAGCCACTTCCTGGACACTGGAATGCAAATAAGTGATGGTCACATAAACACCACCCTATACCGGAAACTTACTGACCACTATACTTACCTACATGCCTCCAGCTTCCATCCAGGACACATCACACGATCCATTGTCTACAGCCAAGCCCTAAGATAGAACCGAATTTGCTTCAATCCCTCAGACAGAGACAAACACCTACAAGATCTTTATCAAGCATTCTTAAAACTATAATATCCACCTGGGGAAGTGAGGAAACAGATTGACAGAGTGAGACGGGTACCCAGAAATCACCTACTACAGGACAGCCCCACAAGGAAAATAACAGAACACCACTGGCCATCACCTTCAGCCCCCAACTAAAACCTCTCCAGCGCATCATCAAAGATCTACAACCTATCCTGAAAGTCGATCCCTCACTCTCACAAATCTTGAGAGACAGGCCAGTCCTCGCTTACAGACAGCCCCCCAACCTGAAGCAAATACTCACCAGCAAATACACACCACACCACAGAAACACTAACCCAGGAACCAATCCCTGTAGCAAACCTCGTTGCCTACTCGATCTCCATATCTACTCTAGTGACACCATCAGAGGAGCCAACCACGTCAGCCTCACCACCAGAGGCTCATTCAGCTGCATGTCTACTAGTGTTATATATGCCATCATGTGCCAGCAGTACCCCTCTGCCATGTACATTGGCCAAACCGGACCGTCCCTACGTAAAAGAATAAATGGACACAAATCGGACATCAGGAATGGTAACACACAAAAGCCAGTGGGAGAACACTTCAATCTTTCTGGACATTCTGTAACAGATTTGAAAGTAGCTATACTTGAATAAAAAACTTTCAGAAACAGACTTCAAAAGAGAAACAGCAGAACTAAAATTCATTTGCAAATTTAACACCATTAATTTGGGCTTGAATAGGGACTTGGAGTGGCTGGCTCATTATAGAAGCAGCTTTGCCTCTCCTGGCATTGACACATCCTCATCTATTGTTGGGAGTGGACTACATCCACCCTGATCAAATTGGTCCTGTTAACACTGGTTCTCCACTTGTGAGGTAACTCCCTTCTCTTCATGTGTCAGTATATTTATGTTTGCATCTGTAACTTTCACTCCATGCATCTGAAAAAGTGAGGTTTTTACCCACGAAAGCTTATGCTCAAATAAATCTGTTGGTCTTTAAGGTGCCACCATACTCCTTGTTGTTTTTGTGGATACAGACTAACACGACTACCCCGATACTTGAATACTAAGTGATGTTTATTAAATATTTTTGGATGTTTTTCTACATTTTCAAATATATTGATTTCAGTTACAACACAGAATACAAAGTGTACAGTACTCACTTTATATTGTTTTTTATTACAAATATTTGCGCTCTAAAAATGATAAAAGAAATAGTATTTTTCAATTCACCTCATACAAGTACTGTAGTGCAATCTCTATCATGAAAGTGCAATTTACGAATGTAGATTTTTTTGTTCCATAACTGCACTCAAAACCAAAACAATATAAAACTTTAGAGCCTACAAGTCCACTCAGTCCTACCTCTTGTTCAGCCAGTCGTGAAGAAAACAAGTTTGTTTACATTTACGAGACATAATGCTGCCTGCTTATTATTTACAGTGTTGCCTGAAAGTGAGAACAGGTATTTGCGTGGCACTTTTGTAGCCGGCATTGCAAGGTATTTACGTACCAGATATGCTAAACATCTGTATGCCCCTTCATGCTTCGGTCACCATTCCAGAGGACATACTTCCATGCTGATTATGCTCATTAAAAATATAATACATTAATTAAATTTGTGACTGAACTCCCTGGGGGAGAACTGTATTTTACCTGCATTCTGCCATATATATCCTGCTCTATTTTACCTGCATTCTGCCATATATTTCATGTTATAGTCTCGGATGATGACCCAGCACATGTTGTTTGTTTTAAGAACACTTTCGTTGCAGAATTGACAAAACACAAAGAAGGTACCAATGTGAGATTTCTAAAGATAGCTACAGCACTCGACCCAAGGTTTAAGAATCTGAAGTGCCTTCCAAAATCTGAGAGGGACTCGGTGTGGAGCGTGCTTTTCAGAAGTCTTAAAAGAGCAACACTCTGATGTGGAAACTACAGAGCCTGAACCACCAAAAAAGAAAATCAACCTTCTTGGTGGCATCTGACTAAGATGGTGAAAATGAGCATGCATCAGTCTGCACTGCTTTGGATCGTTATCGAGCAAAACCCGTCATCAGCATGGGCACATGTTCTGTGGAATGGTGGTTGAAGCATGAAGGGACATTTGAATCTTGAGGGCATTTGGCACATAAATATCTTGTGATGCCAGCTACAACAGTGCCATGTGAATGCCTGTTCTCACTTTCAGGTGACATTGTAAATAAGAGGAGGGTAGCATTATCTGCAAATGTAAACAAACTTGTTTGTCTGAGCGACTGGCTGAACAAGAAGTAGGACTGAGTGGACTTTTAGGCTCTAAAGATTTACATTGTTTTATTTTTGAATGCAGGGGTATTTTTTAATGTAATTCTACATTTGTAAATTCAACTTTCATGATAAAGATTTTACTACAATACATGCAATGCGGGGAACTGAAAAATACTATTTCTTATTTTTACTGTGTAAGTTTTTTTTAAAAAAAAAAATATAAACTGAGCACTGTACACTTTGTATTCTGTGTTGTAATTGAAATCAATATATTTGAAAATGAAGAAAACATCCATAAATATATAAATAAATGGAATTATATTGTTTAACAGCACGACTAATCATGATTAATTTTGTAATCACGCGATTAATCATGATTAATATTTTTAGTCGCTTGACAGCCCTGGTGGTTTTTTTAAGAAAACAAGTATTGATTAGATAACGAGCCACAATGTCAAAACTTGCATCTAGAGGAGAGGATAAAGAGTCAGAATGTCTACATCTAGAACTCATGGCCAGTATGTTCTGGTTAGGTGTACACAATTAAGTGCATACGCATGCCCTTGCCTTACTCAAGATGAGTTCCTTTTAGGGCTATCAATTAATTGCAGTTAATGGAGGCGATTAACGCAAAAGAAATTAATAGAGACTTGTTTTTTAATCTAGTTAATCACAGTTTTAATCACACTGTTAAATAATACTGGAATACCAATTTAAATTTATTATACATATTTTTGGATGCTTTTCTACATTTTGAAATATATTGATTTCAATTACAACACAGAATACAAAGTGTGTGTATAGTGATCACTTAATATTTTTTATTACAAATATTTGCACTTTTAAAAAAATAAAAGAAATGGTATTTTTCAATTCATCTCATACAGGTCCAATTCTACGTCTTGTTCAGTCAGTTGCTGCAACAAACAAATTTGTTTACACTGAAGAGAGCTGATGCCTGCTTCTTATTTAGAGCATCACCTGAAAGTGAGCACAGGCATTCACATGGCACTGTTGTAGCCGGTGTTGCAAGGTATTTATATGCCAGATATACGAAACATTTGTATGCCTCTTTGTGCTTCGACTTGTAGGCTCTAAAGTTATATATTGCCTCGGTTTTGAGTACAGTTTTGTGTTTAAAAAAAAACCCAAAACCTATTTCTGTGAAAGTGCAACTTACAAGAGAGATTGCACTGCAGTACTTGTACAAATTGAATTTATACACATGCCTGCATCATGCACATTTTCTCTCTCTCTTTACCCCCTCCCCCCGAATCCTTACATTAAAAGAAAGTTACTTAGGTTGCAAAGTCAGGAAAAAGTTAAGATTTATTTTAGCTTGTTCCACCTTAATTTAGACCCTTTGTGTCCATTCTTGCTCGCTAAATGAGCCATGGATTCTGTGGGGTGGAAAAAAGTATGTGATAATCTAATTAAAGACTCTTTCATAATGCATATGCACAGAGTAACACAGGCACCTGGCAATCTGACATTTCCTAACTTTGGCTTTGCAACCTAAGTAACTTTCTTTCAACATAGTTTTTTGTGTGCAGTTTCCTAGCTTTTTAAAAGGAAAACAGATAAAAACAAATGCTATTTTGGGCAACTGTAAATACCTCCTTGTCATGCATTATCAGGAGGGTTTGAACCCTGAATCTTAAACACCACAGCTTATCACTTGAGCTACAGGACTAACTACGCAAGTGCTACTACGAGAAAGTGGTTATGTCAGATAAGGGGATTGGCCTCTGGGGCCATGTGCTGGGTGCAAAAAGAGAGAGTTTGGGATGCAAATGGCCTGGCTGTGTCTCTTTACTCCCACTCTGATGCTGGGAGATGGAGGTTTCCTGCCCCATGGGGTTCCCCAGAGTGGAGGATGGGACACTGTGCTAAATCCAAAGGGAATGGTGGTGGGCAGAGGAGCTCAGCTAGGTTGCCCTTATGCTGCTGTGGCAGGTCCCAGGTATTTCCAGTGCAGTGTGGCTTATTTACTTGGGATTCACTTGGTGTTTTGCTGCAAATGTGAAATTCCAAGTGAACCTGATATGGTGGAAGCTTTTATGAACTATGTCCCACAAGTTAGAAAGAGGCAACCCAGAACATGTATCTCTAGTTTTAATACCCTGGTGTTGCTACACCCTAAGGAGAACATACAAGGGCAAGATTTAACCATTCCAACTTTTATACATCAAGACATGGACCAATTAATCTCTTCTTCTGAAAAGCCTACGGGGGTAATAAGAATTTCAGATCATCTACGGAAGTACAGTGAATGCACATTTATTCTACATCCTAATAAAATTAGCTTGTTGAATGACATTATAAATGTCAGACAAATGTAGAACTGTCACAAATCATTCACCATATTTCAGTAGACATTAAAGAATGCAGCTGTGCAGTTTACTGAGTCTCAAATGACTTTTTATCAAGATAGCAAGCTTTGAGATAAGATTCTTTCTTACATGGTTGGTTGTCTCCTCCATGTAGGTCTGGCAACTTGACAACACTGGAAAGGATTCTTTTTGTTTGTTTCTTTCCTATGAACTGTTTGTGTTTTTATTGGGATGTTTACACATACTGTGTTTTTAGAAGTGGAAAAACATTGTTTGGTGGCAGGTGTGTCTTGTTCAGCCATAGTAATTTTCCAAGTAGTTCAATTTTTTTTTATACACGGAGTTCCATTAGTAATGATTATGTTTTATATATGTAGATAGGGACATGAGTGTTTATATGTAGGTGTTTTTTATCTGGTGTATAATTGAAAGATGGTGTTTTCTAGTTAATAGTGTTGATTTAGCTTCAGGCCATGTTGTTGTTTTTGTTTCTTCTATCATACAGCTAGCTCATTGGCTCTCATCTAGTGCTCCTAACCACTTTTAGGATTGGCTGATCTATGGTCTCTTTATATTTCATCTTCCTTGTATTTTACTTAGCCACATGGCTAACTTGGATTTTTCTTGATAATGCCTTTCTTTGCAGATCTTTCTTGGTGTTTTTGAAGGTTTGAGGGACTTTCTCCCAGAACATAATGTATGTCAAAGTTTTTCTGCAAACGGTTGTTTGTAACAAAATGTCTGGATGTGGAAGAATTCCCAGAAAATGTGTGTGTAGCAATCAGCATGGCTACAAACCCTTCAGCAGAAGCTGGGGCTTTTGAAATAAATTCTTTTGGTGATTACAAGGGCACAATTAAAATCTTCCACACAGAGGAGTTCACAGACCCATTGGCCAGAGGTCTGGATTATCACATCTTTGAAAAGAGGTCAGCAGAATTTCCAGTTGATGGCTATACCGTGCAATCTAGATGGGCAAATCTGCCTACCTTGAATTTCAGCTCATAGCAAGATTCCCATGCTCATGTTCTCTGATAGTTGATTGTAGAGGTGCCTTTATTATAAATGAGTGGTTACTCTTTCTTGTCTTGGAGAGGGACAGAAAACTACCCAACTCACTCAGAGTTTTCATATTCTTCCAGAGATGCGGGTTCTGGTAGCAATTAATCTTTCCAGATCATGTTCCTATGCATTGAGCATTTAGCGTTCTAATAAAAACAACCCCCCAAGCCTCCTGTCCTGTTCATTGTTTAAAATGTGGCCTGCTGATTTCTCTCGATCCACCAGGTGTCACTTTCCCCTTGTTTGTTAGGAAATTATAAATTTGGAGTACCTTTGCTTCCCTTTTTCATAAAGGGATGTGTTTCCCTTCCTTGTAACATCCATTGGCATGCAGATTAAAAAGACAACTTGTCAGCAGTTAATCTGTCAAATCAGAAAGCCTCAAGGCATGTGGAACTTGTGACAGATGAAAACAATGTTGGGTCATTGGATGGTTTGATAGGATGCAAATTGGAATCTCCCAGTAAAGATTTAGGTCACACTGCTGGTTTAAACAAATCTGTCTCACTGCAGAACTTGCAGAAGCCTGGAAGATGAGTTTCCTTTCCATACAACCAGGGCTGATATAGTCTAAGTTCAAGGCTGTAATGAGAGCTACAGGGCGGCTATTGTAGGAGATGGTCTGAGGTGTCACTGCGATCAAGAAATTCTGAATGATGAATTGCTCATAAGCAAAACATGAGGCAAAGGGCGTGGAAAGCAAATCAAAGTCTCAGTAAAACAAGACAAAGTCAAACAAAAGAAGAGCCAGTCTAAAGCCAAAGGGAAGAAACTGGCTAAGGCTTTATCTTCACAGGAAAATTATATAGGATAACTTGCCTTTTTCCAGGAGAAAGTGCCCTGTGCCCACACACAAAATAGTCTTTTTTTATTGGTGTTTCTCATGCTTTAAACCAGAATAATTAAATTGCTTTGGAACCAATGTTGTTTTATTTCAGTAGGAGTTACATTGCTGAAAGGTTTGTATGGACACATCCACATATTTATATAACTCCACTGCTTCAGTTAGTTCTCCCACTCCTATCCGACAGTGCATTGGCTCACGTGTGAATTTGCCTGTCTGGTTACCTGTGTGGACTCCTGTGATGTTGTCTGATAAAAATATAATCATTCAAATCATTATTGCTACCACTGTTATACAGTTGCAACAAATCTTATACAAAGTGTAACACTTGGCCAGAAAGGGTTAAACAGCTTGCAGGCTAACTAACCAAAATCCGACCTTTAAAGACATGTTAGAAAGGTATGCAAATGGTAATTAGGGCCATTGCATGCTAAATAGGCTAGAACTTTGAAATGCAAACCTATATTGTTAGATGTAATACTAATTGTGTACTCATGAATGTTAGCCATGTAAACAGACAGTTCCTGTCTGTCACAATAACTATTGATTCAGAGATCAAAAGGGAATATTAACATTTAGATTAATCTTGGGTGAAATAATGTCATTGTCTATATGTCTCTTTGAAGTTTGTGATAAACTGCTGAATGGATAAATTGCCCTATGTTAATTTGTGTAACTAATTACTGGTGACGTTTAGAAACAGAAGGTTACATCAAAAGCTTATTGTTTACCCAGGACTGTATGAGCAAGCGGATGCTAGAACACTGTATAAAAAGACCCTTGGGTCCTGATCCTGTTTATCTCAGATCTGCTTAAGCTTCATCAGGGAAAGTTTGAGTCACAAGATTGAGGTCCCAGTTATGCTGGTACTCCCTGAAGGTGATAGTGGACATTGGACTATAACCTATGAACTAAATTCTAAAGCAGGGGTCGGCAACCTTTCAGAAGTGGTGTGACAAGTCTTCATTTGTTCACTCTAATTTAAGAGTTTGCATGCCTGTCAGGGTTCCTTCCCCACTCTGAACTCTAGGGTACAGATGTGGGGACCCGCATGAAAGACCCCCTAAGCTTATTTCTACCAGCTTAGGTTCAAACTTCCCCAAGGCACAAAGTCTTTGCCCTTGGATTAGGTAAAACACTGCCACCACAAAGTGTTTTAGACAAAGAACAGGGAAAGGACCACTTGGAGTCCTATTCCCCCAAGCCCTACATCCGCTTTCCTGGGGAAGGCTTGATGATAATATCCTCACCAATTGGTACAGCTGAACACAGACCCAAACCCTTGGATCTTAAGAACAATGAAAAATCAATCAGGTTCTTAAAAGAAGAATTTTATTTAAAGAAAAGGTAAAAGAATCACCTCTGTAAAATCAGGATGGTAAATACTTCACAGGGTAATCAGATTCAAAACATAGAGAATCCCTCTAGGCAAAACCTTAAGTTACAAAAAGACACAAAAACAGGAATACACATTCCCTCGAGCACAGTGAATTTTTAAGCCAAAACAAAGAAAAACGTAACGCATTTTCTAGCTAGATTACTTACTAACTTTACAGGAGTTGAAGGGCTTGCATCCTTGATCTGTTCCCGGCAAAGGTATCACACAGACAGACCAAAAACTTTTCCCCCACTCTAGATTTGAAAGGATCTTGTCCCCTCATTGGTCATTTTGGGTCAGGTGACAGCAAGGTTACCTTAGCTTCTTAACCCTTTGGGTTAAGGATTTTGCTTCTGGCCAGGAGGGATAGTATAGCACTGTATACAGAAAGGTGGTTACCCTTCCCTTTATATTTATGACAGTGCCAGTAATACATTTTAACCTTTTTAGAAGGTCTCTCTCTATAAGTCTGGAATATATAACTAAACTATTGTTGTATGTAAAGTAAATAAAGCTTTTAAAATGTTTAAGAAGCTTCATTTAAAATTAAATTAAAATGCAGAGCTCCCCGGACCGGTGGCCAGAACCCAGGCAGTGTGAGTGCCACTGAAAATCAGCTCGTGTACCGTCTTTGGCACGTGTGCCAGAGGTTGCCTACCCCTGTTCTAAAGGAACTCTTTGCAACTACAAAGCTCATAATCTCTGATATGAATCTGAACCTCAAGAATTGAACTCATGTCTGTATGTATGTTGATCTTTTAATCATACTCTCTCTGTTTTCTTTTTTTAATATATTTTAGTTTAGTTAATAAGAATTGGCTGTATGCGTGTTTTTGGGGTAAGATCTGGAATATTCAATAACCAGGGAGGTAATGTGTCCGATCCTTTGGGATTGGTAGAACATTTTCTTTTATATGATGAAATAAGATTTTCAGATATCTTCATCATATTTGACTGGGATACCTGGATGGAGGCCTGAGGCTGGGTTGCTTTAAGCCAAGGTAACTGTGGGGTTTTTGGGCAAACAGTGAGATAATAAAGAAGCTGTTTTATGCTGTCTTAGTAAATCTAAGTATTGAATTATCCACCAGCTTTGGGATTTGTCTGCCCCATTCTTTGCAGTTCACCCTAATTGAGTGACCTCAGCTGGCCCCCACTGGGACCCTCATCCCAACTCCATTCCTCCAGGATCAGCAGCACCAGATGCTTCCCCTCTGTTTAAATGATGCTGGCACAAGTCAGAGAGCATTGTTGTGAACTGACACTGTTGCAGGTATGATGACAGGTTTCAGAGTGGTAGCTGTGTTAGTCTGTGTCAGCAAAAACAACAACAACGAGGAGTGCTTGTGGCACCTTAGAGACTAACAAATTTATTTGGGCATAAGTTTTCACGGGCTAAACCCCACTTCATCGGATGCATGCAGTGGAAAATACAGTAGGAAGATATATATACACAGAGAACATGAAAAAATTGTATACATCCGATGAAGTGGGTTTTCGCCCACAAAAGCTTATGCCCAAATAAATTTGTTGGTCTCTAAGGTGCCCCAAGTACTCCTCGGTTTTTTTTTGTTGCAAGTATGCTCATCTTGAGTCCATCACCACAGCCATGACCTGTACTTCTGCATCATCCCATCAGGAGGCCCTGGACTTCCTTAGCCTTTGGGGATATAAATGTATCCAGTCTCATCTCTCCAGTAGTAACCAGATTTACAAGCAGCTGTTACAAGAAATGGAGGAGAAAGCAGAGATGTGTTCCAGAGCAGAGCCAAAGAGCTGCGGAGAAACTACCAGAATACTAGGAAAATTGAAAAGGGCTCTGGTAGTGCATTGAGTTCACGTCCATAGTGTGATGATCTGGCCAGTGTTTTGTGCCCTAGGCGCCATCACAGAGTCCCAATTTGTTACAGTTTGACTTTGGGCTAAAATGAGGTGGAAACATCAGCAGAAATAACCCAGGCAATGCTGACCATTAGTAGAGTCCCCCTGACAGCCAGAACCTCTCTGCTACTCTGGAGACCCAGCTGGAGAAGCTCCTGGAATGCTTGTCTGATAATGTTGCTGAGTGAACTTCAACTGGTGAGGCATTTGGTATAGTACAACGTTCTCTCAAATTAGTACTGATTTGGAGGGATTTTGTAAACTTTCTACCCGGTGCTGGCTCTGCATCACCATGTTTGGTGGATCTAGCTAGCTGCAGGAGAGGGTGGATGTGTTGGTCCCTGCCTAGTGGCCTTACTTCTCTGCTTGATCACCTTTTCTGCTCTCTTCTCAATAGTATGCTCTTCAACACACCACACCTGAAAATGGCATCTATCCCTGATATCCACAAGTTCCCCTCATCTGCCCCTAGCAATGCTTTGCCTCTGGCATGCCAACCCAGTGCCGTGTGTTTATATCAATGCAACACCACACTGTGTGGACACAATGCTTTGCAAACAAAGCATCTTAAACCTGTGTAAACAAAGCAGCCTGGACGCTTTCTTAATGTTGTAATTTTATCAGTGTAATTAACCTATAACAGTGCAACTTTCTCATGTAGAAAAGGCCCAAGATTAAGCCACCTTATTTGCATTCATTAGAGTAGCAAATAAAGTGCCACCATGGCACAGACAAATATTACCCATATAGTTTAGAATGGTATCTCCAGTAATGGGTTCCTCAGAATTTGACGCATGAACAACCCTCGCCCTATCAGTTATTTAGTAGTGCCATGTTAAACCGCTGAGACAAATTTCTTCCTGAATGCAAGCTGATGGTGGACTGGTCATTATGTGGTGGGAAAGATTATACTATAGTTATGCGACTGAGGAGCAGATCTTTATTTCCTGTGTGCACTGAGGTGTTGGAGAAGGATTGGTAAGGATAAAATATGTCCAGTCCAATGTAAGCACCAGTTGATTGCATGTAACTTGTGCTTAGGCTTGTTTTGTTTCTGTGATGGATGTACTTTTTTACTCCAAACTGCAATAAGGAACTCCTTAAGATTGTGGTTAATATTTAATTTACACCTTTCATCCCAAAGGATCACTGTGTTTTACAAATGATACAAAAATCACTTCATCTTACAAAGAAATGTAACCAGCTGTAGTGTTAACGGTGCTCTGCAGGAGAGGCCAGAAATGGAAAAATATCATATTCATCTTAATGTAAGTAAGCAAAATGTAACCACTTGTGTTAAAATTTGGCTAGAACAGTGGGTGTCTTATGAAAAATACCACTGACACTTTTTAATCACACATGGTCAAGATATTATCTTTACATGGTATCTGAAAGATGGCACCAGCATTAACACCATGCTGGTCCATTGGTTGAGTACTGACACAGAAGGGATATTTTCCTCCTCAGATATTTACTTTATGTCCAGGATTAGCCTGCTTTAGCCATAGTAGGTTTAATCTCAGCATGCAAGCTGACATTTAGTCACTGATAGTGGCTTTAAAATCTCCACCTAATAGAAGTATAAGAGGCTCTGGGGAGAAACTCAAAGTTCAGTAATTATTACTGTGAAAAGGACAATTTCTTTGAACATTCATTGGCTTGAAAATCTCAATGCATCGGTAGTCAGGGGGACAGGTAATGTCTTTGAAATGTGAAGAAAGGTACTGTATGATGTGTCTCACTGAGCGTTGCATTACAACTTGAGAGCAATTAAAACACCCAATTCTTTCGGGTAGCTCATAACACGGAGCATTTCTAGTTGTTTGTTTTGCTGAGTGAGATCCTGGCCATGGTTTATAACAATACTTTTTTTTAAATAGGAAACTGATTGGGTGTATATATCCTGCCCTCAACTAGGAAAGGAAAGGGTTAATTTCCTTCAGAGGTAACCAAGGCAGAAGGCCTGGCCTACCCTACCCAGAGAAGGTGCTGAGCCTTTCTGCCAGAAGGGAAGATCCTGTCCAGAGGATATGAAGGCAGATATATTAATAAGAAAAGGAAGCAGTCTGGAAGCTGTTTTCCTCATTCAGGGAAATAATTGGGCCAGGTCAATCCCAGGTGAATCTCTGATTAAGCATTATGAAGACCCTTGCTTTAGTTACACTGGGAGAACTATATTTCTCATTACAGACTTCTAGTTAAGATAGTTTATTTCTCTGTTATGGTTTTCTGTGGCTGAAGGAAGCCTTCCATCCCATATAGTAGTGGATTTTCTCTCCCCTTTGGTCCAGGCTGCTCTTGATACCCTACAGATTCATAGGAGCAAAGAAGATATATGCAGAAAGATGTACGCTCTAAAGAGGAAGTATTTTTATTGTTGCAATTTTTCCGTTTCATTGGTACCCAGTACTGCGGCTATAGGCCACTCTAGTTCAGTGAGATGTAATCTAACACAGTGTGATGTATCGGAAGTGTATTTAGCTTTTTCCTTTCAAGCACAGAGAAGTTATTGATGGATCCTAAGGTATTCATTACAACCATGTGTCATTAGGTCCTGTAGATGTTGACCAAATGAAGTTAGTTCAGCGCCAAACTGGTAATCTAATGATAGTGCTTTGCTGGAAAGATGGGTTTAAATCCCAGTTCTCTCAACAGGGGCTGGATGTGTTATGCACTTGTTCAAGAATGACTGTTCAGGTCATTAAAAAGAAAAGGAGTACTTGTGGCACCTTAGAGACTAACAAATTTATTTGAGTATAAGCTTTCGTGAGCTACAGCTCACTTCATCGGATGCATTTCCACTGAATGCATTCGATGAAGTGAGCTGTAGCTCACGAAAGCTTATACTCAAATAAATTGTTAGTCTCTACAGTGCCACAAGTACTGCTTTTCTTTTTGCGGCTACAGACTAACACGGCTGCTACTCTGAAACACGTTCAGGTTATTGTAAGACTTTTTTTAAAGAGAGATCCATGCACAGAATTTCAGGTGCAATTACATACCTGCATTTGCACACACAATTTCACATGCAGATCATACAATTATATGAACAACTGGCTTAGTAAGTATATAACTATTTTGCAGGAGCAAGTAATCACAATTGCAATAACTGCATCTAGAAATGTAGCTCACACTTGTCTAGCCCTCTCCTTTACAAACTGTCCTATTCCAACTATGTTTAAATGAGTCCAAGATTATAACTATCTAGATGTTCGGTCTTATGTATCCTGTTATAGAAGAGATGTTCTACAATGCCTGATACTGTGTTATCAAACGGGAGGGTGCAAATAAAGATCACATTGGGACAGATGCATGTACGTTCGTAAGTACCTAAATTTTACTCCAATTATATCTGGCAACTCTAGCCCTACTAAAGTCTTATTGTTTACTTAAATTACAAGTTTTTAAAAAATGGCTTTTAGTGGTATTGCTGGACTCTGAACAGAATCCTTTTCAGGGCTCCATAGTACCAATTTCGTGGCTGCAGCATTGGGGTATAAAGCAGGGGCAAATAAATAGGAATCCGTTCCCCTCTCTGGGCAAGAGGTGGGTTTTGAAAATATATTCAGTAAATTATAAACATTTCTTGGAAAAAAAATATTGGTAGAAACACTGTTCAGAACTATAGAATAGTTAAAACCAAAAAACCTTACCTCACAGAAGAGCTATTAATTTACTATTAAATTGTATAGGACTTTTCCATAATGGAAAAAAAAACTTATTTGCATTAAATAACTGATTCTTGGTTTAAAACTCGAACCAAACATTTTCTTTGCACTTACTTGCCTCTGAGCTTCCTGGTTCAGGCCCAAACTAGAAGATGGCAGTACTGGAAATCTCCTATTTCTAGCCTACACATCTTAGGTAAGAATCCAAACCTTTGGGTGCTTATCTAAACCGAACAGCTGAAGCTTTTTGAGGTTCATTCATCATGAGCAGTGTTTGCTTTTTAATCATTGCAAGGCAAGCAGGGAAACCTGAATTCAGAGCTTCTTCATAGTAAAACTTAAGGTTCAATTCTTCCCTTGGGCATGTGTGCACAAATTCCATTAAGTTAGTGGGAGCTGAGCAGGTATTCCAGGTCAGGATTTGGCCTTAGCACTTTGATAGGATCTTCAGAGTTCTTCACTAATTAATCCTTTAACATGCCTACAAAGTAGGTAGATAAGGGTTTTTTAATGATGTCCAGGGTAATGCTGAATCAGGAGAATTAATAGTTGTATTTTTCAGAGGGGCTGAGCATCTGCAGCTCCAACTGATATCATCTGAAGTTCTGGGAGCCCAGCATCTCTGAAAACCAGGCTTTGAGTGTGTGGGAGCTTTTGCTGCTTCCAGTGAATTCAGTGGAGCAGAGTTAAGCCAATGCTGAACACTTCAGAAAGTCCATCTCTCTGTGCCCTGGGTTGGGGTGCGTGTGTCAGAAGTTTCAGGTGCGGCGTCCTGTGCTGGAGGCCACCAGATCTCTCTCAGGTGAAATCGGTAAATAATAGAGGAACTTGTTTGTGAATATTTGGTTAGGAATGTAATGCAGTTTAAAATGTTGAGCCCTATCTATGTAAGACCTGATCCTATGATTCTTATCCAGGCAGGTATCCCTGTGGAAGTCAGTGGGACTACTTGGTTGAGAAATGGCTGCAAGAACTGCTTATGTTGTGTTATGTATTTGGAATCTGTTTGTAACAATAGTTCTGCATCTCACCCTCCACAAACAGGAACTCAGCTGTCCATGATTTCGAACCCAGCTGGAGTCCAGCTCACTGCCCTGACACACATGAGTTTGCTGGTGTCACTTAGTCCTAAATTTAATTTCTTTGCTTGTCAATTGTAGGTTTTGTGAGGACAAAGATTTACTTAAAAAATGAAGGTGAGAAGAAACCCAACTCTTTGTATGTTAGCTCACACTTCATGGTTCTGTTGCCACAGCAACAAGGAAGGTTGTGTTGTACGCTGTCTTTCAGCCAACTGACTTAATCAGTGAAATCTGTGTGAGGGTGCCAAATGTCTGGCTTCTGTATTTCCTGATCCAAACAGTTGGTCCTTACTTTGATGCGATTGCGACAGTTCAGGGCCACTGACTAGATAATAAATCATGTATGGAAAAGTAGTGATTATGTAGGCAGGACATTTATTTTTTACATTTAAATTGATTGATCAGTGTACTCCATAACTACCTGCAATAATTTCTTCAGCGGTGTTATCTTGCAACTGATAAGTAGACCTAATGATAAACCAGGACACATCCATCCTGAGGAGCTGACTGGATTACTCTTACCTCAGTGCACATCTAATATGCCACTGAGGTCCTCAAAACCCTGGCTCAACTCCCGCCTAACTTTTAGGTGCCTAAAGTCCCTAGATCCCTCAATTTCCACCATTAAATCCCACAGGCGATTAAAAATCTGCCAGTGAGCCTGCACACAGCTGCCTCAGTTTAGGCACGCAGATGCCTATTTTATGCCAAACCCCAGAGGGATTGTCAAACTTGTCATTCTCCGACCTATATCACCTGTGGGGCCTGATCCAGTAGGCATTCTCCAGAGCACATCTGAACCCACACAAAACTGCCAAAGGAGGAGGTACCACCACTACTGCCCATATAACTATGTTAACCCAGCACTTAGAGCACTCGCCTGGGTCTCCCACATTCTGTGTTCAATTCCCGCCTCGGTCTGATGGAGCAGGGATTTGAACTTGGCTCTTCTGCTTCCTAGGAGAATACCTTAACTACTGGACTGTGGGGTATCCCTGGGCAGGTAGGTTTCTCTCAATTTGTCCTTTTGAATCTATTTTATTGTGTATAAATAATTTAAATGTTCATTGGAGCCAGGGAACTGGAACCAGAGTCTCCCACATCTTGGGTGAGTGCTATAACCAGTGGACTAAAAGTTATAAGAGGGAGGTGGTGCCAGTGTCACCACTTTCTTTAGGGCTGTGAATCCCAAGTGAAGAAAGGCGCCTTCCTCTGGCCGGGAGCTCAGTGCCTAATTCCCGTTGAGGGCAGGGCTTAGGTCACACCCTTCTTCTTGGCATTTTCTACTGGCTGGTTTAGGCAGCACCCCGCTCAATGTGCTTGCTTTTGTGGTACCCATTCTTAGGCACCTAACTCTTCCCGTGCATTGTATAGGGAGTATGGGAGGCTAACTCAGGGCTGTGGATTGCAGGAGCCTAAGTCCCTTTGCGGATTTGGCCCTTAGCCTCTCTGTGCCTCAATTCTTTTCTGTAAAAGAGGGATCGTAGCATAGCCTTACCTCACAGGGCTATTGTGAGATGCCCAGATACCACAGTAAAGGGGGCCACAGAAGTACTTTCCTTGGATAATTATGTTGCACGGAGGGGGAACAGCTGCTATACCAGACCTTTCTCATGACTGGTGTAGTGCACTGGGAAAGTTGCTCTGCAGCTTTGTTCCCTGGTCATAGATTTAGGCAAGAAGTTGCCTTTCCTAACCCTCCCTTGACTCCTAAAAGTCTAATTATTCGGGTTTTATTTCACAAAGTGAATGTCACCACTCTATTATAGCAAGATATTTTCACTCACATTGTGCAATTTTTTTTTAAAAATGCCCCTTTCCACTTGAATCCTGAAGTTCAATAAAATCTGGAAGAAACGATCAAGAGGAGAAAAAAATGGGACGGTAGAAGTGAAATGATTGATTAGGGGTTGAACTGAACAGTCACTAGCAGTGTTTCCAAATTTGCCGTGACCTGTAGAAATCTGAATTAAAATTATTTAGGTATCTGCTGTGCTTTTATAAAGTCAAAAATTGTATCCCATTCACTCTCATGGTGCTGCGCTATGATAAGCTACATTTGGAGTGACTCTGACCCAGTGCCCATTGACTTCAATGGAAAGACTCCCCCTGACTTCCATAGGCATTGGATTGGGTCTCGTACGCATTGTATTAATGGTTCTCTCTTTCTAAAGATCTTCTGAGTTGTCAGTACAAGAAAATGTTAGGTTCATCGAAAATGTATTTAGAAATCAAAGCAGAGAGAAAATGGCTGTGTGTGGATCACCTTAGTAATGCACCTTGTGCAGATTTTAAGGAAGGACCTCAGAAGTAAAAGGTGGTGAGAGGAAATTAGGAAATAATGAATAAGACATCTTAGCTCACAGTGATTATGCAGCCAGTGAAATGTGCACAGTTTATCATGTGTTGGTGTTAAAAGCTCTGGGCCTGAGCAGAGCATCTCTAACATTGAGCGTTGGGGTCAGGATTTTGGGTCAGGCCCAGCTCTAGCTAACATGACATACCACCTGTTCCATAAATCATGCGTTCTCAGCTGGAGAGGAATTGCAGACAGGTCCATAGTGTTATGATCTCATTCTATTCTTCTTGTCCTGAAACCTCTTTTTTTCTGTTGTATCAGGGGGTCAGTGTGTGGAAGAGCCAGAGAAATACTGTGTAGGTAATTGCAGTGATGACGCTAACTTGCAGTGATGATGGCTGGCCACTAGATGTCTTGGTTCTGCATTGAGAACTCCAGGTCCAGGAAAGGAGAGCTGCAGAAACAACAAAGGTGGAAGCCAGCTTGTTGTAGTTCTCTGATAAATGGTTGAGGCTTAAGAAAGACATTGTGTATTGTAACAATAGTGAACTAAATTAACCCAAAGATCTGTGCTGGATTCTGTTAGCATATGCCCTGGCATATTGCTCTACCGTATTTACCAAGGGAGAAAATTCTGAAAGGAGAAAGCAGCTCTTTTGCATTCAGGGTTAGCGTCACCCAAAAATAGGTCTCCTTGGCTGGGAATGGGGTGCAAATGGGGGCTGTGCTAGCATGTTGTAGCCCCACTCAGTGGATGCACCGCATCCTGTTGGAAGTCCCAAGTGTGAGCATCGGAGGAAATAAAGCCTTCCTTCCGTGTTGGGTGCAAAGGGGCTAGGTCGCAGAGGGAGGGTTGGATTATACTGTCCTGCATCAGCTTTTGAGATATATTATTAAATGCTGACTATTGGAACAGGAGGCTGAGGCTTAATGATGACCCTCCTAGGAGTAGCCAACATTGCCATTATGTGTCATAGTGAAGGTGTTGCCAGCAAGGGGCTATTTATAGTGCTGAAGATGCAACTAGCAGAAAAGTGAGGTAAATGTATTTGCAAGGCTGTCACGGATGGAGGGCCAGGAGGTTAGTATTTTTTCACATCTCCTAACTGTCCAGGAAAGTATAGCATTTACCATTTGGTGGTAAACGTGTTTTAAATAAACAAGGTAGGAGCTGGCTGCAGTGACTTATGGGTGCTCAGCACTGCAGGAAATGTGACCATAACTCCCATTTGAAGTCAAAACCAGATGTGGGTGTTCAACATGCCTCTGAAAACTAGGCCATTAAGATGTGTAAAAACTATCAATGGAGGAAAAGCTGACAAAGCACATTGTAAACGGGTGGGCTTCCACAGTCAAATGTGTCCAATGCCATTAGTTTGCCCTTCTCCTCAGAGATAGGCTTGTTTGCCAACTCAGGTTAAAACAGATAAAACCTGATCTTGCTCCCTGGCTCCTGCTCCCTGCTTCCTGATAAGGGTTCTGCCCCTGCCCGCACTGCAGGTGTGTCCAGCCAGGCCTTCCACCTCACCACCGTGGAGGGCCTCCGCTTCCCAGATCGTTTTCTCTGAGTCGTCTTCAAGAGCCTTCCTGCTCTCTACAGGCCTCCCCAGCTGAGCTGTATACTGGCCTGCAGATCTGTTGCCTGCGGGTGGCAAACTAGGCATAGGTGGGGGTGAGTTCAACTCCCTGTGACATGTTTCAAGGCAGTGGCACTTTTTTGGCTCCAGTTGCTGTTGGCTCAGTTTCATCTTACATTTACCTTTAGTGGATAAGATTCTGATCTCATTTACACCAGGGTGTATCAGGAGTAACTCCGCTGAAGTCTTCAGGTACACACAGCATAACCAAGATCAGCCAGTACCTATAATCGGGCAATAAAGGAGTAAGCTCAGCCACATAGTGGAATGACTAGTTATCCTTCCCAGCTGTGTCACAGGTTTGGATTAGTCTGGCCAGAGAGATAGCGTGATGGATGGTGGGGGATAGCTGGAGACAGAAATTACAGAGCAAGGGTGAGTAATCAAATCTGTTCATGTAGTACTGGAAGTCAGCTGACTTCCTATTAACCACTAAGGACCTGATACTATTCCCACTGAAGTCAATAGCAAAACTCCCATTTATTTTGATGAGTAAATTGATCATTATAATAGTAAACTGCAATACCATGGTCAGCAAGAGGAGGGGAGTTATCAAACCAGATTGCATTCTCATTTACTGCAGGTGGTATTGATGGTACTGGCAATTATCAGAGATCAGCTACTATGTTTTTGAGTGATCTTGTGACTCCTAATCTCAAAATCTGCATACGTGCGGATGTATGTACATTTTACATTGAACTGTTGTAAAGTGACAACCACTTACTGATACGTTGTAGCCGTGTCGGTCCCAGGATATTAGAGAGAAAAGGTGGGTGAGGTAAGTCTCTCTCACCAACTGAAATTGGTCCAATAAAAGATAAGCTTTAGAGCTATGCTCTGTGTAGCTTGAAAGCTTATGTCTCACACCAACAGAAGTTGTTCCGATAATACTTCACTTTGTTTCTCTAATCGACTTGCTGATAGGCTTTTGAGGGGGGATTTCAGCTGTTGATGGAGTTAGTGGGAAAATCCTGCTGTAACCCACAAGCTTGTGAGGTTTTTTTCTCAACTGATTACATCACATATATATATATATATATATATATATATATATATATATTGTAAATTCAGTAGCATTAAATAGTAGTAAATTCAGTGGAGTTGTTGGTGCTTAGCTTTCCTGCATATATGAATTTCAGGTATTCAGCATCTCTGAGCAATATTGGCTCCAATTTAACTAGTAAACACTTCAAGCATATTAATGTTTGACCCAGATATGATTAAAGAATCAATGGTGACGTTGTTTTGTATTTTGGATGCAAGACAAAGAAGGAAGAAAATTGAAATAGTGCTCTGTATAATTACTTCTAGGAATTAACAAGCAGTGATTAAGGATAATGATTCTGATAGGAAATATAATTATTTCTGCTGCATTGTCTTTGTTAATAGCACACTATTGTTCTTATCTCTATTTCTAGAAGGACAAGTTTGACAATCTAAAAGTGAAGGAAAATTAGATTAGTATTGACGTAAAGCAGATTTCAGATAATTTCAAGTAAGTAAAAATCATTGGTCAGCTGCGGGTTTTTTTGCCTAATTTCTTTGGAATGCTTTTAATTTTTTAAAATACACTTTGATGTATCACTAATATTTCACACTCATTCAGAAAACAAAATATTCAACTGCATGCTTACTATTTCAATTTCCTTGTTTCTATCAACAGCATAATTGACTACAATATTACACCCCTGATAAGAAAGGGAAGAAGCCAATTCTACAAGGTACTTACACACATACTTAATTTTAAGTACCAGAGTAGTCCCTAAAAGTCTAAGGTTAAGCACCTGAGTAGTTCCTTAATGGGACTACTTGGGTACTTAAAATTAGGCACATGTTTAGGCACATTGCTGAGCCCGGGCTTAAGTGAGGAGTTTATATCCAGGAAAAAAAAATTTCAGTGCTGAAGAGAGAGAGAAATCATTCACAGACAGAATCAGATCTGCAGTCTGGCATGCCTGTAACAACAATTATTCCACAACATTGTGCCCATAGTGCATGGGCATTTAGATCACCACCAAGCACTGTAGTGGGTTCATTGCTAGTATGTATGACAAGCACCAATGGACCCAGTGGTGAAAATAGTCCTCCTGCTATTGCCCTTAATGCAATACAATGCTTAAGAAGCCTGTGTTTTACTGGTCAGCGATCAGACTTGCTGTAAGCCACTTAATTATGCAGATGGACTTGCACGTACCATAACGTTCACTTCTGTACTATTATGCCAGCATCGATTGCTTCTGTACCACTGTCCTGCAATCAACTCCTTTCACAGTGCACAGGTCTCAGAAGGAGGCTTCCTATCAGAATGCTATCAGCTGGCTGAAGGTGCGTGTGCAGCCGCTGGTGACCATCTGGAGCAATGAGAAGATCCAGTCATAGCTGAATGCCCTGGTCTGTGGTGGACGTCCAAGGGCCTCACTCAGCAGGATATCACTTGGTCTGGCAAGCTGTCCTGGGAAATAGATTAAGGGCTTCAAGTGCAATACGCTGGTGACAGTGATCTGGGGCAAGGAGAAGGAACATGCTCAAATCTATGGAGCTGAACAGGAAAGCTGAGACTTGTCCTTCAGTGCAGCCTAATGTGGCAGTGGACAGTACAGAGGCATCCTGCACTCTGGCAGGACAGGGGAGGGAGTGGACCCCAGATCCATGGCACAAGCAGACACCTGAGAGGAGGAGCTGAACTGGGTGAGGGAAAGTCCCATGATCTGGAAGCAGAAGCAGAGGGGATGGTTGAGCCTGTTTAGCAGGTGAAGGAAGATGGTGGGCAGGGCAAAGGTGCCTTCGACATCAAGCAAGGCACCTTTTATAGCGGATGTACTGATTGCAGGCTCTGGGGATGAGGGGAGCATTTTTGTGGTGCTGTGATGAACAGTGTCACAATTGCTATGAAATGGACAGATCTAGTCTCACAAGATGGAGCACCCCCTTTCCCCCCCACAGCTAAGCCTGTTTCCCTCTGCCCTGTCTCCAGTGCTTTCAGCATGAATAGCACCCGCTGAACCCCTCTCCTGCTGCCAGGTTTAGTTGCTCGGGTCTCTGCCAGGTTTGGTATCCCCCCCTGAGAAACTCCATCCACAGATGTTTTCATAGGCTGCTCTCACTGGTAATTGCAGAAGTGCCTGGCATGCTATGCGCAGTGACTGGCTGATCCCTGTCACATGGCCAGATACAGAATGGTGGATGAGTACAAGAGGAGTTCTTTAAAGGGAAACAAACAGCAAATGTAATCACAGGATATTTTTACTGCAGTGCACTACATGGTGGGCACTGTGAGCCAACCGTTGTATCAGTCAGCCCATATGCTGGACCAGGACCCCTATTCAGCACTCTGCTCCTATCTATCTTTAATCATTTTTCATTCTGCTTTTCTATATATTGCATGAAATATAGGTGTAGGCATAAATTGATAGCAAACCGCTGTCCAACTACCCGAGACCGGGGCGGGGGGAGGGGGGGGCAGGCGGGGAATCATTACATTGCCTATCACGCCTTCTGCCAGCCACACATGCATGCAATGAAATCTAACAGAGATACTCTGCCCACGCAAACACAAACTTATTTTTGATTGTTGGGATCCTCTCCACAGAGATGTTATCAAGGCTTCTGTTAGCCTGCAGCAAGGAACGTTTGTTGCTGCATTTGAAATGAACCCAACTCCCTCTGTTTCTCCAACTCTGTTGCTACCATTACACCCCATATTCTTCTTCCCTTCCCCCCAAATCAAAATGTAACTTTGTCCTTTCCACTCCTAGCCCCTTTGTTCTTTCCACTCCTAGCTTGGGATTCAAAACTGAACAGTAATGGTTCCTTTTATCATATCCTTGGTATTCCAGAGGTTGGATGAGCCATTACTCTAGTTTTTAACTGTATTGTTTCTCATTTTTCATACCAGTGATCAGTTCTTGAACAGAGATCTCTCAGATAAGGTGAGGGGGTGGGTGTATAGAATTACAAGTGGCTGAGCGGCTGACTAGCATGAGGACAAGGGAAGGAGAAACCACATATTTAAATTTGGAGAGGACAAAATTAAGCGTGTTTGGGTTTTTTTTTAAGGAGGATGACAAAGGATTTGTAATAGTAGATTTCCAGCATAACCTAGAAACAAGGCTTCAGAACTAACAAGTTCAGAGGGGATCATTTAAAGACAACCTGGAGATCCAAAAAGAGGTGGCACAGCTGTTCCAGCAATAGTTCCTTAAATATATTTTTGTATCACCTGCACATTTATAATGCAATGACAGTGCTATCTGTCGGACTTCCCCATTTTTCCAGTGTCATCCTATACATTCTAGGCCTACCCCTATTTGTGCATAAGAAAGAAAAATTGGAATTCCTACTACATAAAGATCCTGTTCCTGTAGTCTACAAACTCTGTTGCCCTTCCGCTTTACTCTGGTAATTGGGTTATATATTGCAGCTGGCCTGTATCTTCCTGAGCTTAATGGTTTATTTTGACAAATTATCTTTCTGTGAAGAGTAAATCCAGTATGTTGTATTTTAATATCAATATAACCATATTTATTAATCTATAAATGCACTCATCTTGTCTCATACAAAACTTATATAAATCATGCTAAAAAGAGAAGAGCAGTAAATCACCAACAGTAAACCAAAAAGGACATCCCCATGCCAGCAGTTTCTAGCATTTAATATTGCATTGATACCTCCACCATTCTCTTTTCCCAAAACTTCCCTCACCTTAATTTAGACAACATATCACAGTGATTATTAAAAGAAATTCACACATTAAATCCATCATCAGCTGTGCAAGCGGCAACACTTGCTAATGCTTACTTCTGACACCATCAGGAATCAGCATCATGCATTCCCATTTTCCTGGATCTCTGCAGGTACTGCTAGCACACACTCTCAGCTATCTCTCCACAGCCACCTTGGGCCAACTGCGACTATGTTCCTAAAGCTCCAGCGGAAACTTCTGTTGTGGATCAAGATGACCATTCAACCTGGCCTCCATTTTGAGAAGATGATTTGGAAATTGGGGCAGTTCCCAAGGGTTTATGGGAATTTCTTTATGGGAAGTTTGACTGCTCTCACAATCATCCTGAGCTCACCAGAATGGCTAATCAGAATCTGCTTCAGGAGCTATGTTGAGAACTGTGGAATAGGTACCCAGAGACAGTGCACCTGCATGGGTAGAGTACAGCACTAGTGCATGGATATTGGGGAGACCTAGCATTTATTCAAGAACGGCTGGTTTTTACACTGATGCAGTTCCACTGGTTCAATTACCAGTGGTTCAGTTCTCTCTAACGTAGGCACTGCCATAAAGTAGGAAGATTTTTTTTCCTCTGCTGGATTCACTCTTCTGTATTCTGCTGAATTCTGTTCTGATGCCCTTTCCTATATGTATCTTGAGGATAGTTGTAAAGGGTTTTCTTGCATTTTATTGTTTATGGGTAATCAGCACCCACAAAAATGTGCGTGCACCCATTCTGCATAGAAGAGCTGCACTTGTAGATGCAAATTGACTATTAACGTGTACAAATCTCCCTTTGCTTGTGAAAATTCTCTCTTGCTTAGCAGTGGGTTGCATGAGAATTTTTGGTACCATCAAACTAGACAGCCATATTTGAGAATGGAGCTCAATATTTTTAAGCATCAGGGAGCGAAGGACTTTGGCAGAGAGAACTGATGAGATGAATAGCCTAAATCCAAGAAAAAATAAGGGTTCTCTTCTGGCAGTAGACACTGCTTTCTCATTGTGTTGGGTTTTGTCAGTTTGAGCATGATGGGGCTTGAGGTTTATCTGCCCCTGCTCAGTGAATCTAGACCCCCGGAAAAGGTAAAACTTTACTTTCTTGGGCCCACCTTGCCTTTTCCCCCTCCTCTTCCTTCCTCATGGACCATAATAGAAGATCATGAAAAATGTAATATTTTGTTCTTTACATTTGTTATAAGTGGTGCATAATTGGGTAGCGTTGGTCATTGTGCAAAAGTGTAGAGCAAGGGTGCAGGAAGCCTTTCACTACTATTCCACACACAAGGATCATAATAGTCCCAAAGGGGTGGGGAGGAGGTGAGAGCATTGCCTTCTCTCAACTGTATTGCAGCCCGTGCAGCTGGCTGCCAGTGGAAAGCAATTTCAAGGAAAGAGGCAGCTTGTGTGCGACCCTGTGTGCTGGGGAGCTGTAGGAAGGGATTGCACCTCTTGATAAACAGTTCCTCTCCAACAGTGCTACTCCACACTGCACCGTACTGTAGGCCAGTGGTTCTCAAACTTTTTTTTTGGCGGACAACTGGGAAATTGCTGAGGGTCTTGGCGGACCACTTCATGATCTTTCCAAACGTTGTTGGTACCATTAGCTAACTCTTGTAAAGCACTTTTGGATAAAAGCGCTATATAAAAAAAAAACCTTAACAATAATTAAGGTTTTTTTGTTCTACAAATAAAAGCACACAACTCATATTTTAATATCAGTAGTCTTACCTTTCTAATGCAATGGATGTGCCCTCTCTCCCCCGCTGCTGGGGCTGGGAAGGAGGGGGGTCTCTCCCTCTCTCCCCTGCCATGGCAGCCCCTGAGCTGGGGCTGAGATGGAGGGGGGGGGTCTCTCCCCGGCAGCCACAGCCCTGGAGCTGGGGAAAGTTGCCTTTTTCTCTGACTGCCGCAGCCCTGCACGTCCAAAATTCCCCCCATCCCCTCTTCTCACCCCACTGCCCTCTACAACCTACTCCCTATTCCCCCCAGGGCTACCAGCTCTTACATGTGCATCTTCTTCCATGTGCGTCTACCTTACATGTGCGTCTTCTCAGGGGCCAGGCACCTAATTAGTGGAGCCACACCTGTTTGGCTCCACTAATGAGGTGGGCAGCCCTTCATTCTCTTATGTGCGGCCGCCCAGGCGCACATTGTCATTGTCCTACAGACAGAAAACATTTCTGTTGGTACAAAATGTAATGTTTATGCTGTAAAGGAACACAACTTTTGGAAAGGAAAAGAGAGTTCTAGCAATAAAGATAATTTTACCTTTCACTCAACTATCTGTTGACTGGTGTAGCTATTTCCAGTGGCACCACAGGGTCTTAAATTAGATGAAGAGGTCAGGAAAGCAAAGAATAATAAAGTGGCAACTTTCTTTCCTCTACTGCTGAAACTTTCTCCTCAGGTGTGACTGAGGGGGCATGCTTGGTTCTCTCTCCATTTAAAGGAGAGATGTTTTTATTTTTTCCTCCTACCCCCAAATGTTTCCTGGTAGCTCTGTTTTTCCCTGTCCTCTAGAGAAGGTGCTCTCCCTGCTTCCAGCTTACTAGAGTTAATGTCCCCTGGATTTCCCTGTTATGCTTGGAAAGATCTTTGCTGTGATTTGATGCTCTGGACCATCTGCCTGAGCTTGGCTTGCACTTATTACTCTGTCCCCTCATCCCCATGTTCCCATCACCCATTCCCCTTTTCACTGTGTCCCCAATTCTTCTCTTGTTTTTCCCATCTGTCCATCTCTCCTTTTCCTCCCCAACCCCAAGATGAGAACTCGTGGACCACTCATCACATAGCATTAAGGGACAGGGCAGCAGCTGCCTTTCCCCCTGGTTATTCCCTCTGCACTGTTCTCTGCCTGCTCTCTTATACATGCCCTAGCTAAAGGTTGAGTGAGTGTAGGCAGGGAAAGCAGAAACTGAGGCAGCTAGAAGTCTTCTGTCTACTCCCTGCAGCAATTGCTAATGGTGAGAGACCAACTTTTCTTTGTGGGGGGAAACAAAGCGGCTCAATCAGCTGTCTGGGATTGTGGCCAGGGTGGAAATCAACCAGGATTTGATTTTAAAAACTCAGGGTATTTCTTGCCAAAATAAGACAGTTAGCCAGTTTGTCTGGCATATAAACTATGGTATAATACCTCTTAAAGTTCAGGTCAGCAAAACATCTGCCATTCTTGTCTGCCTTGATTTCTGAGCTGCCTTCCATTGAGTCCTAGAGGTTATTCTGAATGTTCCCATTCTTGCTATGTTTAAAAAAAAAGAGAAATCTCTCAGCCTATTTAAGCTGCTTTTTAAACTGTTCATTGCATCTTCAAAACAGCTATTTTGTTGGCTCCATCCAGCTCAGCATGTGATCAATTACTCTTAATCTGCAGCATATGGAGGGAGTTTAATGAAGTTTCCCTAACAGGAAGGAAGTCTGTTAATTTGGATATTCTGTGTTCAGGGGCTTGGGTATTTGCATCCTTGCCGATTTTCTCAGAAGGGAACTACAGAAGAATCTTGCTGTCCAGAGAACACATGTTTTATCTGCACTCAGAGCCTGTTCTCATTTCCTGGCAGCCGGGTGCTACAGTGGATTACATTTTTAAAAGCATGTTTTTTCACTACTGAGCTTGCGAAAACAACGACATAGATATCATGGCTTAATTAGTGTAACAATGAAATTAATGTGAGTGGTCCAGTCTTGGGTCCTCTTCGGGGTGTTTATCTGATTTAGTGTACAGTCCAGAGGCATGGGGTAAGCCAGTGGACGACTTGACCACTGTTAGTTTACTGATCCATACGAGTTAATTTTAGCTGCGTACACTGGAGTGGATCCATTGCTGTTTTATCTGCCCAGCTTTTACACTCTGTAATCACTGTCACGCTACTGCTGACTCGACTACTTTAAGCAGTGCTGGGATTCTTGGGTTCCAATGGTGAAGTGGCCTTAATGCTCAAATTCCCTGCCAGTGGGGCCCCTCATCTCAGGGTGGGTCAGACTCACGCAATGGGGAACCAGGGATCACCTGCTTCCCACCTCCATCCAGCTTCCAAACTCCTTTTGAGGGCATGAGCCCTAGAAACATTAACACCTTCAATGCTCAGCAAACCCTGTGAGGGCTGCTGATGTGAAGGCACCACAGGCAGCCAGGGGTTAAATAAAGAAGGGGGAAAGTGCAGCTAAAAGCAGTGCTCCTTTTATTCCCCCTCCTTAGATTGGAGAGCATAGCCTCCCCCAAAGCCCCCATTCCTCCAACTCCTGGTGAAATGAGGACTCTGTAGACAAGGAAACGGAGCAGCAGGAAGAATTGGTGTTCAGCGCTAAAGTTTCTTGGGCTTCAAGCCTTCCCCTTCACTAATAGGGGAAGCAGCATCAGTATACTTAGGCTCTTGTTCCCTTATGTTTCTTCAATGCAAACTTTGATCCTTTGCCATTTCCACTTTTCCTCTGACAACCCAAACTGGCGACCTTTCCTTCTTGCGTTGATCTATTTTAACCACTGCAAGCAGCAGAATTAAAAAAGAGGTTTACTGCCAGGTCCGGCTGGGAAAAGCCAGAATGGCTGCACACATTGCAGAGAGAGAGAGAGAGAGAGGATTAAGCCCATCAGGCCAAATAGGGAGGCATCTCCTGCAGCTGGTCAACTCATGAGATCACGGGCAGAGAAAAGCCAGGGCAGAGAGAGGGCTTAAGGCAAATGGGTGGGGTTGGGAGAGGCGAACCCCTGGGGAAGAAATGGGGAAGGAATAGAGGCAGAGCAAGAGGTGAGGTAGGAGAAAAGGTTGGTAAGGAGGAGTTACAGGGAAAGAGAGAGCAGAGAAGATGACAAGTTGTGGTCACTGCGGGAGATGGGAGGATCAGTAGATGAGACGGGAAAAAGAAGAGAGAGGCCTGGGGAAGAAGGGGAAAGGAGACAGAATAGCATAAAAGGGAGTAAATGAATAGAAAGAGTAAAAGAAGATGTACACAGAGAACCAAAATGGCATCCCCCTCCCTCAAAAAATGAAAAAGTCAGATACACATGAGAGAGTGAATGAATGAACAGATGCATTAATAAATGAATTCGAAGTCGAGGAAAAGGTAGCAACCAGGCAAGGGAATGGACATGAACTCGGTGGGGAAGGCACCCAGCCACCAGTCTGTCACCAGAGGGGCTCTAACACTAAGCAGTCAGGGACTGCTGCCTTAAGGGGACTCTCCATTTCAGTTAGTTGGTGATTTTTACTCTAGTTTTTGGAACGGTAAACTCACTAACAGCTAGCTGTCCACAGTAGCTTCTCAGGTCTCAAGTGACTCGTTTGCCCCTTGATTTTTTTCTTTTTGTCATTTGTCTAATAACATGCTTTTCAAGGCTCTGAATAACCGCGCTAGTGACAGGGAACGTGTTTTCCTGTCTCTAGAAAAGACAACCTTTTTTGTTGTAAGGACTTCATTCGTATTCGTCTCACCAGCGTAATGTTCAAAAAATTTGAAAGGCTCCTCTGAGTCAGAACTGACCTCTTCAGCTGATGCTGGCATTATTCGCCAAGTAGTACAAGTGAGTGGTGGTTGCCTCTGCAGTTTAATAATGAGCAGACAGTGGAATAGCAAGAGAAACATGTATTCTTTACGTAAATAACAGCTGAAGCGAGACAGACTAGAAAATAAGGCACCAATTAACCATTAGAACAACTTTCTTAGAGAAGTGGTGGATTCTTAGTGATGTGAAGTCTTTAAATCAAGATTGAATGTCCTTCTAAAATATATGCTTTAACATGGCCAGAAATGGGCTTGAAGCAAGAAGTATTGGGTGAAGTGTTATGCAGGAGAGCAAACTAGATAGTTGTAATGTTCCCTTCTGTCTTTAAAATCTATACAATCTATCTTCATATAACAAACATTTTTAGTTATTAAAATTGATTGAAAGGCAGTTGTGATGTTGCACTCCATATGTTTTATGGAAATATGCTTATGAGTGTGAATATGATGTAACTGGAATATGCTTTATGCAAAAGGTATCTTGTAAGGTATCACAACAAAGGTTATAAACTACTGAATATATTCCTTCTATTTGTATGCATGCATCATTCTTGTATCTAAAGCTAGAAATATGAAGTATAACTCTGAGGTCCTATTATAATTGTGCAACGTTTGGGCCATTAATGGTGGTTCAGAATCTTGATGGCTCCCATTGACTAGGACAATTGGTTGTAAATGGTTTATTTACCTGCAAGCCTTCCTGTGTACGTGTGGGCCAACCCAGGAAGAATGGAGACTAGGGGTCTTACAGTGACACGTTAATTCTTGTACTTTTCCATTCATGAGGCGGGGGTGGGGACAAGCACAGAGAAAAGATTCCCGCGTTGTCCCAAAGCTATAAAAGGGGGTGGAGCAGGACAAAAGGGGCTGCCAGTCGTGAGAAAACCCCTGCTTACCACCTGAGATGTCTGCTGGATCTAACAAAGATTGTACCAGGGAAAGGATTGGGCCCAGAGTAGGCATCTAGTCTGTGAAAGAAGCTTATTGGAACATCTTTGAGGGTGCGATATTACCTGTAATCAGTTGCTTAATGTTTTAGGCTTAGACTTGAGTGTTTTGTTTTATTTTGCTTTGTGACTTATTTTGTTCTGGCTGTTATTACTTGAAACCACTTAAATCCTACTTTTTATACTTAATAAAATCACTTTCGTTTATTAATAAACGCATAGTAAGTGATTAATACCTGGGGGAGCAAACAGCCGTGCATATCTCTCTATCAGTGATACAGAGGGCAAACAATTTACAAATTTACTCTGTATAAGCTCTATACAGAGTAAAACGGATTTATTTGTGGTTTGGAAACTGGGTGTCTGGGTGTTGGAGATAGGTCATCTGCTGAGCTGTTTTCAGTTAAAGCCTGCAGCTTTGGGGGTTTGGCCCAGACCCTGGGTCTGTGTTGCAGCAGGCTAGCATGTCTGGCTCAAGAAGACAAGGTTCTGAAGGCCCAAACTGGCAGGGAAAACGGGCTCAGAGGTAATTTCAGCACTTCAGCACATCAATCCCAAGGGGGTCTCTGTGACCGAAACCATCACAGAGGTTTAAACCACTCATTGTGGATCTCCATCCACTCTAGTGAGGTTATCTGGAGTGGGGCATCTCATGTAACTTCCCAAGAATGACCTCTGCCCTAAGCTGCAGAATAGTGGCTTACATGTGACTCAAGCTTTGTGTTTGCTTTGTTGGTTTCTCAGAATTAGATATTTGACCAAACTCTGATTGAAAAAAATGAACTGTGATTTTTGTAATTAACTTATATGCATTATGTTTCTGGAAATGTTTTATGGGTGATATGCAAAACTGTGGTCTTGTCCAGTTCTGGCATTAAAGAATCCATTGGCACTTGGAAATGTTCTAGTCAGATGCCAATATGGATGACCACATTTTGGTTGTCTAAATTCCCCTACTCTTTAGCCATTCATGTAGTTCTGCTGGAATCGTTATAAAAGGTGACACTTTTCACCACATAGATGACTGAGTTTTGGTGATGAATAAAGTTAAATCTCTCAGGTATTAATTTACTAAAGCACCTGGAGGCTTGCAACAGGTGCTACATAGATCAATAAAAAATATTACAGCATCAGTAAACTTACTGATATTATTTAGGCTTTGGTTCAGAATTGGTCAAATATTGCTATATTTTATTATACAGTAAGGAACGTGTGAGAGTTCATTCAGTGGGTGGCAACATTCTCCCTTTTATTGAAGGTACAGAAAAGATGCAAATGAAGCCAGTGTGCTAGTGGGCTAATTTACAGAGGATCTTAGAGTGAAATCAGGGATTTAGGTGAATGTCCAATATTTAATCTGTTAAGATACTCACCCCCTCTTTTTATTTTATCCTTTACATCAACATTATTCCTGTGTTTCAGCCGTATGCATGAACAACATTGGCCAGTCACACACTTTGGTAGCATAATATACTCAACCTCAGACTAATAATTTTAGAGCTTTGGAAAGGGCACTTCATTAAAAAATTAGAATCCTTCTCAGAATTCAAAGTATATTGGGTGACTCATGCCATAGCAATTAATGATATAGTCACATCTCAAAATTCCTATTAGCAGATGTCGCAAAATATTTTGATCAACTGAGATTCCTTTTTTCTTTTAAGCAGACCAAGATGCATGATGCATATAAGATGTTCAGAATCTCCATGTTCCCTGAAGGAATAATAATACTGTCTGGGTGAAAATGACTTCTGTGTTTGATGTTATTGAGCATGAATGGTATCTGGCAACTATGAGCAGTGGTGCTGACCTGCCACCTCTCATGTTGTGTATATGACGCAGCCTCTCCTGGTGGAGAGACATGGATAGTGACGCTCTGAGCTGACTCTGACTTGCTTGCCCTTTCCTTATCAAGGTTCCAGTATAGCTAAGCATATGCTTGACTTCAATGAGAGTAAGCACAAGCTTAACTTGTTGGAACATGTGCTTAAATGATATGATGAACTGGGGTCTAATCTCACAGTTCACTTGTCCCATATGAGAGTTCAGAACCAAAACCAAAACTAGGCATTCAGAGTACTCAAAGACAAAGTTATGGTTGACTTGGGTATACTTAACATTTCTGCTATAACATTCAACAACAGACGCTGCACTACCAGCACAGGAGAATGTAAAGGTTTTATTTCATTCTGAAACCTCAGAGCTGTTCAGCAGAACACCTGCAGCTTAGAAATGTGGAATGTTAATCATTATGACTTTTTTTTTTTAAAAGAGACATCCAAAGCAGGCACCTATTACTCCGTCAGTTAAGAATATGTTTAACACTGGCGTAAAGAAAACACGTGGAGTATATTTAGATCAAGCACAGAGCTTCCAAGGTGCATTGTTGGCAATAAAGTATAGCTTGCAAATAGATCAGTCATTTACTAGAAACCTTGTAGTCAAATATGCACTGAGAGAACTGACAGTACTGGTTGCTTCTCAGTGAAATTGTTTTAAAGTATGGTTACCAGTCAGCTGTGATGGACAGACAGAAAGGAAGGCAAGAAATACTGCTCTCTTGGTTTCTCAAATGAAAAAGGCTAGTTTTATATAAACTTACATGCCCAAAAAAATCATTGAGTAGTTTGAATTACATCTATGAGTAGACATACCAGAGGTTATATTGAAGTTCTGGGTTTTGGAAGGAAAAAGCCTTGAGTAAGGGGATGCAAATGACACAGTTCAATAACCAGTACAGCTCTGTGGTCACCTACTTGACTCATGCATGTCTGTTATCCCTTTTTTTAGTATTTAGTGAGATTTGGATGCTTTGAAACAAAAAGGAAATGTAAAATACAGCTGTCTGCGTACAGAATCAGGATGGGGCTTGAGTGAAGATTCCATATATGAGCAGGTTGATTCCCTGTATTTTGAACACGTGGTACGGGAACTATTTAATACTGCAGTTAAATGTGGTACATAGCAATAGAGGGGTAAGAATTATAATCCTGAATGGTTCAGAAGGAAAAATTAGCTTACACTAACAGAGTAAAGATGCTATTTACTCTTCCATTTCTCATGTTGTTAAAACTACTATCTTCATAATATCTGCTGCAGGTAGCCTCATTGTATACTTTTGTTAGTGGACAAGGGCAATTAGATATACTTTGAGCCAAATCCTGCTTTTATCAACCCCATTGTATATCTGGAATAATTCCAGTGATGTCAATAAAGTTGCTCCAGAGCTAAACAGATGCAACTGAGAGAAGAATAGGTCCTGGATCTTTTATATTGTCCATAACTGAATGCAGTAAAGGTCAACTTAGTTTTATTTTCCATCATATTGAATTTCGGTGCTTCTTTCAGAACAGAGTCATTACCTGCTACCTATATAACAGTGGATGAAACACCTTTACATTCGCTAGGTAAGATCAGTTTTCTTCTTCCTGGCTCTTGAAAAGGTAATAGGCATCAGTCTTAAAGCATTTTGCAAACATGAATTTAGAGGCAACATGATAGTTTCTGTCCTATTATCTATCCCTTTCTTAATTATTCCCAGCATTCTATTTGCTTTTTTGACTGCCGCTGCACATTGAGTGGATGTTTTCAGAGAATTATCCACAATGACTCCAAGATCTCTTTCTTGAGTGGTAACAGCTAATTTAGATCCCCATCATTTTATATTTGTAGTTGGGATTATGCTTTCCAATGTGCATTAGTTTGCATTTATCAAGATTACATTTCATCTGCCATTTTGTTGCCCGATCACCCATTTTTGAGAGATCCTTTTGTAGCTCTTTGCAGTTTGTTTGGGTCTTAACTATCTTTAGTAATTTTGTATCATCTGCAAATTTTGCCACCTCACTGCTTACCCCTTTTTCTAGATCATTTATGAATATGTTGAATAGGACTGGTCAGAACAGACCCCTGAGGGACACCACTCTCCATTCTGAAAACTGACCATTTATTCCTACCCTTTGTTTCCTATCTTTTAACCAGTTACCAATCCATGAGAGCACCTTCCCTTTTATCCTGTGGCAGCTTACTTTGCGTAAGAGTCTTTGGTGGGGGTCCTTGTCAAAGGCTTTCTGAAAATCTAAATACACTATATCCACTGGATCCCCTTGGTCCACATGCTTGTTGACCCCCTCAAAGAATTCTAGTAGATTGGTGAGGCATGATTTCCCTTTACTAAAACCATGTTGACTCTTCCTCAACAAATTATGTTCAGCTATATGTCTGACAATATTGTTCGTTATTATAGTTTCAACCAGTTTGCCTGGTATTGAAGTCCTGCTTACAGGCCTGTAATTGTCAGGATCACCTCTGGAACCCTTTTTAAAAATTGGCATCACATTAGCTATCCTCCAGTCATCTGGTACAGAAGCTGATTTGAATGATAGTAGTTCTGCAATTTCACATTTGAGTTCATTCAGAACTCTTGGGTGAATACTCTTGGGTGAATCACTTTCTAAAATCCGCACTTGTGCTTTGTGTAGTATGGCTTCCAGTGGTTTATAGTCTTTCTAGGTCATCTAACTTCTGTCCATTAAAATCTTCATGCAGTTGCAAACAAAACAATTGCTAGTGTTTCTTTTTCAATCATGACATAGTTCTGTTGTCTTAGTGCTTTGGAAACACATGCCACTGAGCGTTCATCTTTTATAACAGCTCCCACCTCAAGGGAACTTGCATTTACTGAGATCTTAGGCCATCTCTTATTTTCAAAATATTTCCATAATGATGCTTCTGTTTCTTTAATTCCCAAGAGCTTACCAATCGTCTGTGTCCTTCTGTACTATCCTCAAACAGCATTCTATATGAAACACTTAACTGTGACAAATTGAAAGTAATTTATTTAGGTTAATGGGCATGTTAACATATCTATGTGATGTCTCTTTGTTTTAGGGTCTTTCCATTCTATAATTGCCTCCACCTTTCTTGGGTTCAGATTAATGATATGTTCTGGCTGCTGTGGTGCCATTCTGGCAATGCAAAGAAATCACAAATCAGCTAGTTAACTGGATTCATGGTTATTTTTTGTCACCAGAGTTATGTTCCAATGAATATGACCCAGATTTCGTATGCTTGGCCATGTATATTTTACAATATAACTTTAAAGGGGCCCTTGCAGAAACTTCCATAAACCTAGGGGCGTGATCCTGCATCCACTGCAATCAGTAGGAATTTTGCTATTGATATCAATGGGAATGGGAGCAGATCCCAAGTTCTGTAATATTACAACAACTAGCTATTAGCTGGTAAAATTTTTTTTAGAGGTGGGGTGATTTCTCTTGGACAGCTTTCAAATATGCAGTGTACTGCTAGATATAAATATTATTCATACTTTCCCCCCTCAGAACAGCTGATGATATTTTATGGACAGCCAGAACTGTGGTTGCCTACGGCCCTTCTTTCCTTATTGTACCAACTAAGTAATGCTATCTATTGTGCAGAAAACAAACAGAAGAATAATGAAATAAGACCAGCCTTGAATGTTTGTTCACCATGTGCTTTTGCAAATGCTTTAGTTGATTGTAGGACAAGAAGCAGTGGCCTGAAGCTAAAATAGGAAAAAGTTTGCACTAGATGTCAGGAAAACATTCTTAATGGGAAAGGCAATTGAACAGTGGAATAAACAACAGAGGGAGGTGGCTGAGGCTCCATCACTGCAGATATTCCGCAATAGGTTACATAAGGCTTCAGTGGGTGGTGCACAAGGAGTACAGGCCAGCCAGCTGTTACACTTGAGTATATCTCGTGTAAGTGTATTCACTTCAGCAGAGTTGATCCAGATGTCCAGTGCTATTACATACCAGAACCTGATCCCTCTATATGTCTGAAAAGTGAGAAGGGTTAGATTAGATGACCCAAAGCAGCATGCTTTCAGACCTTGCTCCAGGTGATTCAGTAATACTTTCAGCTTAGTCATAAGAAAAGGAGTACTTGTGGCACCTTAGAGACTAACAAATTTATTAGAGTATAAGCTTTCGTGAGCTACAGCTTACTTCATGAAGCATATCCTACATAGTACTCAGTCTGATCGGAATCAAGTTCTTCTTCTTCGAGGAGTGTCCCTGTGGGTGCTTCACTTGAGGTGTCCTGGTGCCCTGTGCTTGTAAACGGAGATTTGTAGTAGCAGTGCCCTGTTTGGCTATGCACACGCAGCAGCCATCTTGCGCCACTCCGAGTGGCCACTTAGCATGTGCAGCCAACCATCCCTCAGTTCCTTCTCTACTGCCTTTGGCTTGAGTTGGAGCGATAGCAGCGCCCGTCTATCTCATAAAATTGCTTATATTCCCATCTCTGTTGATCCTTTTTGCCACTTTTCTTTAGTTTTCCTGTCCTTATTTTACCAACGACACCGAGAACCTCAGACCAAGAGGTACCAGGAACATCTGGTACCGAGATGTCCAGAGGAACCAAGGCACCGACAAGGCCAGGCTCTCACTCAGGTGCATGAGCTAAAGCTAAGCTCCCTAGCTCGGCACCGAGAGTGCCGAAGAACGCCTCAGCACTGGCTAGTGAAATGGTACCACCAGCTGCATATCATAGAATATTAGGGTTGGAAGAGACCTCAGGAGGTCATCTAGTCCAATCCCCTGCTCAAAGCGGGACCAACCCCAACTAAATCATCCCAGCCAAGGCTTTGTCAAGCCGGGCCTTAAAAACCTCTACACAACCTCACAAGACCTCGGCACCAGCAGAGCATATTGTGATGCCATCCACAGCACCGAGCTTCCCGGTACCGCAACCCTTCACCAGACAGGCGGACCTGGCAATGTCCTCCATGCTGGGAACACCCATCTTCGGCACCAGCGGTACCCCAGTCAGACCAGGACCGAGCCAAATAGGCACTCTTTTTGTGGCTCTGCACCTCCACTTTCTAGTAATGAGGATGAAGAGGATGATTCAGGTCTTTATACCCCTTGTCATTCCTCCCTGAAACCAGGACCCTCTCATCAACAACCAACGATGCCAGGTCAAAGCTGGCAGGCACAACCATGGATACTACCACCAGTTGTTATGCCACCCAATTGACCATACTGGGACCCGTGGGCAATCTACAGAGCCCCAAATCTTAACCCCCCCACCAACCCACCAGCATCAAGGACCACCCGGTTCCCTTCACCCATAAACCAACCACCATCGGAGGCCCTTGAGGAAGAGGGAGAGGAGCTGGAAGAGGCTCCTGAAGGCGACATACTGCCACCCACCCATATTCATCCTCGCCCCCGGATGAAACAATTATGCCACCACAGGAGATGATTTCAAGTCCTTCCAGGCTTATTTAAAAGAGTTGCAGAATCCCTGGACATCTGTTTAGTAGAACTGCCGGAGACCCAGCACAAACTTACTGACATCTTGCAGGCATCCCCATCAGCAAAGATAGCTTCGCCCATTAATGCTGCTATAATGGATCCTGCAAAGATAATATGGCGGACACCGGCCACTGTCCCACCCTCCTGTAAATGCTTGGACAGAAAATATTATGTACCAGCGAAAGAGGCTGAGTTCTTATTTACTCACCCAGCTCCAAATTCACTGGTCGTAGAGGCAGTAAACCAAAGGGGAAAACAGCACCAGTGAAAAACCACCCCTTATGACAAAGACTGGAAAAGGCTTGATCTCTTCAGACGGAAAGCCTATTCCTCAGCCTCACTGCAATTTTGCATAGTAAACTACTCTGCTCTGTTGGCGAAATACACCTACAACTTGTTTAATAAAATGACATCTTTAATTGAACAAATGCTGGAGGAGTCAAAGGAGTAATATAAAACTAACATTGTGGAGGGCTCCTTAATTGCCAAAACAGCACTGTAGGCCTCCCTTGATTCTGCTGACACGGCATCTTGTTCCATCGCCACATCTGTGGTCATGTATCGAGCTTCATGGCTCCACCTCTCTGGGTTTCCTAGGGAAGTACAAGCCACAGTTGAGAACCTGCCCTTTGAGGGACAAAAACTATTTGTGGAAACCACAGGTGCATCTATACATACCTGAAAGGACTCAAGAACCAACTTGAAGGCTTTAGGTATTTACGTCCCCCCAAACAAGAAAAAACAGGGCAGATTTTATACCCAGAGATTCTGCCCACCCCATATTCGCAACCCCAGAGACAATACAATCAATGCTGCAAGCAAAAACAAGCAAGGCATGGGCAGAACAAGGATCAACTTGCTACGTCTCAACTGTTAACATCCCATCAATCATTTCGAAGTATTGGTTGAGGGCTCGAGAGCTCTATTTTAACCCACGCCGGATTATCAGATGACATGCAGTCTCTTTGGAGACCGCCTGCTCCCACACTACCCAGTCTGGAACAACATCACTGCAGACAAATGGGTGCTGGAAATCGTACAGAAGGGTTACTCTGTCCCATTTATTTCTACTCCCCCTACCCACCCACCTTCCACATCCCTCTTCAGGGACCCTTCTCACGAGACCCTGTTGCAGCAGGAAATAAACCATCTCCTGCAACTAGGAGCTGTGGAAATAGTACCGCTCCAACACAGGGGAAGAGGGTTTTATCATCAGAGCAACACCGCTGCTCCACCAGAGCGTTATCCACGTCTGTAGCATTCCTCAACAATGAATCCATTGTAGACATTTGCAGGCCAGCTACCTGGGCCTTGGCCCACGTGATTACCAAACACTATACTCTGGAACTACATTCCTCTGCCGATACTCAATTCGGACTCTCAGTGCTATCCACCATCAACAAAGATACTCTGAAGCCCCTCCTTCCATCAAGGGTACTGCTCCATAGTCACCTAAAGTGGAGCACCCACAGTTACACTCCTCGAAGAAGAAGAAGAAGAGAAGGTTACTCACTTTGTGCAGTAACAGAGGGTCTTCAAGATGGTTGTCCCTGTGGGTGCTTTGCTATCCTCCCTCCTCCCCTCTTCTTTGGAGTTTCATGCTGATTCTCTGGGGCAGAGAAGGAACCGAGGGATGGTTGGCTGCACATGCTAAGTGGCCACTCAGAGAGGTGCGAGACAGCTGCTGCGCATGCGCGGCCAACCAGGGCACCACTACTACAAATCTCCAATTACAAGCGTATGGCGCCAAGACACCTAAAGTGGAGCACCCACAAGGACAACCATCTCGAAGAACCTCAATTACTGCACCAGGTGAGTAACCTTCTCTTCCTCTGATTAATACAGTTCAAAGGAAAGCTAAATAAATTCTTAAAGCTTGTTACTAAAAAGACTAATTTCTCAAAGGCAGACTTGATAAGATGCCAATGAAATATAGGCAGTAGAAGAATCCTGTTTGTGGTCTACAGACAGTCATTTTGATACTGACCAGCATTCATTAGGATTTCACAACTTTGGGGCCTGTTAGAAAGAAGTCCTTTTCATGTCAAATAAGATATTTATAATACGCAATCTCATCCCACTTTTTAAAATCTTAATGCATAACGGTGAAACAAATGGATTGGGAAACATGAGAGGAAATTCAAATAATTAGGTGACAGAAATAGGAGCAAACATTTTTATTTAGCAAGATGAGTGGAACTTCCCTATGTAAATACATTTTGTTGTTTTTTAATGGTAACTGTTGGTGTCTGATGGTAACCAATCAAGAACACAATGAAAATCTCATTAGTCTAAACCCTATAGTATTCCACCCAGAAATTAAAACCAAGAAGTCCAGTTTTGTTTGTATTTGTGTTAAACTTATACATATTCTACCCCATGGAAACATCTCCTGGATGAAGTCAGATTAAACACATTGTAAAACCTCTTTGAGGAAGGTTTTGCCCCCTAATCAGAGTGATAGGCTGAGATAGGAGAAAGAAAGGGGGGAGGAGTCTTACTTCCTATACCAATGAAGGGAGAAAAGCAGAAACCTTTTATGAAGTCTGAGGGATTTGGTTATGTAGGATTTAATTTACCTGGGAAATGCTTAGCTACTAGAGAGATTGGTGCTATAGAAAACAGACTTAGATGATCAGCAAGTAATTCTGGAAGGAATCAAATAAGGGCTATTTTACCCTGTCCTTTCAATGGATGTGCAATGGCGAGAGGTGGCAAAGAGATCTGTTCTTGTGTATATTGTGCAAGGGTCAGGGATAAATGCACTCCATGCCCTCAGTGGTGTTCAGATGCTGCTGTCTCTGTGCACCATCATGGATGCAAATTGCCCAAAGGTGAAAAGAAGGGGCTGGGAGGGGTTGAGGCCAGCGGAAGAGGAGTGCACCAGTCAGTAGATGTGCATTGGGAAGCCTGGAAAGGGATTGTGCCTCTTGAGACAAAATTTCTTCCCAACTTTCCATCTAGGGCAGTGAGGGGAGATGCAATGCTCCCCCCTGGGGCCAGTGTGTAAACGACTCTTTGCTTCTGAAGTGAATAGAGGTACAAATATTGTTTCTCTTCCTTCAGCTGCCACTGATACTGAGCACCCTTGACAACAGTGGGATTTGAGAGTGCTCAGCACCTTGCAGGATTGGGCCCAATGAGCCCTTCAGTGGATACCTTGACAAAATAAACAGTTTTCTCTTAGCGAAGGGACTGCCTACAATCCTTATCAATATTTCAGTAATCAAGAAAGCTATCCTCTGCCTCTTGCCCTGGTAAACAAATATCTTTTGCCATAGTGAGCCAAATCCATTCTCGGTGCAATTCCATTAACCGCAGTGGAATTATGCCAAGGATGAATTTGTCCAAGTAGTTGCAATTTCATTTTGTAATTGCTGAAAATAGTTAATATGTAAATGAATTAAATTACAAGGGACAAAAAACGCATTTTTAGCTTTTCTTGTATTCCTCATTTTGGGCCTTTGACACTTTTCAAGGTTGTATATGTGTATCTCATCTGCATGTCAGAGGGTTCACATATAGTTGTCAAATCCAGTATGCTCCAAAATAATGTCTTTCGCAGCTTGTTTGGCTTTTTGTAGCTATTAGCACTGCTAAACATCACAGTGCATTACTGTGCAAGTGATTTCTGCATTGCTGTCTCTTATCACCATGCTAGAAAATGTCTTACTAGGATTTCATGAGAACCCTCCTTACCTAAACTGTTGGCACTGGGCATTGAGAAGCATACAGTGGACCTTGGACTAGATGACCTCCTGAGGTCCCTTCCAACCCTGATATTCTATGATTCATGCATGTTGAGGAATGTCTCTCATGTCACACACTTCCTCTGGTCTTCAGTATCCCAATATTTCCAGTTCACAGCCCATTCCCTAAGCCTTGCTTTATTAAACATTTTGACTGACACACAGTGACCAGCTCAAAGAAGGATGAGGGCAAAGAGTCCATGTTGAAGAATATGCCCTGGGGCTGGAAATAGTGCATTCTCTCTGCACCGAAGGCAGTTCAGCACCGAGAGGTTGCTGAATTATGGCCATTTGAGTTGGTTTAATGTACATTCAGCCTATTTCAGCTGCCATCTTTGAAGGTTACATTTGTTAGTGAGGCCTTCAGGCCAGTTCCCTATTAACTAAGGCTTTATGACACCCAGTGCAGCTCATTTAAAACAATCTAGCATGCAGAAAGTTGTCCATCCATCTTGTTGACAATCGTTAAGGCAGTGTAAAACAGTGATTCAATCATGAAACTTTTCCCAGTCCATTTTACTGCAGACAAAATATAGCTGTGGCTTTATGTCTCACATATACTTAGAATTTGTGCCTTCCCAATTATTTGTCTGGTGACATGTTCTTTGTTTCCAGCTAGAGCAAGCCAAATGGTTAACTGTTTGGGTAGCCGGATGGGGGAGGATGGAGGTTTTGGGATAAGACTTGGGAGGATATTTATTTTGTGAGCTAGGGAAGTTTTGTTTTTGTGGACTGACTTATTTTGTGTGGAGAAAGGTGGTTGATTTACTGCTTCTCTTTTTGTATTAACTGGGTTTATTTTTTAAATATCCACCCAGAATACCTGGATCCTGAGGTAGGTGTTTGTAATATGCTGAAACTGAAATAAATGAAATCCAGCATCTGTAAAAACTGCCACAAATACAATGGTTAAAATGAGGAATGGACTTTCTTTAAAAAGACCCAAAATATTGGGTAGATTGATAATAAGGGCTTGTCTAAACTAGAGACTTGCATTATTGTAATTATATTGGTTTAGTCAAAGTGGTACAACATCCCCTAGAATGGATGCACTTGCATTGCTTTAATTATACAGATTTAGTCAAAGTGGTACAACATTCCCTAGAGTGGATGCACTTATACCAGTTCAAAAGTATTTAAATACGAATAGCGTATTCCAGCTTGGGAACTGAAAGAAGCTATACCAGTGTAAGTCACCTCTGTCGACATGAGGCTTTTAACAGTATAACTGTTGGTAAAAGTCATGCCCCCTGTGATCAGGAGCAGAAGTGTTGTGTTTGTTGCCTTCCTGAAGCTGAGCATTATCCTGCTGTTCATCTTTTGTTGTTCCTATTTGGTATTTGCTAATCAGTAATAGTGAAGAGAGCAGATATGAAGTGTGTCCCTGCCCCCAAAGAACTTCCAGTACAGAAGGCAGACACAAAGAGGGCTTGACGGAAAATCCAGAGAATGGAGTTAACTATTTATATGTTGAATTAATTCCAACCTGTTAACTCATTTCTTGTGGGCATCTCTTTGCACTTTGGAACTGGTTTTGAAACTATTTTTGGGGTGACCTGCATGATATTTGGCAGTATGTCTGGGTTTTTCAAACTGTTCTTGATGGCACCAAAGCAGCCCCAAAAGGGCAGATGAGAGGCTACCTTTTTGAGATCAGATCCTGACATCTTTACTCATATTGAATATCATCTTACTTCATGAGCAGTTCCACTGCAATCAGTGGGAATATTTGTGGAGTAAGGTACTATTCTGTGTGAGTAAGGGCATCAGAATCTGGCCTTAGGGAGCTCCCTTATAAAAATGGCCCCAGAGTGTGGGGCAATTCAGATTCTGGGCTTAACATCAACCCAGTGTAAAGAGAGAAGTTATTTTGCAAAACTGTGGGTTTTGGATCTGAGTTTGGATTTTTGAAGACTCTCCCCTTCCCCAAATGTTGGGAGTATTCAAATTTGTGGTTATGTTCTAGACAATTTCTAGATCCTTATATTAGATTCTCCTTTACAACTTAAAGACAAATAGAAGGGAGTGATTCAGGTTCCTGCCCTTCCGCTTTGCATAGGGATGTGCTGACAGATGGCTTCATTATAACTCTTGATAGAAACATCTACAGTAGCAAATGCAATTCAGTTTGTTTATAAACCTGCAGATTAAAATTGTTTTACCATTTTTACTCACCTTGGAGGTTATGATATTCAATTTCCAAGAACCCAGTCCTTCTAGATTCTTAAAAACTGTTCTTAGAGGACACTAAGTGTTCTATGCAACATTTTTAAATGAAATTGGATTTCTGTGAGGCATCTCTAAGGTAACACTGCATAAATCACAATTGAAATGCCTTTATTGCCTCTGTGGTGCTGATGGAATTTCTGGTGTTACATTTTTCTTTTGTTTACCAGTTACAAAAGTGTGTGTTCCCCTCCCAGTTCTGTCTGTGGACATCTGGGGTCTCTTTGTGGACTTTGTAGAAGGGAAGAAAGGCACTTCAAATGACCTTTTTGTTCTTATTTTCCAGCCGAGAACATTCTGTTGATTTTTTTCCCCTCCCGGTTATTATTGTACCATCAGTGATATGACGTTATAATGATAAGATTAAAAAAAAGTCTCCTCATCGCACAAGGGAATGGTCGAGTGTATGGGTGGTTTAAAAGTGTGTGGGGGGGGAGGGGGGAAATAGGCTGAGACGGATGTCAAGAAGGATGAAATTCTGTCTGCTAGGGCTCATTGTCGCTAAGGTAGGCATGATGGCTAGCTGCTCTGAGTCCAAATCACTGTTCCACTGAAGTTGGTGTCAACACATCCATTGACTTCAAGGGGCTAGAACTTACCAACTAAAAAGCAAGAGCTCTAAATGGCTCATGGTATTATAGATCTAGTTGTATACAACACCACTGAAGTGCATTTAATGCATTAATGTCTATTACAAAAAAAAACCCCTTAGTGGCAAGTAAGACTGCGGCAAGACACATTTCATCTATCCAAAATCTTAAAAGAATATAAATAGGAGGTTAAGGGGAAAGACTTGTGCATTCCTTTTCACTTTCATATTGCTTATGACACTGCCTATAACACACTCCATTGCATCATAAGGCTTCCATTTTGATCTCCAATATGTACCCCAAATTCATGAAACTTGTTCCTCAACACAAAACCTTAACAGTGACTTCATATGCTTTTATATCAGTTATTGCAACAGCTCAGCACATAAGACTGCACATTCCAGGTATTTGGGAAATTATTCAGTCTTAACATGGCTGAGGTCATAGTTCAGCATTTGCATTAGAGTTCACGTTTGATGAAGCTGGGGTACGTATTGTTTTTTTGGTATCCAGTGGAGAGGGAAGCAAAATCTGTTTTTAGAGAGGTTTGTCATTGGGTGAATCCAACCATGGCATTCACCCCACAGATGAACAGTAGAGTTTGAAACCATTGAAGAGCACTAAAGAGCTTGAAAGCCTTTATTGACTTCCAAAAAGCATTTGACAAAATCTACTACAAAAAATTGCTCAACACATTAAGATCTGTAGGGATCAATGGATATGAACTCAGAGTAATAAAATCATTATACTAGAATTAGAAGGCAATTATAGTGGGAGATAAAAATGAATATCTAATACAGGTTGAGAGGAGTGAGACAGAGTTGTATAATGTCACTGACTTTATTCAACATTTATAGCAGGTGTTTGAAATTAATCAAATAAACAGAAGAAGATACTAAGATGGAATGGAAAATGGGTGAAAGACATTTGCTATGCAGATGACAGTGCTGTTGGCTGAGTCAGAAGGTGGCCTGAAATTTAGTAGAGATTCTACATGAATATGGCAAAGAATATGGTCTGAAGTTGAATATCGACAAGGCAAAAATTATGGTGCTATGCAAGAATCCGGGGGCAAACATGCACAAGGCCAGTGGATGACAGTTGTACAGCAAGTGAAAAATTAATGCTACTTAGGAAGCATCATTACAGAACATGGCAGGTCGGATACCGAAGTCAGCATGAGAACTGAGACAGTACAGTGAAAAATTGCCCAAAGGGGTGATTTCTTTGTATTCATATTATTCTTTCTCTATCAAATTCTGGAATAATAAACATCTGATGAGAATGACATAAATGAAGGCTAAATTCTGACTCTTAAAAACTTACATTTGATCTCTTAAATTATTGCTGTGAAACATGGGCTTTCAAACAACTGATGATAAAGAAGCTACAATCCTTCAAATCCTGGTGTTATAGAAGAATTCTGAAAATATCATGGAATAACAAAGACGTATTGGAAATTATTGGAACTCAGAAAATGCTAGTCAGAGAATTTATTAAAAGAGAGATTTGATATGCATGGCATATTTTAAGTGGTTCAGGGGGTGATGCATGTATATGGATTCTGGAAAGGAAAGTTAATAGCAGAAGAACATGAGACAGAAAGAGATGATCTTCAGTGGATGATCATGTATCCTGAGTGGATCAAAAGGACTTCTCATCCACAAGGAGATCAGCAGAGGATCATCCAGAATGGGCTATCGTGGCTGCAAAACTTCGGTAATGGAGATGCCACATAAAAAGAATATTGGTAGTGATCAGGAATCCTGGATTCTATCTCTGGCTCTTGGAAAGGAGTATGGTGTAGAGTGGTTAGAGATAGGATAACTAAAACTGGCTTAGTCACATTAAACTCAGTGTGGTGCAATGGCTAAGGTTGACATTTGTCATGTTAGATTACCTGGGTTTTGGGCCTACAGTGACCTTGCATAAGTTCTCTGCTAATGTATTTTAAAAAAAAATTGAGCAAAGCCTTTGTAAAAAAGTCTGCTTATTTGTAGACAGACAGCTCAACATGAACTTTCTTCAAGAATAAAGCTCAAACAAAGTTTACAAGAAGTAAAAGAAAAAGTACATCTGACTTAGGGGCAGGGGGAGTCCTTTAGTAAGTGGAGAGCTTTTTTTTCCTCCAGAGCAGCTGCAGTAGCAACAGCCCACCTTCCATCAGTCTGGTTGCTTTATATGAGCATCTGGTAATTGGGTAGAGCTGCCATTTGAGATCTTTAGGGAACTCAGCCAGCTACTAGCTTGCCCCTGCCACACAGGCATTGCCTTCTATTGTTATGGAAACTGATATATGGGGGAACCATCATCACAAGGGCTCGTTAAAGGTACCAAAAGTACCATTCTGTCTTTATCACAGAACATGCATACAGGTGTATTTTTGTGGACTGCACTAAAGTAAACCATGGTTAAGGCTCTGTTCAGATTACATGACTCTGTTGTGCAGTTGAGGCTAAATTCACCCAGTTGGTCGTGGATTCCACTAGTACAGAGACTGGAGGAGGGTCCGAAGCAGCAAACATTTCCATGGGAGCAGGAGCTTTCAAAAAGCAGTCCCAATCGAACTGGGTGAAACTTTTTAGAATAATTTGTTTATTCACAGAAAAATGCAGTTTTGAGCTCACCAAAACTGTCTGTGAATTGGGTTGACTTTGGTGAATAGGTTCAGCCAAAAGAAAGGGAAAACCAATGTTTCCTTTCAAAATGTAGCTATATGCATTTTAAAATCCAAAAAAGGATTGAAAAAACTACCTGAAAAGAAAATGAAACACATTTTTGGGGTCAAACACATTTTGTTCAGTTTGAAAGAACCATTTTTTCGTTACAGTGAGCAAAGCCAAACAGGTTTCATTTCAGTTGACCCAAAATGATTTTTTTTCCAGATTTGTTGATTGTCACTGAGCTGAAAAAATCAATTATTCACTCATCTCTAGTCACAATCTTGCTTACATCGGGGTGGAGGAATATGTCTAGTCAGCTTCTCCTACACTGGATGTTGCTGGCCATGGAGGGGGTGTGGGTGTAGCAGCTAGGGGATGTGTTGATTCAAAGCATTCCCTCAGAAACCTTCCCTGGGGGGCTCCTTTAGCTCCTACTGTGGACATTAAAGTTGCCTTCCTGTGACAGAATTCCAAGGAATGACAGAAGTGGAAACACCATCTGTCTTCCCTGTGGGCCATCAGGGCAGGCTGGTGCAAGGAGGTGGAATTTGCAGTTCCTTGTGCCAGGGATGTAGGTGTGTGAGATTCAGTCTAGTGGGTGAATAAATGACAGAAGTCAATGACAGAAGTGGCTGAAAAAGACAGGGATATCCCATCTTCATATCTGCCAAGGGAAAGGGCTTTTAAAGTAAGTGGTTGGCAGTATAAAAATTAGGGCCATAGTCACCATTGCCTCGCATCTTCTGTAGTTATTTACAGCAGCACAAAATGGATTTTAAGTGATTTGCATTGGTTTAAATTTAAATGAATATACATGGTGCAGGGCAATGGTGAATAGGACCCAAATATTGCCTTGCATAGCATAGAAAAAGGTGAAAGTGAAATAACTGAACAGCCCACACAATGCATGCATTTAAAAAAAAACAATTTCCTACAATGCCTATAAATGCCATCTATACTATTGACATAATTCTTCAGAGCACATCTCAAATTACAGGGTGTATGACTGCAATAAGCAAGACACTTCAGAAACACACTGACTGCTGTGTAGCCAAATACAAGAATGGGTGCTGCTTCCTTTTGAGATTTTATACGTTTGTATATTGGGAAACAGTTTGTTGAGGGAATGGTCATGTGTATAAGAACATAGTTTATTTCCCTCTGGAGTACTCTAATTTTTTCATGTGCACGGTGGACTGAAGTTATGGTAACCATTCAGAATACAAAGGTGAATAATCCTAATCTGTTGCTTTATGATGTAGTTTACTTAGCATTTACCTGTGGTCTTATAACACTGTTAAAAAGGCTTTTGCACAATTGCTCTGAAGGATGAAATGTTACCAGTGAGTCAGAGGATTTCCTCACGTTTGGCAGCTTTATGATTGCTGCTTCCAGAACTGTTTTCTCCTCTTAAGAACACTATACTATGCAAAGGGATGGTGGGGAATAGAGTCCTTTGTTCAGACAATTATGTATTTTTTTTAATGAAAGTGTAGTGAATGTTTTTTTTTTTCACCATTACATCCCCAAACTAGTGTGTGTGTTTCACAAGGAGCAAGCATCTCATTTGGTGTTTGCAAACAGAACGAAATCTCTTAGCTAAAGGCTTTAACATTACAAAACAGATTGTTCTCATCACCTTACTCTGCTGAGCACAGCTCCAGTCCAAAACAAAGTGCTGTAATAAGAGGAAATAAAAATAGGCAATAGAGACAAATAAATTAGAGTCAAAATAAACACAGAAAAGGTAAGCGATACTAGCCTGGCATGAATTTAAATGGAAAGGTAAGACTGACTTACATTATGGAGACATGAAAACATAAATGGGCTAGCTTATTAAAACAAGAATCAAACAACAAGTAGATCTTGATGAATGTTCAAAAATGGAAAACTATCGCCTAAGGTCAAAATAATAGTAAATGGGAGTATATAGGCTGAACTTTTCATAACTGTGCAATATAATTATGCAATAAAAATGTGAAAACATTTTTGGGTCTAGTTCATGCATGCGCTTAGTCTTTAATTTAAAGAGTTACGAAAATCTGGCACTGCACTGGAACAGCCTCAGAACGGGTTATACTAAGGGCAGAGAGGGAGCATGCTAGTGATTTGAGAGAAGGGTTATGAGGGCAGGAAAAATTCCAGAGGAGTACAAAATAAAGCTAAAGAAGCCAGTGTGCCACCTGCATCCTCTTTGTCTATCCATCTGGAATAGGATTTTCTCTTCTCTGGCGCCAGATGGGCCATAATCTCGACAGGACTATTTACGCCCCTAGTGGGATTTGTAACGTTTCTTCTGTGGTTTTGGAGAAGGAAGGGATATACACAGTCATTCTTTGACTTTGTCCACCAGTTCACCGAAGACCTTGCCTTTAGGTTTTGATGTTGTTTGGTCTTATATACGTGTGTCAGGATGCTTGGGTGTTACAAGCCCTGGATCTAGTTGAAAAGCAGCTAGCATCCACTGAGGCGTCTGAGATGAAGGCAGGGGCTATGGAAATGTTCCTTAGAGTCCCTTCCAACTTGTTAACATTATCCAGCTCTGAGGCGTTGCTGCAGCCTTCTCCCTTTTCTCCTCAGGGGTATGATCCTGAGTTCATCTTTTAGTGTGCCTAGTGCTTCCAATCAGGGAAACCCCTTGCAGTGCAAACAACACAGAAGGCCTGTCCTTTGGGAATATATTCAACACCCAATTTCATATTGAGGATTGTCAGCCAGAGCATAAAAATATAATAGCTATTACAATTCCCGGAGTAATAAAACAATAACCAAGGCTTTATTGGCTATGGGGATCTCAGGATAGGGAATAATAAGAAAAGGTATAGGATAATAAAAGACAAAATTAACACTACGTAAACTCTACCCCTCCCAATATTTACAGCAAATATGAAGCAATCTGCTCCCTCACAACACCTACCTACGCAAATAATGAGTTTAGGCTCAGTCTTTGGTGGGTGGTGCAGCACAGAAGTGGGTGGCTAGGGGTTAGGCCTAGTGGTTAGAGTTTGAATGTCAGAGCCAAAGGTGAAAGCAGAGTCGGAGCCAGGAATCATAGCCAAGGTTCAGAACCAGATTACCTGGGGTCAGAAAGGCAGGATCAGGACTGGAACAAGGCTGGGTTCATGGCACAGTCTAGGCAAGCAGTGCAGGAGCAGGGCTTGGAATGAGATAAGCAGAGGGAGGCAGAGAATGTGTGGGTTTGTGCATTGGGCAGCCACAGATCCTCTGCAGCTGCTGTAGCTCATCAGGTGGTTCTGCTATGGCCTAGCTGCGCTCCCTTGCTGCTCTGATGACTGGGCAGGCCCTCATTCCTGACAGTCTCCACACAACGGATGATATCATTATCCTTATGGCTCCCTGGTCAGGATTAAAATGTGCAGTCAGGCTGGCTCTTGGTAGCCTGATCTTGACTCTCTCCTCAGCCTCCTGGGTTTCTGGTCTTTGGTGAGATGACACTGTCCAGTGTCCCAGAAATCTCAAAGGAACTAAATCTTTCCCTGGGTAGGAACGTGGAGGGTAGAAGGGTCCTCTCCAGCTGAGTAGCTCCTTTCTCTGCTATGCTCCAAACCAAAAGTAAGATCAAACCCTTTGTCTCTGGGTTCTGGCTTATGACTGGTTCTTGCAGTAGCTTCTAGCTTGTTCTTTTTCCTCCTTGGACTCTAAGCAGCCTTGGAAATGGAGTTATCTGCCACCACTGCTGCTGTAATCCAAAGGCAAATCCCCTAGAGACTGAATGTGGTATGTCAGGAGCGCCTCTTGCAAACGGATAACATTACTCTTTTTGATTTAATGAGGTAGGACTCACTCTGCCAGTGAAGACTGTCCAGGCTAGAATGGCATGAGAAATGCGTCTAAACCACCGATGAAGCACAGAAGACTGTAGAAGATGCCTCATCGTCACCTCACAATGAAGCACTGACTTGCCTGTTTGGTCATTACAGAAATAAAAAGTATTGAATATAAAATAATGTACGTTGCTAAAACATTGAAACAATTGCATATATTTTCAGGCATTCCAGCTGTAATGACCACTAGCTGCTGTGTGTGTGTTTGTTCTGTACTCCCTAGTGCCATTTTAGCAGAATTTATCCCCTGAAGAGCTGTTGACCTGTTTTTGGCACACATTACCTATAGTAATGCACAGTACATACAGTAGTTGCCTACATTTGTCATCAACTACAGTGCAGTAATATCTGAGATATAGCCGTTATAGCCTGATCGAAAGGTTGGTGGCAACTATTGTATCTGTGGTGCTGTATAAATAATACTATATTAAAATCAGGGGATAACAGACTACTGTGCCAATTAAAAAGTAGTGTTAAATTGGTAAAGCCCAATAACTTGAATTAATACTTAATATATTAATAATTAATAGTAGGCAGAGAATATCTAGGTCACAGAGGGGAACATTGAACCAGGGCTTATAAATCCCTGGTGAGGTAGGGCATGAATACAGTCTGTGATAGCATCCATTGAGCTATCTCTTCCTGACATCTTCTATGGCCAGACTGGCCCTCAGTGCTCTCATAGATTCCAGGTTACGGTTGGCTCACCATACATACACATTTGTATCAGTGGAGATTTGTCCAGTGGATGTATAGAGTATAAATGACTTCTTTTACAATTATAGTTACCTTTCCTCATGTCCGTGGTGTTTTTAGAAAAGGGTAAACATATTTGCCTCAGAGAGCATTATTCTCTGAGCAAGTCTGTTCGTAAGAGGGCCACCCCATTTAATGCAGACAGGCAACTGTGCCAAACATCTTGACAGCACTACAGAAAGATCGCTTTTATGCTTTAAGGAAAGAGATGCATTGTGAAAGCTGTCACGTTATGTTGCATTGATGGAGAAGCCGATTGGAATTACTGAGGCAATTCTCTTGGATAGCTATAACTTGTGATTTCAGAACCGAATTGCGTTCTTTTAATATCCAGTTTAGCTGCTGATTTAGATACTTTCAGAAATATAATGTGCATCATACACAGTATACACACTGGTTTCTATGTCTTTATTTTCAGCAATACTTATGGATGAATTTTTCTCTAAAAATCCAGGGACAGATATGAAGTAAAGTGACTGTTGTTCCACTAACACGCACGGTATCTGTGTCAACCAGTTGAATTTCTAGCTGTCCTCTGGATGCTTGCTCGCTGATCATAGTTTAAAATGGAATTAAAATAGTTTTAAAAATTAATTTAATAAACAAGGGAAGTCTGCTTGGCTGAAGAAAACTGAGTCTGATTCTTTCTTAAGTACTTAAATGGCCCCATTTACCACATATCTAGGCACCACACAATCTTCAATACACTGATCCTCACAAAGGTGTTTTGAGGTAGGGAAATGCTATTATCCTCATATGGAGGAAGGTCTGAGGCAGAGAGAGACCAAGTGACTTGGGACTTGTCTACGTGGTGCAGCAATGTGCACTATCTGGATGTGATTTTTAAAGCAAATCAACATGTTGCGCATGAACTGACCCACGTAGACCCTGCTGGTGTGCACTAAAAGTTCCCTACTGCACTTAAATGCAGTACTGTTTGAAAGAGTATTGTGTTAAAGGACACTTAAGGAAGTTTTAGTGCGAACTATCGGGGTTTACATGGGCCTATCAGTGCGCAACCCATTGGTGAGCTGTAGAAATCACCCCCACTGCAGTGAGAATTGCTGTGCCATGAAGACAAGCCCTCTGTCACGCAGGAAGTCTGCAGTGGAGCAGGGAATTGAATCCAGGTCTTCCAGGCTAGTGTCCTAACCAGTGGATCATCCTTGCTCTGTGATTTTTGATCTATTACATTCGTAACCCCATGGAATAACCCCTTTGAAGTCATACCAGGTTATCTGGCACAATAAGTCTATTGTCTAATAAGCAGATCAGTGACATGGGGCTTGATAGTGCTTTTAAAGTACAGCTATAAAGGCCTGGGGAGTTCTCCACCCCTGCGTGGAGTTCAGCATACTTGCCCTTGCATGCCAGTCCTGTTTTGTGGACTGATATGAAGGAGGGAAGGCAACGTCATACTTTCTCCCCAACTCCTTTGAAGTGCTAAGTACTCAACATCCTAACAAACTGCACTTCCCCAGTGCTAGAAGCGGAGGCATGACTCTTCCTGATTTAGCAAGCAGGCAGCATCATGTGTCATGGATGCCTCAAGAGATAAGCTTTGCAACGAAGGCCCTGTTTTACTCACCGTGTTATACTGAAATCCAGTGTCATTCTGCCAAATATGCTTGCATTCCCCTTTCTCTTGGTGGACTGACACAGTAGAAGTTGGTGTTATTTACTTCTTATGAAAGATTTTTTTTAATCCATAATTTAATCAAACTCTATACATTCCTCATCTGTCAGTCCAAACATTCAAACAGCCATAGCTGTAATGGATGAATAAGTAAGCTACATTTTAGGTTAGCAGAATTAATATTTGCTTTCACTGAAAAAAGGAAGTTCAGACAGAAGTTGAGCTTTCTAAATGTGTGTAAATTTCTCAGGCAAGTTATGTGCTGACTAATCAGCAGAGGCCTAAGAACAAACACCAATTAGCTGGAAATACAAATATGTTCCCTTTGAATTGCTGTGCATTTGAATCTGCTTGAAAACTATTTAGGTATTCAGTGCTCTATACAGCAGAGAGGCCATTTATTGATTGCAGCAGTGTTTGACTGGATGTTTCAAGGCCATTGTAGGCTCAGTAAAACAATTTAGTGGTAAACGAACAGTCACGCATTAAAATAGATCACGAAGGGGAAGAAGGGAAGTATACCAAGCAAAAATGAGAACCAGAGAGTGAAACTGACTCAGAATGGACTAGTCTAGTTTCACTGTCCAAGGTCAGTGAAATACTAACTACTGAATTTTACCTTGGCAGTGTAACTTTTAAATACATTGCAACTTTCTTTATGCAAAATAACTTTTCAAAGGACGCAACAGGAAATATAATTCCAGTAACACACTCGTTTGAGCTATAAGCCCTGCCACCCGGTTTTAATTTTAAATTAAAATTAAGCTGTTACTTAATTGTACCTGATAATATCACAAGGCCACAGTATTGCCAACCCCAATCCCAAGCATTTGGAAATCACAGGTCAGGCTTCTTAAAAATCACAAAATTGGCTTAAAATTCATGAGGTTTAAAAAATAACACATTAGCAGTCCTTTTTATTTGCTTTCTGTCTTTTGCACCTTTAAGGGTTCACATTTTCAAGTGTATCTCTGCAACCATGAGAGCTAGAAACTTACCTGTAAAAATGAAATGTGAGATTCTGCTGTATTTACATGACTCCAGGGTTTAGGGGTTAAAAATTCCATCAGATATCTCCAGACTGGCAATAAAATTTCAAGAGTTGGTGATTATATAGCTAATTTTGCACTGGCAATGGAAGCACCTGAACAGTGGTGGAAGGAGACAGATACTATTGATTAAAATCAGCATACTTCTAGCCCTCGTTGGCCAGCAGAGCTGAGCTGACCTGGAAGGGAGTATGTGCTGCACTCTGAAAAATGGGTTAGAACCGTGTTCCCACAGGGCTTTGTGCTTGCCTGATGCTAATGGCTGCAGGAGTTGCACTAAGGTAGTGCAACTCTACGCTAGCTGCTACCTGGGGCAGTGGTTTAAAGCTACAGTTTAGACCCTAATCTTGTACTGGTTTATGATGAGGGTTTATTCAGTAAAAGTTTTATTTTTTTAATTTTACTTTTTCATTTTACAACTCGGACTGTGAAAAATGGGTATTAGAACCACTGATGTTGATGGAACAATTGAATAGTAAGAACTAGCCTGTTACACATTATGGTATTTTCTGAATGTTTAGGATTGTGAGTAGAAGGGATTGGCAAGCAGTTCATTAGGTCAGCAAGGTTTAGAGTAGAGCAGTGACTGTCAGTTAAGATTAAGCAAATTTCAATTTGTGTCCCCACTCTCCCTCCCCCCACCCCCTCAATTCAGCAAAATGTTTAAATACATGCATAACTCCAATGAAAGCAGCAGGACTGGAGCACATGCTTAAGTGCTTTGCTGAAAGTTGAAGCTAGACAAATTCAGAGTGGAAAGAAGGAGTAAGTTTTTGACAGTGAGGGTAATTACCCAATGGAACAATTTACTAAGGGTTGTGGCAGATTTTTGGGGAAGTTGCATGGCCTGTTTTATACAGCAGGTCAGATGATCACAATCGTCCCTTCTGGTCTTGAAATCAATGAGCTATGAATATGATTCTGGGTGTTAAATAATTAATAACCTAATAGGCTAATATGTTAAAGGTGTATAGACAAAAGTACTACTGTTGGAAACCAGTGGAAAGATGCCCACTGAATTTAGGGAACTTTGGGTCAGGCCCTATGTATCAGGGAAAAATTGATTTATGCTAATTTTCTTTGAGATGCTGTTTCCCAAAAGCAGAAACTCCAGATGAAATAAAGGAAAGTAAACTAGGAAAAAAAATATTTGCCAAAACCCCTGGGAACCAGTTGTGCAAAGTTTACACAGCTCAACTCTTGGGTTGAGCCAAATGTTTTGAATGCAATCTAGGTAGCCGTCATTTTGTAGGGAATGTGGATAACTTGCAATCTGTGGCTCATGGTGTACTTGTGGTAAGATGCTGTAAAATGATACCACTATAACTCTATATGATTTAAAACCAGAAACAATTTTATTTTTACAAACTGCTGTCTTTCTAATATAGGATAATCATAGGCAACACCAGGAAAAAATAACTGACAATATGAAAGCTGTTTCCTAAACATGTTGGTGATACACATATCTATAGTTAGGAATAACTATAGTGATGATAAAGCTTACCCTGATTTTTAAAACAACAAAGCAAAACGCTAATGTATAGTTCTTAGGTAATAAGCCTGTTAGGGCCCAGAGGTTAAGTAATTTCCTGAGATCCTCTGTTAACTAACCGAGTTATAAGACTTGAATTATTTTGTATCAAATCCTATTATTGACTTTGAGCATTTACTCCCAGAATTAATTGACTTCCTACTAACTAGAACATCAGATTCTTATTAATACCCATTACTTAGAATGCTACTCTTTAGGAATCAGGAATTTGCATTTTGTGAAAAGGAACGTATTTGGAGGATTAAAAAAAAAAAAAAAAAAAAGAATAGCACTCTAGTACCCAGGTCAGTAAAAGTCTTTAAAACTGACAATTTCCATTTTCTGAAGGATACACTTTTGACTCAGATAACTTCACAGACTCTACTGTTTAACCACAGATTTTTTCTTTTTATTGCCCTTCTGTTCACTTCTTTGGATGTGAGTGTGCATGCCTTTTGAGAGTCCCCTATGGTATGCTTCAGTAGTCTTCATGCTGATTCCGAAGAATTTTAATTTTCTTAACTTTGAATTTAATGTCTTTTTGAACTAGCTTCCCGCCCCCCTTTCTGAGGTTTAGCATCACAGTGCTTTTTATTTATGTATTGTATTTATTTAGGAGTACAATTTCTGTCCTGAGGATACCGAATTTATTTATATTGTGGTCGCTATTACTTAGTGGTTCTAGAACCAACTCATGTGTGTTACTTGGGACCAAGTCCAGAGTAGTCTTTACTTGTGTGCTCTAGACATTTCACCAGATAGTGTGTTTAGCTAATGTTCTCTGTTAAATACCATTTTATTAGCCTTTGTTTTGTCTTTTAAAATATTGTCTATACAATATCCTTTGTTCTGATCAGGAAGCCAGTAGTATAATTCAACTTTGGAATCTTTTCAGTATAATGCTACTGCTCCGCCACCTCTGATCTAATCTGACCTTCCTGTATAATTTATAACCAGGTATTACAGTATCCCATTGATTTATCATTCCACCTTCTTTCTGTAATATCTATTATGTCATGATCTTCCTCCATTGCCAGGCATTCTAGTTCACCTATTTTTGCACTCAGTGGGGAGGGGGGGGTGGTCATATCACAGTAGGGTTGCCAACTTTCTAATCGCACAAAACCGAACACCCTTGCCCTGCCACTTTTCCGAGGCTCCGCCCCTGCTCTCTCCATCCACCCTCCCTCTGTCACTCACTGTCCCCCACCCTCACTCACTCGCTCATTTTTACTGGGCTGGGGCAGGGGGTTTGGGAACAGGAGGGGGTGAGGGCTCCGTCTAGGGGTGCGGTCTCTGGGGTGGAGTCAGAAATGAGCGGTACAGGGTGCAGGAGGGGGCTCATGGCTGGGGCAGGGGTACTGGAGGGATTTTGGGGTGCAGGCTCTGGGAGGGAGTTTGGGTGCAGGCGGGGGCTCCAGGCTGGGAGTGCAGGAGGGGGTGCAGGCTCCAGGTAGTGCTTACCTCAGGGGTGCTTACTCTTGGCTCCTAGGTGTAGGGGCGGCCAGGTGGCTCTGCACACAGGTGCCGCCCCTGCAGCTCCCACTTGCTGTGGTTCCTAGCCAATGGGAACTGTGGGGGTGGTGCAAAGGAGTGGGGGCAGCGTGCGGAGGTCCCTGGTCGTCCCTGCACCTAGGAGCCGCAGGGACATGTCACCGCTTCCGGACCCACGTGGAGCCAGGTAGGGAGCCGGCCAGCTCCGCCAACCGGACTTTTAGTGGCCTGGTCAGTGGTGCTGACCAGAGCCACTCGGGTACCTTTTCGACCGAGTATTCTGATTGAAAACCGGACCGTGGCAACCCTACGGGTGAAATAATCCCAAGCATCTCTTCATGTTGGTGGTAGAATTTTAACAAGAGTCCCCTGCAATACCTCAGTGATTTACAGATATCCCCCTAATAACATGATTCTTCTTCATGCAAAGGTCCACAGATCTGCTACAACAGGATCAGCTTATTTACGGCACCCATTGTATTGGATCTGTGGACCTTATTACTTAAAGAAAGGATTTTTTCAGGTAAGCGCAGCTACGTTTTTGTAATCCTGCTTTCCATTTGTATTTTGACACTTCCACTTCTTTGAAATTTAGCACAGTGCATTTACTTTGCTTCAGATAATAGTTGCAGATGGATGGTACTCCCTTAAGATGTTCATTCTAACCAGCTTAGTGAGTAACTGATTATAATTGGATATCAATACTTTTCTTGTAGTGAAGTTAGAATGTCCTTAATTGGCTAATCATTATGCAAGCTTCTTTAACGAATAGTATCTGAGACTGAGACCGTGGCAAGCAGGACTTCAGTATTCTCATGAAAAAAAGATATATTTCACATTTAATTATGTCTATGCACCATAATTCCCATGTCCTCATTGAATTTCCATGAATAACTCCACACACATGCACTATGTCTGTGTGTTAATATATGCATGCACACTGCAATATCTGATTTTATCCTTACAAGAGTTATGCAAAGGATTTGTAGTTCATCTCATATATAGACGACAGTACCTAACATAATGACTGAAAGAGTCAGGAAAAAATATTTTTCCAAGTGCAACACTGTACAATTAACCAGGTGTGGTATGTGAGGTTCTTGTTTTCCTCTGAATCATTGGGTATGGCTGGAGGCAAAATACAGATTTGATGGGCTAGTGGTCTGATACTATGGTGAATCTTCTGTTCCTAAAAGCCCTGTGGTAAAAAGAACATTACTGGGCCATTTAGAAATCCACTGACCCCTTCTGTCTTGCAGTTAGGAACTGGGCTAGTACTTGGGAGACCTGGCTTCAGTTCCTGGCATAACTGCAGACTTTCTGGACTATGTGTTCCAGGGAACTCAGGTTGCACAATTGGGGCCAGATTTTCAAAGGGAGCTCAACCCACATTTAAACACCACAATAAGTGACCAGATTTTCAAATGCATTCAGCATATTGGTGTGCTGAGCATAAATTTTGCCGTAAGTGTCACAATGAGAACATAAAAATGGCCACACTGGGTCAGACCAAAGGTCCATCTAGCCCAGTATCCTGTCTTCTGACCATGGCCAATGCCAGGTGTCCCAGAGGGAATGAACAGAACAGTTAATCATCAAGTGTTCCATCCCCTGTCGCCCATTCCCAGCTTTTGGCAAACAGAGAATAGGGACACCATCCCTGCCAATCCTGACTAATAGACATTGATGGACCTATCCTCCATGAACTTATCTAGTTCTTTTTTGAACCCTGTTATAGTCTTGGCATTCAGAACATCCTCTAGCAAGGAGTTCCACAGGTTGACTGTGCGTTGTGTGAAAAAATACTTCCTTTTGTTTGTTTTAAACCTGCTGCCCCTTAATTTCATTTGGTGACTCCTAGTTCTTGTGTTGTTTATTTACTCCTCCTCATAACACTTCCTTATTTACTTTCTCCACTCTAGTAATGATTTTATAGACCTCTATCTTATCCCCACTTATTCATCTCTTTTCTAAGCTGAATAGTCCCGATCATCTTAATCTTTCCTTGTATGGCAGCCGTCCCATACTCCTAATAGTTTTGTTGCCCTTTTGTGAACCTTTTCCAATTCCAGTATATCTTTTTTGAAATGGGGTAACCACATCTGCACACAGTATTCAAGATGTGGGTGTACCATGGAGTTATATAGAGGCAATATGATATTTTCTATCTTATTATCTATCCCTTTCTTCATGATTCCCAACATTCTATTTGCTTTTTTGACTGCCGCTGCACATTGAGTGGATGTTTTCAGAGAACTATCCGCAATGACTCCAAGATCTTTCTTGAGTGGTAACAGCTAATTTTGATTCCATCATTTTATATGTATAGTTGGGATTATATATTCTAGCATGGATTACTTTGCATTTATCAACATTGAATTTCATCTGCCATTTTGTTGCCCATTCATCCAGTTTTGTGAGATCCTTTTGTAGCTCTACGCAGCCTGTGAAGAGGACTTAACTATCTTGAGTAGTTTTATATCATCTGCAAATTTTGCCACCTCACTGCTTACCACTTTTTCTAGATCATTTATGAATATGTTGAATAGGACTGGTCCCAGAACAGACCCCTGGGGGACACAACTATTTATCTCTCTCCATTCTGAAAACTGACCATTTATTCCTACCCTTTGTTTCCTATCTTTTAACCAGTTACCAATCCAAGAGAGGAGCTTCCCTCTTATCCCATGACAGCTTATTTTGCTTAAGAGCCTTTGATGAGGGACCTTGTCAAAGGCTTTCTGAAAATCTAACTACACTATATCCACTGGATCCCCCTTGTCCACATGCTTGTTGACCTCCTCAAAGAATTCTAGTAGATTGGTGAGGCATGATTTCCCTTTACAAACCATGTTGACTCTTCCCCAACAAATTATTTTCATGTATGTG